>NW_028288793.1:797500-1097500 GCF_059628265.1 Tinamus guttatus | reverse complement strand
GCCTATTCCTACTAGTTGGAGGAAAGAGACCGCGGTTAAAAAAAAAAAAAAAAAAAGGAAGCAAAAGAACAGGTTCTTTCTGGGCATCTAATTCTCCCAAACTGGTTTTCTCAGCGGCCCAGGGCTTATCTTAATAGACTCTGACATGTTTCTTGATCTTGGTTTCTTGATTCAGGCTCCCCATGGCCACAAGCTGCCGGCGTTTTCCTTGCGCAGATTAAAGCCGGGTGCTCCGGGCGCTGCCGACGTCCGCGGGCCGCGTGGCAGCGGCGGCGGCGCCGTCTCCTCGTCCCTGCTCCATGGTCAGTTTTTGCCGGGTTTTTGCAGGGATTGATATTTCAGTTCGCCAGCAGCGGGATGGGCTGGGGGAGCCACGCTGCTGTCTCACCGTTTTAGTCATCTGCCAAGAAACGGGCGTTTTTCCATGGCGGAAGCTGGCGGGTTGCGCGTGCCGGCGGCGCTGCCCTCGGGACGCCCGGAGCAGGTTGCAACACGACTTTGCTCATTCCTTTCTCCTGGAAATCGGGAAACCGGAGCGGCGTGGTGGTGGGATGCGCGGAGCGGATGCTCCGCAGGCGGCGCTGCCGCGGAGGCGCCGGTTTGGGGGAGAAAGAGCCTTTTTGGGGGGCGATGGGCCCTGCGGGCGGACGGAGGGGTGGGCAGCGCCGGCGCGGGCAGCGACGCCGGGGCCCTGCGCCCGCCCCGCGGCGCCCGGCGCTTATCTGCGCCCGCCGGGTTAATGAGCAACCGGCGCGCGGGGAGGCGCCGCGAGAGGCACGGCCGGACGGCGCCGCCGCCCTGCCCGCCGCGCGGGACGCGGCGCCTGCCCCTCGATCCCGCTCCCTCTGCCCCTGGCCGCCCTCGTTCCCCCGGCCGGACCCCGCGGGACGCGGCGCAGGGGCCCTGCGGCGTCGCCGGTAAGCGCAGGAGGGAGGATGGCGTCGGAAGGGCAGGTTTCTGCAGCAAACTTGGCGCTCGCGCTGCCGTGGGAGGAAATTGCGGCCGTGTTTTTCCCCCCAGATGTTTTCCATGCAGCGCCAGGCTGGGCTGAGCCCTTTGCAGGCACCTGTGAGCCAGGGCATGCGGCTGCAGTGTCTGGTGGGAGAAAAACGTGGAATTGCTTTAACGCTGCGGGAGCAGCTCTGCGGAGATGCTCGCGTTGTTGCGGGCTCCAGAGGAGCCTCCTCTCGGCGCGGGGCAGCCGGCAGCGATTTAGCGGTGAGGGGGGAAACGTGGCCGTTGCAAGGCAGCTTTTCCAGCGTTGGGTCTGTCCATTAAAACACTCGGTTGCGCTTCCGGTTTGTGGCCATGTCATTTTGCAAGCGAAAGGGAGGAAAACGTAACCCCCTCCGGAGCCCTCAAAGCCGGGGTTTTGCCGCTCTGATTTCCCCATTCCCTTCCTGGGGTGGGACGAGCTGTCAGAAGCAGAAGCTCAGGAAGCTGCAGGAAAGCGTCTCCATTTCTGCACGTCTCTTCCTTTTTATTTATTTATTTATGTATTTGGCCAGTTTTGCAGTGAACTTTGCCTCCGTGAGGCCGGGTGTGCAGGATCCCTTCTGCCCCCGGCCTGTCGGGGCAGGCGGCCGGGCCAAGCGGAACCTCCTGGCCCCAGTTCCACCCTTTTCCACCTGTAAATTTACCTGTGTGTGGAGCAGCCAGGGTCTGGCTGCTTTGGAAACGCTGCTTCCTCAGACCAAATTTCAGTAGAAGATGAAGCCTGGGGGCTACAAGACCCTCACGCCGAGTGAGGCGGCTTGTGAGCGCTTTCCCGATGCTCAAACGCTCCGAGCATCGGGATCCGTCTCTAGGAAGCTGCTGCTGCTGGAAATCCCGCTGCCGGGTGGTTTAGAAGCCAAAGGCCGGCTCGCTTTAACGCTCTTAACCCGCGCAACGGGCAGCGGCCGAGGCCAGGGGGACCTCCCTGGGCTGGGCAGGGTGGAGGCTGCCAAGGGCCACACGCGTCTGCCATGGGCTCCACCTCGGAGCAGGTTACAAAACCCAGGAGATGCTGCCAGACAAACAGTCCAGAGCGCTCCCTGCTTCTGATTCCTTGGGGAAACGCTGCTGTCCAAAGGATGCTTAAAGGCCGATGCGCAGTTGCCACCTTCTCCTGCGAACGGGCCATCGAGGCGCCAGCGTGCCTGGCCGCGGAGCTTTGCGCCCTCGTGCCGCCCTCGGGCGCCCCTTCCTAACGCTTTTCCCTTCTGCTGCAGCGGGAAGCGATGGCCACGGCCGCCGGCGGGATGCCAAAACGGGGCCCGTGGCCGGGCCGGGCCGGCTGCAGCGCCGGGAGCCGCGAGAGCGCGGGCAGCGCCGCCCCGCTCCGCTCCGAGCGCGTGAGTACCCCGAGGGCTCCTGCTGCGCCCCTGCAGGGTCCCATTTGGGATCTTTCCCATTCGGGACCTTTCCCATTCGGGACCTTTCCCATTCGAGACCCTTCTGTGCATCTCGAGATGCTCCACGTCACCACGACACAGGGCAGGGGGAGCCTGCGGGGCCCTGCGCGCGATGGGGACCCGGGTGTCACCGGCTCCAGTGAAGGTGACTTCACCCGGGAAAGACACAGAGCCGCCTCCGCCCCGGCTGGCGGGAGAGCAATTCGGGTGCGGAGGCAGGGATGAATTCGGGCCATGGGTGTAGGTGCATAACTTTTCACTATCTGTCCATTAAAACTTGTTTGTCTCCAAACTGATTCCGAGACTGATGGACTAATTATATCCTGTGTGACTCGGAGCGTAATTGGTATCTGCTAGTGCAGCACACGGGCTGGAACAGGTTTTCCATCTGATGTATTGCAAGCCAGAAACAAACCCCTGTGAAAATTATAAGGGATGGACAAGGTGGTTGCAATACTGCATGGCACAAGATCCAGATGGATCCCTCTGCAAAACAACCCCACCTGCGACAGCGGCTCCCCGTGCTTGTGGATGCGACGCACACGGTGTCCTTTCCTCGGCCTCAGTTTTTCCATGATAAATTGCACACGCTGCCCTGTGACTTGGCCCTTCCACACCAGTCACACGTCCGCATAGCTGAAATACAACAAAAATTAAACAGAGCCTTGTTGCACACCTCAAAAACCAGGGGTAGCACCAAGAGCCCGTAGAGGGACCACCACACACCCAGAAAGCTTCAGTATTTGGGGTGTTTAGAGAAGTTTCTGCTATTCGGTGTGAGTGACTGCACCCATAGACCATCAACGTGATGAGTTTGCTCCTACTCCCATGCAAGGACCGTCCCTTCTCACCCTGCTTTCCTACCGTTTTCCAGAGCGATAACGGCTATGACTACCTCTCGCTGGAGGAGAAGGAGTGCCTGATGTTCCTGGAGGAAACCATCGGCTCGCTGGACGCAGACGCGGACAGCGCGGTCTGCACGGACGAGCCGGTCCATGTGGAGCCCGCCAGGCTGCTGCGGGCCGGGAGGGAATCCGCTCCGCGCGGTGAGTGGGACACGGGAAGCAGCGGCGGCCGTGGGTGCCAGGGGAACTGCGGGCGTCCTGGTTCAGTGGCTTCGTGCGGGACCCGATGGTTTCTCTCTGCACAGGGTTGGAAAATGGGGCCGCGTCCCCGAGCGGGGCACCGCAGCGCCCGGCAGAGCAAAGGAGTGGGCAAGAAGCCAGCGGCATCCACAGCTCCGCTCCGGACCACCGCCGTCCTCCCGGGAGCGTCGCTGCAGCAGAGGTGCCGCGAGCAGCCGCCGTGTCCGACGGCACCGCAGGGCACCCGGCACCGTTGTGGGAGACGGGCAGGGAGGAAGGAGCCAGCGCCAAGGCCAAGGCACCGGGATCAACCACCGTCCCTTTGCCTGAGGCTTTGCAGGAGGCTGGAGGCCGGACGGAGAAGCCCGTGGTGGAAGAGGACGCGGAGGCCAAGCGCGGGCCACCCACGGCCCCCAAGCCCAGGAAGCTGCCGCCCAACATCATCCTGAAGAGCAGCAGGAACGGGTCGGTGCCGCCGGGCCCCACGGCCGAGCGGGCGAGCGCGGCGCGCCCGGAGCCCCAGGAGCGGGACCGAGCGCGGCGGGAAGCGCTGGAGAAGCTGGGGCTCCCACGGGATAAGAAGGAGCCCATGAGCCCCCAGAAAGCGACTGCCGCCCCCAAGCCCGACACGGCGCCCGGAGCCGCCGGCTCCCCGGAGCGGCTCCCGCCCCGGTTCCTGGGCTTCAAGTCCAACACGCTGGAGCGCTCCGGCGTGGGGCTCGGCAGCAACGTGGGCAGCAGGGAGGCGAGCACCAAGAGCAGCGGCTCGCTGGGCAAGATGTCCTTCATGGAGAGGATCACGCCGGGCTTCCTGCGGAGCAGCCGCCCGCGCCCCGCGTCCCTGGGCGCCGGCAGGGACTTCGCGGGGCTGCAGGAGGAGCTGGAGCAGAGCGGCAAGCGGCGCGCGCAGGCGCTGCCCGGCCAGGCACCCCGCGCCGCCGGCGTCAGCGTGCGGATCGCGCCGGCCGCCAGCGAGCACCGGCGCGAGGCCCTGCGCAAGCTGGGCCTGCTCAAGGACTGACGCTCCCGCCGCGCCGGCGGGACGTCCCCGGGCCAGGAGCGGGGTCCGCGTCACGCCCAGGGCACCCGCAGCCCCTCTCATAGCACCGTGCGCGGCGCCTGCTCTGGGGCGCCCTGTCACTGCAATAAACTTTTATAGGAAACAAGCTCTGGCCGAAGCGCATCCTCGCCGTGGGGAGCACTGGGGACGGCCACGAGCCCGTCACCCCATCCCGCTCCTGCTGCATCTGTGCAACTCAAAGGCAAGGCTGGCGCTGCCATGCTCGGAGGGACCGTTCCGGCTCCGCTCCTCCGTGCCTGGAAACACTGCCCGGCCTTTGGGCTGGAATGGGCCCAGCTGCGATGGGGCCCTCTGACAGCTGCAGCACCGCAGACCTAAGCAAAGCACCGGAGCAGACGGGAGCCGGCAGCGCCGCGGCGGCGCACGGACACGGTTACGCGGGCGGCCCTTCCAGCCACCCTGTAACTAACTCCTGCATTAGCAAGAGGCAGAATGGGTGAGCGCTGCTCTCCGCATGGCAGCTTTGCGCGGAGCGATAAGGTCCCCGCCTCGCTTCCCGAGAACAGGGAAGCTCAATCATTAACCACGGCCCGGCCGGGCGGTTGGGACCCGCCGCCGCCGTAGCCACGAGGCGAGCGGGGGGCCTTGGCGCTCCGCACGGGGCGGCCGCCCGCGCCAGCACGTGCTCCGGGCGGGAAGGGAGGCCGCTTCCCCAGCCGGCCTCAGCGCTGGTTCTGCAGCAAAAGGAGAAGCGCGGGCAGGACGCGCGGGGGAAGCAGCGCCGGGCGCTTCCCTCCCGCCCAGCTGCGCTCGCTATTTTTATGCCGGGCACCTACAGACTGAGCGCGGGCGATGGGGGGAACTCTGCGCCCGGGACGGGGACGCGGCGGGCGCAGGGCAGCGCCGCCACCTCCCGCGCAAGGACAATTTGCAGAACAATAAAACCCAGCGTCTGGTTTCTTCAGAAACAGCGACCATGAGCAGGTGGGAAGGGCAATGCGGGACGGGGGGCCCCGCTGCCGCTCGCTTCCCCACGTCCAGTTTCGTAAGTCCTGGCAGCTGCCAAATCCCCGGGCTGCGGCCGCCCAGGGCTCTGCCCCGTTGCAGCGGGTTCTAAACCTGCCGCGCGGATCCGCCTGTCCTGCCCTTCCCTGGGCAAACAAACCCCGCTCCTTCGAAGCGCGGAGGAAACGCGGGGCCGGGTCCCTCCCCGAAACCGGAGCGGCGGCAGAGCCCGTGTCCGCATGAGGGGTGGCAAAAGCAGCGCCCGGCCCAGGCTGCGGGTGCCTCCCCTGCCGCAAGGCAGCGAGGAAGGCGATGGAAATAAATGAATCTGCGGAATCCGCGGGGCAGCGCTGGCCACGGTGGCCCTGCGGTTGGGGCGCTGGGCACCAGCGTGGCCCCTTTCCCTGTGCTTGAAGCGTGGGTGCAAACGGCCCCGCTGCAAGAAGCGCATGGGGTCGGTGCGCGGGTGCAGCGCCCGTGCCTGGCTCGGAGCTCGGCCCATCCCGGAGCCGCGCCGGGCGAGCTGAGCGGTGGCCGCGGTGGCCGCGCGGTGGCATTTCGCCGCCAGGCTGTGCCACCCTCTGCAGGTGCAGCACGTCAGTGCACTGCGCGGGAAGCCTTGTGCCTTTATTGCCTTGCGGGAGGCAATAAAACAGCAGCCGCCTTTGAGCACCCGGCGCTGCCACCGCGTCGGGCCCCGCTCCGGCCCCGGCACTTCCCTCCCTGCCCGCCGCGCGGCGCCCGGCCCTTGGTCTCCCGTGGACCAAGGCCACGGCGCCGGCTGCAGCGCACGGACACAACCTTTATGGACACAACCTTTATCCTCCAGTGAGAAACCCGTTCTCCACCATGAGCCACACAGACACCGTCACAAGTCAACCCCTCATCGAGGAATTTTAAGGGTACAGCAGCAGATACCGGTGAGATTTAATACAGAGAGAAATTAATCACCCCCATGGATGACAAGTGACCTTGAGGAGATTCTCAAGGGAAGTCCAGGCCGCCTATTGCTACGCTGCTTTGATTTCTCAACTTTGATCTCTTTGGCAGATTGGCAATGTCCTCAGGCACGTTATGTTGCAACCCTCTGATAGAGCTTTCTCCCATTGGCACGAATGTAACCCAGGCTGCCCAGCTCGGGTTTGCAGAAGAACCGTATGCACTGATTCTACCTCTTCCCAAAGCTGCCCCGGGCTTGGGCAGCCACGAGGCTGCTGCTCTCCCGTGCGCTCGAGTGTCTGAAGCCTGCAAGGGACCGCTGCGTATCGGCTGCTTTGTGCTTTATGAAAACCAAGTGTAGTGGTGGGACTCCATCCCACGTTCCCACCTCGGAAGCGCTCTCTCCTCTTGACTCCTCCAGTGCTGAGTGAGATTTTGCTCACAGTTTGCTAGCAGAGCAAAGCTCTGAGCTAGGGCTTGCAGTGCAAGAAAAACACTGCACGCTGCCGTCTAAACGTTCATTTTATGGACTCAAAGAGATACGAGCTAGTTAAAGTGTTCAGGTTCACTCAAACTGCAGAAGTTCTGCCAATAAGAAAGGAAAGATGCACCAAGTTCTCATTTTTTGTGACAACTTCTCATGGGAAGCAGTTCGCAGCAAATAGCATTTTACTTCCATCGCTCAGAAAGAAGTTGTTTGGTGTTAAAACCTGACAAGTTGCAGGGAGAGCAGGGGAATTCCTCCCACTCTTCCAACTTCTGATCCGACCCTCTTCACTTTTTTCACTCTTGAGGTTGTCCAGATCACTAAGTGGACAAAAACGGACATTCTCTGGTTCCCTGTTCAGTACATTGGTGGCATCATGCTACAAGCATTTTGAGCACCTCCAACTCGCTTGGTGATGCACTTCTGTGCTTAATTTTTGTGCATTCATTTTCAAACTCTGGATATAAAGGCACACAAAGAAATAAATATCAAGAGCAAAGACCAACTGAGCTGCAAGGTGCAAAATGCTTTATTAGAATAAGCCCAAGGACAAGCGCCGTATAGGAGAGACTTTGCAGTAAGAGCAGCTTCGTCGCAACCCCAAGGTAGGTAATTCTCAATTTGCCATTGAAATACTAAAATGCTGCTGTGCAAGCATAGAACTAGCCTAACAGCACATGGATGTTTCTTCAGGGAGTTGTCGCGGATTGTTTGCTGTATTAGCTGTGTTATTTGATGGATTTTCATGTCTTATCAACAATGCAATAGCAGGGGGATAAATGAAATTCGTCTTCTTTAAAAACCTAGCATTTTTTTTTGACAGCTACAAGCCTGATATAGCTGATTCTTTGAAAGGAACACACAAAAAATGGTCCAAACTTGGCAAGTTCTCATGCAAAACCCTACAGAGACTCTTTGCACACAGCTGGGCTGTACTAGCAGCTTACGCTTTGCATGCTAGAATTATAGCAGTTTAATAAGATGCAGAAAACTCTGCATAGACTTTTCCACAATGCAGAACTGAAATGAAGATAAGAAAACCATACATGCAATAATACTTAATTTTTTTAAACTTAATTTCCGGGATCAAAACTTCCAGCTCTTTCCTTTCGCTTTCTGATCTTTTCCTTTGGACTTCTACCTGGCTACTTAAAAATAAAAGCAAACAAAAAACCCCTCATGCCTAAAGCCCAAGTTTAGCCCCTTTCCATGGTAGACACGGAAAGGATTTGCCCTCCTCCTTCCAGGCTCATTCTATCTATAAATTGTCACTTAGAAGCCACGGAGAGCTCAGAGAAGCAGATCAATAATCCAGTGATACTGTAAGACTGGTATGAAAGCTCTTGCCAGACATACTTTATTTTAGCCCCTATCTCAGCTGATTTGGGACGTGGGTCAGTTTTGTGCCTCCTGCACCCAGGACAGCCATCTCCTACCTGCAGTCCTTGCACTTCGTGCCAGCAGATCCTGCAAACAGCCCCAGGAGATGCAGTTGAAGTCACCAAGTACAGCAGCACCAGGCCCTCTCCTAAAAAAAAAATCTTTATTACAAGCTGGCCAGGACCTCGTGGTGGCCCTGAAGGCCATCAGTCACTTCTCAAAGGGGACCTCCCACCCACCGCTGCAGAGGGAGATGGATAAGGGCACTTAAGAAGTGGTTGCAAACAGTCTCAATGGGCTGGAGCCACGTGAGCTGGCAGGTGCCTTGTGTGTTGGCCCAGGAGGGACCGATGCCAACAGGAATTTAGCACCTTAACACCAGAACTTTAACGTGACAGCTCACAGCTTGGATAGCACTTCTGGGGGTTTTACTGCTACCCTCGGAACAGGCCATGTCCCAGGTGGGGACCCTGCTCCAGTCCCCACGAGCACCAGCACAAACGTGCCCAGCTCACCGGTGTCCCCAGCACGTGCCACCACTGCCCTCTCTCCTGTCTGCCCACAGAGACCCGCAGTTTGGCGCTTGCCGGGGGGACATGGCCCTTTTCCTTCTCCTTGCGGCTCTGCTACCAGGTGAGCCGGCTGGGACGCGCCTCTCCCATCCCCAACGTGGATGGAGGTGCCCAAGGAGGGGAACGCGGCCTCTCCAGGCTCCTTTGCTCTCCCGGCCACCCTGGTGCTGCCTGGAGAGCAGCTCCCTCGCTACTAACCACCCACTTCTGCTTCATTCCTTCTTCCCCTGCAAAGATCCCATTTCCAGCGTCCTGCACGGATCCAGGTTTCTGACGGGCGAGGTCGGAGGCTCCCTCACTCACCAGTGCTTCTACCCCATCACTCCGGCCAACAAATACGAGAGAAAATACTGGTGCAAGGTGGCGCCGGGCGGCGCGTGCAACACCGTGGTGTCCAGCAGCGGCTACGTGGCCCGGGCCTACGAGGGCCGCGCGTCCCTGCAGGACGCCCCGCGGGACGGCGCCTTCACCGTGCGGGTGACGGGGCTGAGGAGCAGCGACGCGGGCGCCTATCGCTGCGGCATCGGCCCCGCCGGCGCCGGCCTCTTCGTGCGCCAGGAGCTCTCCGTGTGGGCAGGTGGGCCCGGCCGCGTGGCGCGCTGGGGACAACGGTGACGGTGGCGGGAGGGAGGCGGGTGCTGACGGCGCCGCTCTCCTCTCTCCGTCCCGCAGCCGGGCGGGCGCCGGCGCCGGTGCAGCTGGTGCGGGGCCACCTGGGCGGCTCCGTGTCCGTGCGCTGCCCGCCCGGCGGCGGCCGAGGGGCCGCGTGGTGCAAACGGGGCCGCGGGGGCTGCGCGCTGGTGGTCGACAGCGAAGGCTACGTGGAAAGGAGATACGAGGGGCGAGTCGCCCTGGGCGCGCCCGAGAGCTCCGGCGCCTTCAAAGTCTTGATGAACGACCTCAGGGCGGAGGACGCCGGGACGTACGCGTGCGGCGCCGCGATGCCCAACGGCACCGGCGGCCCCGGTACCGTGGAGCTGCGCGTGGCGGCAGGTAGGAAGGAGGGAGCTGCAGAGCGTGGCCAGGCGCCGTCGGGCCCCGCGCGGCGCTCACCGCGGCCCATCCGCAGCCTCCGCCACCCCCAGGAGAGCCAGGTTCCTCAGCAGGGCGGCGGGCGCCTCCTGGTCCCTGCAGTGCCACCACGAGCCGCGGAGGAGCTTCGAGGAGAAGTACGTGTGCTGGTGGAGGGCCGGGCGCTGCCGGCGGCTCGTGGACACCGGCGGCTTCGTGCACGGCTCCTACGAGGGCCGCGTGCGCGTCGCCGGCAGCGACGCGGAGCAGGGCACCTTCACCGTGGTGCTGCGCGACCTGAGCGAGGACGACGCGGGCTGGTACTGGTGCGGCGCCCGCAGCGGCCTCGCCGAGCACACGGCCTCCGTGAAGCTGCACGTGCAGAGGGGTAGGTGGTGGGTGTGCTCCCACCGCGACGCATCCCTTTTCCTCCTCAAAACGCCTCTCCCCGGGCAGGGGCAGAGCAGACTCCGCTTTGCAAGAACACAACGTCATGGGAAACACCCATGCCTTGCAAACACCTACCTGCAAGTCACGAAGCTGATGGAGAGGGTCTCCCAAGCAAGGACGCCAGCTGGACTTTTGGAAGCAGTTTAGTTTGTTTGAATGGTGCCGTTGGTCATCTATGGAGTCGCACCTGGAGTCTCCGGCGTACACTACGGAGACACACATAGTGCTCTAAAGACAAGTCGAAAAGTGTCTCACCCTTCCCGATGGGGTATTTCTATGCAGCTGCTTGTGTTTGGTCATATCATGGTGCATTTTTCTTATCAGGAGCTGCAAAGTGAAATGCAAAAGCCTGACAGATATTTTCGCAAAAATACTGGTTTGGGGCTAAATCTATCATGTTTACTCTGCAAAAAATATGGGTATTCAAGACTTGAAAAAATTTTCTTCCCCAGGAGCCCGCTCTTCACAAGGCCCAGAGACGTCCGCCGTCACGGAGCCTACGTCCCCAGCGCCAGCCGCGTACAGCACTGCCACACAGAGCGGTGTCACCAGCCAGACGTGCACGGAGGTGGCATCCAGGGAGAGCACAAGCGCCCTGGTGACCACGCTCCGCTCGGCCACCTCGGAGACCGCCAGAAGGGAAATCCATCGTGGGAGGCAAGTAGAGCTCCGTGGTTCTAGCAGGGGCTCTGTCTCGCGTGCTGCTGGGCAGGACGTCTGCCCAGCTGCTCCACACAGGCTGTAAACGCTAACGAGAGCTATTACTAATTAGAAATGCAGAAGGCAAAGTTATCTCGTGTCCATCTGCAGCGCGGATCTTTGAACTTCCAACTAAATCTCTTGGTGCTGGTGACGGCTGCAGGGCAGATGCCAGAGTCAATAGACCTGTTTTCCTTTGGTTTGGCTGCAGACAGGCTGTGAGGAAGCTCTTGGCTCGTGCACGTTGCTGCACACATTTTGCAGCCCTTATGTGCAGTCAGGTGCTACCTGGGTGCTCTGGGCCACCTCAGGAGCTAAGCTTCATCCAAAGCTTCCGAGCTGTTTTGGCCAATCATTATTCCATAGCACGTCTATGCAAAAAGACGTTGGCAAATCCAGCACAAAGTATTTTTCCCCGCTGGTGATTTTTTACGTCGGTGTTTCCTGCTGGGCGGCTGCGCGCGGCTCTGCGCCTTCCACGCTGGCCATGGCCACCATCCAGCCCCGGTGAAGCCATCTGCAGAGCTGTGCAGACCCGTGTGCAGGATCGGTCATATCTGAATGTGGCAAAGCCACGAAGTCCCCAAAAAACGATTAGGCTCCTCCACTATGGGTCCCTTTCCCTGCAAAACGGGGTCTGCGTGTGGAGCTTACGCTGCCTCTGCAAAGAGGTGACACCTAGACGCCCTCCAAGATGCCCTCCAACACCATGGTGGTCAGCAACACCTTGCAAAGGAAGCGTCCACCCCACGTGCATGCGCTCGCGTGGTGGGGTCAGCTGGTGTTCTTTTTGGAGGGGAAAATTCAGTTGGCAGCATAAACCTCACAAAGTGGAGCGGGGTCATAAGTGGCTATAGAAATTACTTCCTCATAAGCCAAACTCCAGATCAAGTGATTGCATCTCCACTTGACTTTGTTGACTGTTCTCTGGGGATTTGGTCAGAGTTTATAATACTTTGATACTCTTTGGTGAAAAAACACAGCCTCTATTAAGCACTGCAGGTGCCAAAACGTGAATCAAAATCCTACTTAATTTAACCCAATTTAATTCAGAGCATTTGTCCCTCCAGAGCAACGAGTGAATCGCGTCTGCTGTCCGTTGTGCTACCAGCTCTCGCGGGGCTGCTTCTCATCACCGTCACTATTCTTGTCCTTACCAAAATAAAGCTTCATAAGGAGGCAGGTAAGCGGCCAGGCAACACCAAGGGGGTTGTGGCTGTTTCTGTTCCGTGAATCCCGCACTTTCCTTTTCCATGGGCAAGAGCCTCATGGAAAAGCTCTGTCTTGAGAAGCAGACGTGGTCAGTGCCGTGCGGGCAGCAAGCGCAGCGTGACCGCGGCGAGCTGCGTGCTAGACACGCTCGAGCCAAAAGCAAAAGAAACAACCCGAAATTTTGGAGTTCTGCTGAAAACCAAGCCAAGAGATTCCTGCAGATCGAGCGCTTTTATTGCCCCACCAGTGCTCGGAAAGGGAGCAGTAAAAAAGGGCACGGAGCTGCGCCGTGGGACGGGTGCCGAGGCCGGCCCCGGCCGCCACAAACTCGCCGCCATTCACCCCAACCCAGCAAGGACGTGCCCAAATAATCCTTGCCAAACAACTCATTTCCAGTAACGCCCATGAATAAATATCCTTCTAAAAGGATATCACTAGTGATAAAATCAAGTTAAATTAATCTTAAAACCATATTGCAGTGTGCTTGGAGATCTCAGTGGGCAGCTGGGGAGGTTTTCCTTCCAGTGCACACACATTTCTTGTTTTTAAGGAAGAGAAAGAAGTGCTCCGGGAAGGCTGGAAGCAGCACTGTTCCCAGGCCCTGTAGAAGAGCAAACAATGGAGAAAACAGTGAATCCAGAGAAACTCGAAGAAAGCAAAGCAGACCCTGGGGAAAGCAGGTAGGTTTCTTCTGGAACGGGTGCTGCAAACACCAGCTTCCCTTGGCAGGTGGAAATAAACCAGCGTTTTAAGCAAACACTTACTCACTACGTAAACCATCCCCACAGGAGAGACCCTAGGTTTGCAGTCCAGGACTATGATTGTCTTTATTCCCTACCATGGGATATCACGCCATAGATTTCAAAAGACTTTGATTAAATCCTATGTGAGGTTTATAAATTTATTATAGGTTGATTATAAGTTTTGCTTACACACCATAAATATGTTATCTTTCTTCCTGCTTGCATGTTTCAGTAATATTTCATCCCTTATGACCTCTTGCAGGATTACTTAGAAGCAATCCTTGTTCACTGTGTTGCAATCATAACATTTTTTTGCCCTGTATGTGCAGAATCACCTATACAATCCTTGGGAGATTCAGGCAGACCAACCTGTTTGTAAGTGTCTATATCTTCCAGCAAGGTAAAGAAAGAAGAGGGCACATCTAGGACTGCCAATACACTCCAGAAAGAAGCTAGAGAAATATCTGAGACTGCAGAAAATATCTGAATAAATATTTTAAAGTATATCCCATTTGTGGAATTTCATATCAGTGGAAAGTATTCTCTCCCATTTGAAGAAAGAAATCTCATCTAAAATCTCCAAGTAATCAGTACTTGGTGAGAAACTCATAAAATCAAGGGTGCAAAGCAAGAGCTGCCAATGGTGGGACTCCAGCAGTCCCCTGCAACCGAAGTGTTTCTAGACCTTCTGTTTCTAGACCATGAGGCCCATTTAAAATACTGAGCTGAGCCTAAAAACAACACACTTCTACCAGGCCAAGAAGCCACTGCTGAAAATAGAGAGGCAGTGCCAGATAAAAGCTTTTCTTCTGCTTTTGCAGGGAGCCCCTGGGGAAAAAACTGCTTTTCAGCCTGGGTGATGGAGGCTCCCGGGAACGAGGACAGGGATCCTGCCCGGCCAGGCCACCGCTCGCGTAAGCTCAGCAGCTCCTGCAGGTCCACGAAGTGCCACGAGGAACAGCAGTGCCCACAGCCCACACTCCACTTACTGCTCCTTGCTGCCCAAACAGCTCAAAATCCTTTGGAAATGGGAAAATAAAGGAATGCACCTGTCACGGGAGCCTGGGTCGCTTGTGTCTTCCAGCCGTGGAGCATCCGTGCTGCAAGGTTGCAGCAGGGCTGCGGAGGGGCAGGGGCAGCTCCCCCGTGGCAGCCGTGCGCCGCGTGCAGGTTTGCTCAGCGTTAGCCTGAAAAATGACTTTAAAACAACAAAAGGACACAGGGGGATTTTCTGGGTGTTGGAATCCATCTGCTGGGTTCTGTTTGGTAACGTGCAAAGCGCCTCTGACTTCAGGGCGCCAGAAGACGCTCGAGTTCTCCAGGTCGATCTCATCCCCTTGGCAGCAGCACGAACCCATGGTCCAAATTCAGGGCATTTCAGCCCATTGCAGCCCAGGCCTGAGCAGCAGCTTCGGCCTGTGTGCTCAGACCACGGGCACTGCGCTTTGGCCCCAAAACCCGGCTAACTGGGGTTGTTTGTGCTCCAGAGATGCCAAAGTGCTCTGCAGCCTGTGACTTGGCATGAGGGCGCTTCCTTGTCTGGTAAAGCAAGTAAATATATTTGCGTAATTTCATGGTGTTTGGAGACAGTGGGTCAGTTTTACTAGGAAGGGCCAAGGTGATGGCTTCGTTAAGGACTCTTAATTGCCTCAGAGCTTTGCACCCTGAGATGCAGAAGCACCTGTCAGTGCTGGTGGGGTGATTTTTGATTGATTTTTCCCCTTGTCCACCCCTCTGCTGCATCCCCACAAGCACCCCCAGACACCAATGCATCCAAAATCACCCTTTGCAATGCAGACTGCAAAGGCAGGATGGGTAGAGCAGGGAAAGGATGTGCCAATATCAAGAAAGCCAGAACGGGTGAGAACGGGAGGTGCAGGAGAGCCCCGTGCTCACCCGCTTTCACTGCGGTAGGGCAAGGAAAGCGTCGCGCGACCCTTCAGCTGAGCCAAATCTCTGCTTTGGCACCACTAGCGTGGGGCAAAGCAGGTTAATGATTCATCCCACCCAGCAAAAAATACTTTTCCTTTCTTTAATTCCAGCCACCCGCAGCTCCGACACCCGCCACCGTTCCCTGGAGCTGGCTACAACGCGGCGGGCACCCGAGAGCCGGTACTGAAGATGGCAGCAAAGCTCCTTTTTGCTGTTTTTGCAGTTTATAAAGTTCTGGGGTGCGAGGCCGTGCAGGGCCGGGGCAGCCCTGGTCCCCGGGTGGCATCGTGCACCCGCGCTGCGGTGGCCGCCCACGCTCCGGTGGCACCGTGCCCGCGCCTGCCCGGCCAGCAGATGCTATTCCTTTAAGGCACAACAGGTGGAAACGCAGGGCCGGGGCGAAGACGGGTATTTAAAAGGGTGCTGGGCGAGCAGCGTGTCCCAGGGAGGCAGGAGCGGCCGCCGGCTCCGGCTTGTCCCCAACAGGTCCCTCTGCGAGGAAAGGGGAAGACCGGGCACGAGAGGGGCTGCAGGGTGAGTAGCATCATCCCCAAAGGGAAACCTGGGCATGCACAGGGTGGGAAATGCTTTTTGGGGCCCTTACTTGTATCTGCACGGAGAGAAGATGGGATTAGTGGAGAAATGCTGGTGCACTTCCAAAGAAGGTCAGGAACATAACATCAGGCTGGCGGGTTTCATGCTTTCTTCCCCACGGTGACTTTCTAAGTGTTTCCTTTCTGCAAAAAGGAAGATGATTTATCATCCCAGTATTTGCATTCAGTCTTAAACAACTATCTAACAACAGATTTTTAGTAAGTATTACTATTATAACATAGACATAGCCTTTTGGATCATGCTCCCAGGAGATAAACCCAAGGAAGGAGACCTGGAGATTTAAGAAGCTGGTGCATGGGGCCATAGGGCTAAACCCCCATGAGCTTTGTGCACTGAATTTATCTGCAAAGCAAGTGTCCTTGCAGGATTATCCACACATTTCATCCGAAGTACAGAGGAAAAAAGTGCCACTAACAGAAATTTCTGCCAAAATAGGGGCATCAGTGCCACGCTTCAATCCATCAAACACTTCTCCTGCAGTCAGGGGCAGGACAGCGAGTGCTCTGGGTTATAGCTCCTAAAAATACTAACGGCATTAAGCTAGAATAATAGTTTAATAGCACTGAAATCGGTTTCACTTTCCAGCCCAAGAGGCAGGAAACAAAGCTGAGTACAAATGAACCGTAGGAATCCTACCTGGAATGGGGCAAGTGAGCGCACGGTAGCATCTAAGATCTTAGGAGACCGGCAGGTCACATCAGCAGGGCAAGCTCAGTGAGCATTTCAGCCTTTGCATGAGAGTCACCTTTTGCACAGAACATATTGCTGCTAAAGGACAGCAAATGAGTGGGATATGCAAAAATCCTTCACTGGGAAGGTCACAGGTACTGCAGGAATTCTTACCAGCTGTTGATTTTGAAGGAAATCCTGAAATCCTTCTGTAAAATCTGCCTAGCTGCTTCAGTGCATCACAAAATCAGCACCTGCTCTTTATTTATCTTTTTCATATTGTGATGGAGGCATCGATTTGGAACACGAAATATTTATTCTTTGTATGTGTTCAGGTCAGCTTGAACTTGTATCTTCAAAAAAAAAAAAATCTATCGCTTGCTCTCAAACTCTGTGAAGGGCAGTGAAAATGTTCTACCCAAGTGGATGGGCGGCCTTACCCAATCCCACCACAAGCATCTGAAAGTCTCTGTGCAGTGGTGGTGATGGATAGCATAAAAATGCAGCTAGACCTGGTACCTGCATATAGGAAAATCCGTTTGCACACCCCGCTCCTCGGCAGGTGGGCAAATGTCCCCGCTTGCAGCAGATCCTCTGGCACGACCGCCCAGTGCAGCAGGGTCACCATGCAGGTCTGCATCACATCATGCTCGTGGTGCCAGCCAAAATCTCTTTAAAAGGCTTTGGAGGGAAAAAAAATATAATTATATATATTATATATATATGTATAACTCCTTTTTGTACAATTCCTTAAATATTTTGGTAATGGCAAACCTGCTACAATAAAGATGGATCACCAGAATAGATTTACTAGTTTGGCAACCAATTTGTCATGTTTCACTAGCCCCATGGCACGTCCTTGACACTGGTCATTGCTAAGAGCAGTAGTTAATGGTTAATGCATGAGGCGGACACCGCCGAGCTGAGTCGGCAGGATTTGGGGACGGAGCCCCCGCGATTCCCAGCCGGCAAAGGCGGCCGCTCGCTCAGGTTGGCGCAGCCCCGACCGCGTCGTCCTGCACCTGGAGATCCTCTGCCCCAGCACCCATGAAAGCCTCGCAGGAACCTCCATCCCAGATGCCAAAACATTCCCACCGGCAACATCAAGGCACTCGCTGCACTCCGGCTCTGTGTGCCTAGACTGTGTAAAACCTGTGAGATTTGGCTCCACTTTTGTTCCGCTTTAACAGTTCCACCAAAAAGCAGCGTGGGCTGCTCGTTGCCAACACGATGCTAACAAGACTGATGCATTTACCTGTTATAAGTTGGAACACGGAGAAAAAGAGGCCATTAGGTTGCAAAAGGCCCTTGCTGCTGCCCCATCCGCAGCACTCAGCGCGGTGCCACAACGAGTAGGAGCCAGATGCGGGACGCGCCGCGCTCTGCAGCGAGCCTGGAGAAACACCAAAAACAAGTCATGGAAACGGGCTGCAAGTTGTAGCAGGTTCCCCTAGGTGAATGTCTGGGCTTTTATCAGCCCCAGGTGCTCTCACGCTTCCACCGGCCGGCCTGAGGTGCAGGAATGAATATGAATATGTGCCGGCTCAGCGCAAGTTGGGGAAAACCCCTGGTCCCTCACCTAGAAACATCTGAATCTTCTGTTTTCTAGCACGACAACTAAATATACTCGATGTGTTAGTATTATTTTGTTTATGATTGGTCTCTGCTGTTGCTTTGGCAGCAGGGAGGTTGCAGCCTTACGTGCAAAGACTCCCCATGCAGGGAGCTCTGCAGCGCTGGCACCTTCACCCTGCCTTAATGATGGACAGGGAAGAGGAATAAGCTGGCAATGCTGTGGATGCAGAACGAAAGCAAGTGCCACTTCTCAAGGAACAAGGTTCAAGTGGCATCTAAAAGGCAAGCGAAGAGAAAGGGCATCCTGCTTTGTGCCAAAGACGCAGCCACGTACGAGCCCTTCGCGTCCCCCAGCACGCGCCTGCCGCTTCGTGAACCTGCTCTGGGGATGGCACAGCTGCATCTGGCGCTTCCTCTGGTCCCAAACCTTGTCCCACCCACCCCTGCCTCTCCTTCCAGCTCCCCTCCGCCTGCAGAAGCATCAACGTGAACGAGCCGCACAGCCGCTTACTTGCTGTCCTGTTCCTACGAGCCCGACACTCATCTTCCTCCTTAGGCACTCCGAGATTCCAATCTTGTGCTCTGACCACGCACTGCAAATCCTGCAGGAAAGGCTCTTCCACAGCAAAAAAAAAAAAAAAAAAAGGAACAAGAGCCCTGTTAGAGACCGCTTTGATAAACCAACCCCTTCCAGCGCACGCACGGTGACAGCGCGGCGCAGACGGCGCGGCTGGCGTCGTTCTCGCAGAGCGCAACCCGCAGCGGGCAGCAAAGGGGGTTTCCTCCGCTATAAGTGAGCGGGTCAGTGCGGATGCACCTGACAGCGGTTTTACGTAACGGGTGGCTCTGCTTGTTTGGGCTTGCTGCACCCGGAGGTTTTCCTGCATTTGGGCAGGGAGCGCAGCAAGGAAATCACTCGATGTGAGAACAGGACTGCAAGGAGCGCAGAGGTTTGGCCCTATGCACAAGTTGTTGTCCTTGCACGGCCACAAATTGAGTACAAGCAAAAATAAAGATGCAAAAATAAAGAGGTGAAAGATCCTCTCACACTTATGCATGCATATGTGGACCTCACCAGCTCTGCTCTTGCATGCCCCTTTCTGAATATTTTATCTAATTCTTTAAAGAAACATCCTTTTCCACTTGGCAAAGATGCTGTCAGGAACCCTGCAATGGCCAGGAGCTGGTTGCTTGGACTAACAGCCTATTCAAATCTTTCTTAGCAAGATAGAAGGCCCCACTTCCTTATCCCCATGCGGCAGGGAAAGAGAGCAAGGCCACCAGGAGCCACAAGGAGCTGTTGCTAGCAAGGGTCAAACAGCAAGGCCCTTTCTGCGCAGCAGTGTTTGCTTTCTGCAAAGTGGGTTATGTTTGTCTTCTGGGATTTGCATGAAAGAGCATTTTTCATGCTCGGTGAGTTAATTATTAGCCATAGACAAGTAGCCACTGAGCAATTAGAGATCACAACACAAGGAAGAAAGCACAACAGAACACCTTTCATCTTAACAAGGAAATGAAAGCTTTTTTCTCTTGCCGGGAATTGCCCCTAATGAAATAAATCCTGTCATTTGATACCCAGAAATCAAATTCTTGCGGATGTTTGTAAAGACTTTCTTGGCATCCATCCGCTTCTCTGGAACTTGCAATAACCAGGTAGGTGCGCAGTCATGCTTGGGAGATGCACGTCCCCACCAGCGCACTGTGCAAGGGCAGAAAGGTCTCTGGGGATTAAGTCCTGGATTTCTCTGCACCATCACTCAATTCGAAACATGGAAAGATCCAAAATGTTCAGCCTGAAGAACACAGAGGCATTTCGATAAGCCCACAGTTTGATTATCCGTCGTGCTGAATCCCAGCCAAGGGGTGGGTTAGCCCTGGTTTGATGTACCAACAGGGACAGCGCTTTGTTTGATTTAAGCTAAATCTCTTCATCCTACCAGTTTTATCAGCAACAGAAGGAAGAGGGAAAAAATAAATAAATAGAAAGAACATTTATTCCTCCTTTTGACTGGCAAGTGTCCTTGACAAGAACGGGGAAGCAAAGGTCAGGCTAAATCTCCTGCAGGACCTGGTCCACGAGCGCAGGTTTTCCTAAGGAGCGGTTTTGGCAGCCTAGCCGGCAGGTGAACAAGCCTTCCTTTCACAGCAGGAAAATACGACCCCGCTATCCCAAACACTTAAAAATGGTGTGAACTTCTCACAAGGGTCAGGTTAGCAGCTCTGATCCAGGTCCCCACCGGACTTCCCTGCCCTTGGCTGCTTTTGGACCATCTTTGGACTTTAAACTGCTGAAGGGCTGCACTGATCTTCAGATGTGCAAGCATATTCAGTGCTGGATTTCCTGGCTGAAATACTTTATGTTTTGTTCTTTGGGCTGTGCACAAGTCTTTGTAGGAAAAGATGAGCAAAGTGGCCGCTTTGCAGAGGCCAAATCTTCCAGGGGAAGGTAGGATGGGGAGAGCAGAGGGGCCTGGGGTGCTCCCCTCTGCCTCTAGCAGCTCTAACTCTCCATCTGCCCCAGCTTTATGGAGCACTGGGTGCAACTCAGCCGCTTCCCAAGTGACCACTTGTCTTCTCCTTCCAGGGAGCGAAAGCAAAATGACCGTCCTGGCCTTCATCGCGTCCGTGTTCCTGCTCTCCCTCCTGCCCGCGGAAGCTGCAAGGAGCAAATACCCGCCCAAATCGGCAAGTGAGTGCGAGGCGCCCGCGGGTCGGGGTCCCCTCTCCCGGCAGCGCCCGTCACCGTGCTGGGACCTGCTCTGCAGCCTCGCTGGGTCGCGCAGCGCGCCGGGCACTCGCTGCGACCTGCTCTCTCCTTGCAGTTTTGAAGCCCATCCTGCTCTCTCCTTGCAGTTTTGAAGCCCATCTTTGGGCCGAGGGAGGTGACCGGTTTGCTGGACGGATCCGTCAGCGTGAAATGCTTCTACCCCCAAACCACGGTGAACAAGCACGACAGAAAGTACTGGTGCAGGGAGGCGACGAGGAGCTGCCAGACCATCGTCTCGTCCAACGGCTACGTGGCCGCGGGCTACGAAGGGCGAGTGTCCATCACGGACTTCCCGGAGCAAGGCGTGTTCCTCGTCAACGTCTCCGGGCTGTCCCTGGCGGACGGGGGCTCCTACCGATGCGGCCTTGGTCTCAACAACAAAGCGCTCTCCTTCCAAGTCAAGCTGGACATTTCTGAAGGTAGCAGCCTTAGAGCATTGCTTTCCTTTTCCCCTTTTGGCTGGGCTCTGTGGGAGGTCTGGCTAGGCCCTCTTTGTCCCTGGTGTTTTCACAGGGTAACATATTTTATGATCACTAACTCAGCAAAAAGAGAAATTGGGTGAAATGAACCTCCTTTAAGACCTCGAACATTTAGAAATTGCTGACTTTGCTAATCAGCAAAGGGAGGATTGCACAGAACAGTGCAAACTCATGCACTGTCCCTGGGAGAAGCCTTGGTGCAGAGCAGTGATATGGCCAAGACACCACAGTCCTGTGGTGACACAGTAGGAAAATGTCATGTTTTGCACAGGAGCTCATGGAATACAGCAGCACTACAGTACTGCAAGACTCTACTCTTGCAGAAAGCAGACTGCGGTAAACCCTGACCAATGCTCCTTCCCGCAGGTCCAAACGTGCCCGAGGAAGCTGAGCTCTTCTACGTGGAGCTGCACGGCTCTGTGACCATCACCTGCAGCTTCGGTTCCGAGTACGAGAGCACCAGGAAATACCTGTGCAAGTTGGAGAAATCCGGCTGCCGAAACATCATCGACACCTACGGGAAGGTGGATGACGACTACGCGGGGCGCATTTTGCTGAGCAATGAGAACACCGCGGGGTCGTACAGTGTCATGATCACCCAGCTGGGCTGGGAAGACGCAGGGCTCTATCTGTGCGGTGCTGGGGTCTACGAAGAGAGCGGAGAAACCAAGGAAGTGGATCTGCACGTCTATGAAGGTCAGTGAGACATTCCCAAGTGGTCTAAAGAGCTCTATATGGGTTCCCTTCACTCTGTTTCTCTTTAAAAGTAGCACTAATGGTCTCATTTTACTTAACAAGGATTTTATTTTCTTTTCCTAGAGTGCTATTATTCTGTCCTCTCCAATAGATCCTTCTTTCTATTCATGTATCTATCAGTCATGTGCTAAATCATGACCAATAAGGCCCAGATTGTACCTTGAGAGTTAGTTTTCCTGGCAGGGGTGAGCTATCTCCCTGGTGAATTATTCCTGGTAATTTGAGACAGGAAGACTGTCTCTTCAAATATTTTAATTCCTTAAATTTTAAAACGATACATAGATAGGAAGGAAAAAACTTGTCCTTCCTCTTAAAAAGGAAGTGATACTTAGAAATGTTGATGCATAAGACAACAACAACCCAGTTAATTTAGGAAAAGGAGAGACCCGACAGATCCTTTGGGGTGAACTCCTATCAGCCCTAGGGTGGTCTCCTACCATTGGTAGCCTAGAGCTTGACCCAGTCTCATTATAGCAGCGAATACAGTTTTGTTCAGCCTGATTTATTCCCTTGGGGGACTGCTACATGGGGAAAGGTTAGGTATGTAAAATCGCTTGCTTCATTTTGTATCGCCAGGGACAGACGTTCCTCAAGGAAAACACACACTACTTGGGGTGAAAGGAGGTTCAGTGACCATTGAATGCCACTATAATGCTAAAGAAAGAAGCTCATTGAAGTACTGGTGCAAGTGGAGAAAGAACGGGTGCTCCCGGATAATAGGCAGCAATGGGTTTGTGTCAGACCAGTACGAAGGAAGAGTGGCCATGTACGATGACCCGGAGAACAACACCATTACCATCATCCTCAACCAGCTGGCGGACAGCGACAACGGCTATTATTGGTGCATGACAGATGAAAAGAGGGAGAAGAAAACAACGAAGGAGCTGAAGGTTGTGGATGGTATGGGCACATGTATTGCGGGTTCCCTGCCCACACAGTGGGTATGAAAGAACTTCCTACGCACCAGCACTAAGTACTAGGCTTTTGCAAGGAGACATGAGTTCCTTCTCTGAAATTACTGCAAAATTTTGCAGTAATTTCAACCCCCGCGGTAATTTTAATGGAAGCACCAGGTTTCAGGTCTGTGGGGAAGTGTTGGCAAGCAGCATCTCATCACAACCACCTCTCACCCCTCACAAAACACAACTTTTGCCCAGAAATACGTGTGCAGCATCTAGTACTGATTCAGTGGTGCAAGGAGCGCTTTCCCTCAAAGATGTCTCTTGTGGCTCACATCATGGTACTGCTACCTGTTTGCTACCATGACTGAAACTGCTGACCTCCCTCTCCGGTTGTGTCTTCCTCACAGGGCAACCCAGTTTAACAGGAATGGAGGAGGTGGAAGCCAGCGTGGGTGCCCCGGCACAGCTAGCTTGCTCTTACCCATGCAAGTACTACTCCTACGAGAAGTACTGGTGCAAGTGGACCAGGACCGGCTGCACCCCCGTGGAAGCTTCCAACCAAAGTCACTCCGAGCTGAACGTTGACTGTGACAAGGCCAACAAGACCGTTGTCCAAAATTTTGACCACGTGGCATTGACGGACCAAGGCTGGTACTGGTGCGGGGTGAAGCGCAACGGCGTCTACGGGGAAACCAGGGCCACGTACCTGCGGGTATCCGGAGGTGAGCTGGGCGGCAGAGCGGGCAGGGGCGTCCGTGCTACCCACAGAACCGCGCTGCCGTCTCCGAGGAGGAAATGCTTCCCGCATCCACTAGGTTGCAGCACCTCGAAACAGAAACGCTCTCGCCCGGCCAGCCGAGATCACTTCGGTTTGGCGATCTCTGCAGATGCTCTCATCTGCTCACTGGTGTCAGCGCCTCCTCCTTCCCAATCACTAAGAGAAGCAAGTCTGTACAAATCACTTCCTTCCACCCCATTTTCTGCCTTTTGACTCTGTTCCTAGTAGTTGTTGCTATTACAATTTGCAGCATCACTCAAAAGATACAGCATCTGACACGTGGTGTGTGAAAAGCAGCAGGGGGTAGGAGATGCATCCGACCCCTGGGAGCTTATGGTCTTAATAGACAGGAAAATTGTAGGATGCAAGAAAGGAAGGGCAGCCACCACATTCCCTCTCTACGAGCAAGGGATTGGGCTCCCTTCCCTGCAGTGTTTTGGACTGCAGATGTTTTCCTCGGGAAGGGATGTTGGCAGCAGGGCAGAGCTCCAGCATCGCCTTAGAAACCCCGCACGCAGCTCAGCCTGCCTGAGCACGAGATAGGCAGGAACTGCTTAGAGAGGGGCAGCCTCATTTCACTGCCCTTGGTGGGCGAAGGGCAAGAAGTAAAAGCAAGCTGAGTATTCAACCTATTTCCTTGCAATGCTACAAAAACAAGATTTAAAATCGCAGTAGGTTTCCAAAGCATATGTGCAAATACAGAAGGAGGTAACTGAAGATTTTTGCAAGATATTGTTTTGGGCTAAGTTTTTCCAGGCGTCTAAACCACAATTTCAAGAATCACACACATACATATATGTGTGTTTTTTTTTTATATATATATATATATATATATAAAATCCAATACCCAGATGCACAAATCCAATCCAATGCACAAAATACAGAGCATGCACTTACCTTCCCTCCTTCTTTCCATGCACTCACCTCCCTTCTTCCGCAGCGAGTCTCCCTGTGGAGAACACCGCTGATGCCGTCCCGGAGCTCTTGGACGTGGATGCCCCCAGCAGCACCCGGGAGAGCCGCGTTGCGGTCCAGGACAGCCGTGCTGTGGTCCAGGACAGTCGCGTTGTGGCCCAGGACAGAGCCAGCAGCAGCGGGGCGCAAAGCCCAGCGGCCGCGGGGAGGTGAGTCCCGGCCGAGCCTTGGCCGCTTGCTGTTCTCGAGAAGTTGATCTCGACTCACGTGGTTCAGAGGCACCAGGTCACAGCACGTGTTGCATCTCCCCCTCGCAGCGGTGGGCCCAGTTCGCTCGTGTTAGCCCTTGTCTCCGTTGGCGGAGTCCTCGGGATCCTGGCTACGGTTTTTGCTGTTTACAAGTACAGGCAGATAAAGCGCTCGGGTGAGTCCGTGCCGCTCGCAGGAGAAGTTGGTAATGTTGAGATGGGAGGGCTGGTGTGAGTGGAGCATCCCAGGTGCTCCCGTGGTGGGAAGGGCAGGGAGCCCGGCTCGCAGCATCTCCAGACCCGCGGAGATGCAGAGACTGGAGCCCTACACGGAGCTGAGGAGCTGGGGGGAAGGAGCAGGGCTGGGAAGGAGCGGGGCCGGGAAGGAGCCGGGCCGGGAAGGAGCTCACCAGCGCCGCGTGCCCCTCGTCTCCCCTCTCGCAGAGCTGGTTTCGGTGGGCAGCTACCGGACGAACATCAGCATGTCGGACTTCGAGAGCGCCAAGGAGTACGGCGCCAACGACAACGCCTGCATGACGGGGACGCAGGAGACGCGGATTGGGGGGGACGGTAAGAGCGCGGGAGGCCCTGGGAGGTGGAGGAGGCGCCGCGGGAGCGGGGTGCCCCTTGGCCAAGGCAGCACAGATCCTCCCTGACGTGTCCCTTTCCTCCAGAGTTCGTGAGCACCGCGAGTGAGCCCGAGAGCGCCGCCGAGGCCAGGAAGGCCAAAAGGGTAAGAGGCGGCGGGTGAGAGCCCTGGGAGGGGTTGGCACAAAGCCAGGAGCAGGGCCAGGTTGACGCGCTTAGAGCCCACGAGCGAGGGATGCTCCGGGGAGCCCGGCTCAGCCCCGCGGCTCCTCCTGCAACGCTGCCCTTGTCTCTCCGCAGAGCTCCAAGGAGGAGGCCGACGTCGCCTACTCGGCGTTCCTGCTGCAGGCGAGCGCCGTGGCGCAGGAACACGGCGCCGAGGGCGGCGGGGACGCGGCTGCCCCGCCGGAGCGCTGGGATGGCCCCATGTGAGCGCGGGACGGCCCCGCGCCGCGGTCCCCAGCTCCAGCACCGCTTGCTTCGTCTCGATCCGCTCCGTGTGCCATTCCCCTGGGAGGGGAGGCTGGGGGCCGCGCGACGGACCCGCTCCCCGCACCGCCACGGAGCGCTCTGCTTCAATCCCTTCCAGGTCCTGCTGGGCTCTATAGAAAAAGCATAAAAATATTCATATACAAATCCTGGAATAAAGACACGTGAGCTCTCCCCTTTTATCCGATCCCATTCCCGCTCCTTTCCTTCCTTCCCCTGCTGCGGAACCACGCAAAGCCACGCATCAGGATCAAGTCCCGGGTCTCAAGCATCACGTCTCCGTGTCGAAGTTGGATCCCCTCTCCAGCATGTTGGAAAGGGCAGCACGAGGTGCTCATGGGCTGGGACTCACCTTGGCCTGCCCTGGGCTGCTGGAAGGGAACGAAGGATCCCAGATCAACAGGAGAGGCTGCATGGACCCATCCAGCTGAGGAACACTAATGCATAGAGATTTCCGAGCTGAAAAACCCCTTCCCTCTCTTCTTTCCCAGCTCAGCTTCCTCCTGAGCAAACTACTGAGCCGCCACCTCTTGCTAGCAGCAGTCACACATGGTTTTGCACAAAAAACTCTCCACATTGCATAGAAAAATGAGTAAATAACAGCAAGAGACCTATCCAGGTATGGAGGCACGGGTGCTGTGCCTTTCCCAGGAAGGGCTGAGGATCAGGGCGCTCTCAGAACCAGCCCATTCCCCTCCTTCCCCTCTCCGGGCCGGACTGTCCGTTACGTGCACTGAGCTCCGCAGGACCTCGGTCCAGCTTGGGTCTCCACAGGACCAACACAAACCCCCGCGATGCTCCCGGGCTGCATCCCGCCCACGGCGCTCCGTTCCCGCGGGATGGAGCCGCTCACGCAGCGACCGGCTTCGATTCGCAGCGCGACACAGGCCAACCTAGCTCCACGCAACCCCAGCAGCTTGCTTTGAAATGCAAAAATGAAATAAAGAGGTCTTAGCTCCAAATTTGCCAGCAACTATTACAAATAAAATTGCTTTTTTAAAAAAGCACTAGCATTTACAGACACATTCCTAAGTTTTTTCCTATACTTGAAAACTTATGATTACCAGCAGCAACTATAGCAGTTATAAAGGACTCACACTGAATTCTGCTCAAAAAGTTTCGCTGACAAGAAACAATAATACCTCTGAATTTTGGCAAATGCAGTCTAACACAGACTAGCAGTTTTTAATGAGGTTTATTTATAGTAAATGCAACCAATTTACACGAAATGTAGTACTGAGTGTCAGTAAATTGCATAATACACACAATCTTTTTTCCTACTATTCAACAACCACATATATTACATTAAAGAAAATTTACTTTACTTCTTTTACTGGTAAGGCAGAAAATACCATTTCAAAAGTAAACACAGGTTTTAATGCTGGAAGTCCCTGCTAGGGTTACTCTTGCAAGCACTGCCCACCCTGTCCACAGGCTGGTTTCAGCACTCTAAAATGAGCCCAGCTCTATAAGTGCTGTTCTGTAGCATTAACTAGATCATAACCGTAGCTACCGGGGATCCAGGATTCATTGATACATACAAAGAATTTATAATTTAAACAATAATTCTATTATATTAGCATAGCATACATCTGCTGATAACACAGGAGAAACGCTTCTAGATTTGCCCTTGAGAGCATCCTTCGCCAGAAGACGAGTGCTCTGCTGATTGGGTTGACCTCAACGCTTCTGGCTTCATTCAAGACTCTAGGGACACGTTACTGGTGATCCAAAACACTTAGTGTTTGAGCAAACATCAGCTACAATCAGTGAGAACCAGCTTTGAAACACGACATTATTTCCACAACCAACATGGGCACGGACACCGCATTCCCAAACGCAGGTCCCTGCCACGGGGTAACGCTGTCCACGCTCTAACGAGACTTCTCCATCCAGTCTAGCAGGATATCCAGCTCGCCTAAGGATTTCATTGCTGCCGATGTGACATTCAGCTGAAATCGATATACAGGAGCAAGCCGTAAGTAACGATAGCAATTATAACCTTGTTAAGGTGAATTGGAGTACTTGCATTAATTAACAGACATATTGTCACCCACTTACCCCTTTGTAGTTGGCCAGTATTTGCTTGAATTTCTCTGTGGACTCCTGGCCACACTTGCACATGTTTTGGTTATGCTAGAAGAATAAGAGAGAATTCATTTGTTTGGAGCTTTCATTTTTAAAAATAAGAGATCACTTTCTAACTGCAATGGAAATTATTGTGCAGACTGAGTCCCTGTGAAACTGAAAAATGCTGCACTCAAACCCAGCTTCAGCTCAGAATTTGCTCTAATAGAGAGGACTGGTATAAATGGTAGTTTTGAGAGCTAACATGGGATGTGGCTGATGAAGGGGCAAACAGCAAACACTCTCAGTGGACCTGCAACCTCTCCATTTCATGTCCCTCTCCCACCTATCTCTGCTTAAAACCATGTTTATAAGATTTTGTAAC
Organism: Tinamus guttatus; assembly: GCF_059628265.1. Lineage (NCBI taxonomy): Eukaryota > Metazoa > Chordata > Aves > Tinamiformes > Tinamidae > Tinamus > Tinamus guttatus. The sequence goes on along the minus strand of NW_028288793.1, from coordinate 1,069,335 downwards.
ATTATCAAATGCTTGGCTCTACTTATATACCATGGAAACAAACTTGGGGAACCCTGCAGACTTACGCACTGCGCGAGGTTCCTCTTGATGCTGAGGAAAGAGTTGGCGATGCTGCTGATCTTTCGGTTGACGTAAGAATCCTCAGTCGTGCAGTATTTGAAGACCTTGTCCACATAGAAGTTGAAGAGGTGATGGATGATGCAACATTTTTCTGAAGACTTAAGCAATACATTTCATTTTAAAGGTCTTCCAAAGTGCTCTACGCCCACAGTTTCCAGCAGACTCTGTCCCCCCAGCAGAAGATGCCACCTCTGTCACTAGATGTAGCTGACAGGGCGATGTTTGGGACACATACTTTGCCTTGATGGAGACTGATAATATCTATAGGTCGTTATTATAGACTGATTTGCCTGAAGATCAGTATTCAGCAAGTCCCATTTAGTCACCTAAAAGAGCTGCTGACTTGGAAGCTGTGTATTAGAGGACCCTGAAACCCGGAGCAGTGGCCACGGTAGCACATAGGGCCACTAAGAGAGGAAGAGGAGAGCCCAGCAAGGCGCCTACCTTAATCCTGTGCAGGGAGTGCGGATGGGACAGGATGCTCACGGTGCGGATGGGGTCTCTGCTTTGCTGTGCAGGCAGAGAGAGCAGTGGTGAGAGCGGGATGGTCCCCGGAGCCGCTCGGGAAGGACTTTCCCACCCCACCGGAGCCCTCGGCAATACTTACAATGTTGGCTTTAATCGCTGCAAAACCAGCCCTAATTTCATTCACGCTCATTGAAATCCGGCAAGGTCCAAAGCGGAAGATTTTGTTCCCGTGCGCTAGCATCAACCAGCACATAGCAGAAAAGAGGAAAATGTGGGATCCCTTCATGCTGTGGTGAGATGCAAAACTTGCCGTCTGGCTGCCTCGAGGACCTGCACAAGGAAGGACAGTATTTCCTCACTGTCTTTCCTCTAAGAAACAGAAAAATTAACAAAAGTTACTACTTCCTATCAAGATTGTAAACATGTGATTTCTGAGCTTACATTATAACCCCTCTTTGTGGGTTACACATCCACGTAAAAGAACAGCTCAAGCCACAGTAAAAGTACCTTGAACAATTCAATTTGTTCATACATGCTATGAGTTGAGAATATAATTGTGATATTTATGAAAAGGCACAGATTTTAGATATTATTTGTTGCATATGTGTATGTGCATTAGAACACCCTGGTTAGTGTGTTCTCAGATCTCTGATGCAAGAGAAGAAGAAGGAAAAAAAAAAGCGTTAAATTTCTCAAAGGAGGAAAGAAGACTGAAAATGCCAGTGAAATCTAGCATGTAAATACAGTTTCTCTCAAAATTTTCAATGGAAAAATAAATAATAACTGCTAATAATAACTGCTAATAAATTTAGCAATTAAAAGCCTCCTGAATCAAAGAAAGCAAAACTGAAGGTAACTGTGCCTGAAAGTAGGAGCTTGAACAAAGAGGCCACTACAGCAGCAGGAGCAATTAGGTACAAATTCCTAGAGCAGAAAGACAAAAATCAGCGTTTTACCTTTTTCCTGATGCAGACTCACCTGTCTCTCCGATCTCTGACCCGAAGAGCTCTGAGGAACAAGTTTTTATCCAGGTATGGGGAGGAAATAACTCTCGGATTAACTTTTGGGATTTTTCTCCCTTTTCCCAGCACAGATTTCCCTTTGTAATTTGCTGAATTAATTACTCAGTGAAAGGGACCAACTCATGCACCCACAGGTGTTTCTCTAGCACATGGAGGCGGGAAATCTTGGCATTTCCTTATCATCCTTTATTCAGGAAAAAGGATGTGACCGAAAGGAGGGACCATCCTTGGGGCTGTGTCTCTCCCGGACTCCTGTGCTCGGGGATGCCTCGGCAAATATTCCCAGGAAAGGGCCTTTCCAGGCTAGGAAAAGGGTGGGGAAAAAAAAAGCAGAAAGGGACCTTTTTGGCTGCGGAAGCTGAGCGGCATCAGCGCACAAGAGGCTCTGGTCTGGGCGTCCCACAGCAGGAGCATTTCTGGCGTTTTCACTACATTTCCAGGTCCATATTTTAGACGATCGTGCACAGTCCAAAGCTGCCGTTCTGCAAAGGAAGAGAGATTTCACATAGCCCATTCCATATCTACCAGCCTTGCAGCAGGGAAAGATTTTCCCTGCGGAGGGGCAGGCTGGAAGGGCTCCCCTTGCCCTGCAGGTATCAGCAGCGTCACCTGATGTCCCAGGGCCAGGCTCTCCAGGACGGCCATCCCGGGAAGGTGGCAGTGGGCTGGTGCCCAGGGAGGACACTAGGGTATCTCCACACCTCGCCTTAGGCTCCAAGGGCAGTTCTGTAACCCCTCTGGAAGAGCTCAGTGTGGTCTGCAAGGAAAAACAAGCATTGAGCAACCTCCTTGGGCTGCTCATTCCCCATAGAAAGAGCCAGATGGACTAGAGCACATGGGCATGGCAAAGGAGGACCTTTAGTCCCCAACCAACCTCTAAAGAGCCACTTTGCCACAGATGAGGACAGCAACCCATATGCATGACTCCTGCAGTGGGGATATCGCTCTGCAGGTCGGAGCAATTTTAGAGAAATTTCCTGGGTGAGTAATTTATTGATAACAAATTCAACCCTGAGACTACATCCATCATCACAGCAGGACTAAGCAAATACTGTCTATGCCCAGGCTAGTCACAGTTTTGCATACCTTTGACATCACCACAACGCACGCAGCAAATACCCACCTCAGCCCCTGTATCTCACTGTATGCAAGGAAACAACCCCAAGGCAGGTCCCAATCCGCAGTGGGCTGCGTTCCCCCTGAGGTGCTGGAGCGATGCTCGGCAGCACGCGAATTCCCCGCTTCCGCGTGTGATTGCAGCGAAAGTTCCACCCGGAGCGGAGGAAGAGGCAGCGAGGGCTCGTCTGTGCCAACACCTTTCCCAGCTCCACACCCAGCCCCAGTGAGGAAATGAGGGAAGAGGCAACGAGTTGTTACTTAATTATGTAAATTGCAGATGAGAAGGGATTTCTTTTTTCCTTTTAGTGACTGAATTGATGCTCAAGAGACAGGTCAGCCAAATGACAGCAGGAAAGAACCTGTCATGACTTAAAAACTGCTGGGCAGGCCCACGAGGAAAGATGACAGAGTAATAAGGGAGCAAGGTGCTGTGTTACCAGGGACCTCGGGCTTAGCCTTGCTGTCCTTTGACTGGCCCTTTGGAGAGCAGCAATGACAGCATCGCCCTGTCCTCCAAGGGCAGATAAGGGCATAGGAAGGTTAGACTTTGGGACACACAGCGGGTACAGTCGTCATCTTTGGTTTTGAAGCATAGCCACAAAGACGGTGCTTGGCTATGCCAAGCGATGGCCCTCTGGATGCAGGAGCATCCCGGCTGTTCAGAGTGGGTCTGATCCAGGCCACCACAAAAGGCAAATTAGCAGGGATTTCAGCAGGCATTCGATGGAGTCCTGGGTGCAGCTATTGCCCTCGGCCTGGTGCTGTGCCCAGGTGGTTCCCCGTGCGCACGGAGCTGCAGCAACGGGAAAATGACATCAGGGAAGGGGCCAGGCATTGCTCACCCGCTCTGGGAAGGAAGAGGAAAAGAAGAAACAGGGATTTCTGGAACATGGTAGCATGACAGCGCAGGTGGCAACATCAGCTAATAAAATGGGAAAGGAGGCCCCGGGGCACTCGCTCTGGGTAACCAGGTCTTTTGCACAGGGCAGCGCTCACTGGGCACTGCTGTGGGAAGCAGCTCGGTCCCTGGGTTCCTCCTCATGCCCGATGGGGAAGGCTCCTCCCGGGGGACTTCACAACAAGCACCGGGCAAATTCAAAGTAGCTTTTGGCCAGGCAGCCTCATCCCTGCCGTGCCCAGCTCAGACAATAGCTGCCCCACAGAAACAGCAGAACAATTAATGCAGAAAATCACCGTCTTGCAGGCAAATGAGCAGTCAAGATTTCTTCTTCCATCCTGCGGCGCGTTCTTGCCCGCCTGCGGGCGTCATTACCGCAACGGGGCCTCAGTTTCCCTCTAAGTCTGAGTCAGTCCCGTGCTTTTCCAGCATCTCTTTTCCACTGACATCAGTCGGGCGGCTGCGTTGCAAACGTGTCCCTCCGAAGGGGAGCTCGTCCCTCGGGACGGCTCCTGCGGGCCGGGCTGCTCCCAGCGAGACGCTGCCCTGCGCACAGCAGCGGTGATTGCAGAAACACCTCGATCCCCGCACAAAGCGCTGGATCGGGGCGCACGAAAGGCTTGGGGAAATGACTAACCCCGTTCCTGGAGAGCGCGGGAGCACAGCGGGACACGAGACGCCCACGCGCCGCGAGCGCGTCCGTCCGGGAGCCGCGCGGCGCCCGCAGGGCACGGAGCCCGCGCGGAGCCGACCCCGGCGCCTTCGCTCCAGGCTGACAAAAGCTGCTGCCTGATCCTAACCACTTCCACGCTGCCCTGGTCTTGCCAAGGATCTCGCTGTCAATAACTGATCACACGCATGCATTAACATTAGGTTTCCTGTAAAAGGACATCCCTTGCCAACGGGTTGGAATTCTGTTTCTAGAAGAAGAAAATGTTTCCGCGTGGCTTTCATGCCCCAAAACAGTCACATAGTTGTTCAGCATTTGCTCGTTTCACTTTGCTGCCCTGTAAACTGTCAGACTGTCTTTCACTTACCACAGCCACATACTAATGTGAAATATTAACTGTATCAGTGCTGCCACTGCAGCTCTGGACAGTTCTCAGAGCCTTAAGAATTGGAGATTTAATCGTCAAATTGTCATTATCAAACCCAGAGTCTCTCTCCAATCTCCTGCAAACAGGTGGAAATCCAGAATAGCCCTCTGGAAATCATTGGATTTACAGCAGTGAGACCGTGCACGGCGCAGTTGTCCTTTCCATACCCATCCACAGAGTCCCAATTTGCTGCGAGAGATGGAAGTGCTGCCCGGGCGCAACCCGCGGCCACGACCTGTCCCAGCCCTCAGCATCTGGCATCATCCTCTCCCTCGATTCGTGCAAGCAGAGCACACATGCCAGCCTCGAGGCTCGGGTAGGATATGGCTCACTCAGCTACAGCTCTGCAAGGCTGCTGACAAAAGTAGAAAATTGTTTTTCTCAGTAAGCTCATCAAATGACTCAGAAGAAACTTAGCGAGGAGTTATCGGCTCGGAGGTGCGGTACGCTCTGTGCCCTCTTTTCGCTCACGTTTCGAACCCTAACCACTCTAATAATTCTGAAAATTAAACACCGAGCTCTGCTTTTTACAGGGCTGCAGGCTAAGCATGGATGAGCTTAATGAAATGCAGCATTTATTCAGCCAACGATGAAAGACTGGAAAAGTCAACAGGGTGAAGCATCAGGCAAATCCATTTTCAGGATTTCTTTCCCCAGACTGCACTGCCCGGCCCCCTCTCAGGACCAGAAAGCAGCCAGATCTGAAAGATCAGACCTGAAACCTGAATGCAGTGAAACCCCAATGCCACAGTCGTGTGCATGACTCACCCAGGGCAAAGCCCTGCCAAGTCAGGATTTTACCCCGAGAGGTTAAAAAATGCAAAAATTTCTCTTTTTTCTTTTTTCTCTGAGATGTCCTCGTTGTGGAAGGAGAGAAGCGTGGTGGAGAATCGTGCACATTGCTGTATCTGTTCTGCAGAAAGCATTAACTCAGTCACTGGGGGCGGTGTGGGGGGTGCTGAAGGTTAAATACTTGCTTCTCCTGTTTTGATAAAGTGCAAGCTAATATTTTGGTTATCATAAATGGCATCTTCCCCAAAGGGAAATGAATATTTCAGGTCTTTACAGCATAGAGCCTGCTGTGATATACAGCTAAAGAGCAACTCCTGCTTGCTTCTCATGAGCCACCATTGCTTGAGTTTCAGTAGCCACCACTGCCTGCAAAGTTCCAGGCAGGAGCTGCACGTTCAGAAATTATTTAGGCAAAAGAGGAGGGAAAGGTACCTGGAAAGAATGGCTTTGATGCTGAGGAAGAGCAAAAGCTTCCTGCCAAAGAGCAATATAAATGCCAAAAGCCAGGCTGAGATTTGCACTAGCCACCAAGCACGTGTAGGTTTGGAAGAGTCAAACCTGCCACCAGGGTGAAGCGCTAGTTTAATCAACGAGGCTTTTTCAGCTTTCAAGAGGTTTCAGAGCCCTTTTGATGTGGGCATTTGACATATTAGTAATTGAGCTTCTCCAAACAAATGGCTGCACCAATATACAGGAAAAGAAAACGATGAAATACAGTCAAGATTTCAAGACAAGTTGTTGCTGACCTGCAAGCCTGAGTGCTGAGAAGACAAATATTTAGCAAAGAAATGAAACTTTCCTGAGAGGTCTTTCTGAGGGACAGAGCTGTGATCACCAGATGGGAAAAGTTATTAAAACAAATAACTGCCACTTATAAAATCCTCTAAGAGCCCCCACGCACATCTTTCCTGCATAATTTGCATTTGTTTATTATGCCTGGTTCTCTGCAGCAATTAGAGCCGCAGTCATAGTATTTCTCACCATCCGTTGGGATGTTTTCTTGCTCCAGTGATCCTGGAGGGCTCCAGAGGGACTGGGCTCTGCTGTTTGCAAGGCAAGCTGGTGCCTGGGAGACTGGGCAACCTGAAAGAGACACGAGACAAAAGAGAAATTAGAAAGAGTTAAAAATCAAGGAACATATATAAGGATTTCCTATACTGGGCTGGGGATCTACAGTTGAAGCTAGCGAATATTCCCATTTCTGAAGGAATTCTGAGGTGGTGCTGGTGGGTTCCTTGTTGCTGCTTAGGAGAACGAAGCTGAAGTTCTTTACTTTGAAAATCCATGTTTTTGGGAAGTGACAGAAGGCGGCATTGGTGATCAGGAGTTGCCTGCAACAAGGAACCATTAAAGCAACCCAAATCATCGCACGCACAACGGGACAAGGGAGCTTGCACCAACGCAGCACGACTCAACTTGCACCCAAGCAAAGATTTTAAAGTACCCTGGGCTCAGCTAGAGATGTTATTTGGTATGCAAAGTAGCTGTTTTCTTTCAGAAATAGCAAATCACCATCATCCCCTTAAAAGCTTCTGTCAGAAAATACCTTACTGAGGCCTGGAAAATAACAGCATTTTTAGGAAAACTGTGCTTAATTCAGCTTTGAGAGTTTACAATTCTCATCACTTTATATAAAGGCAAGAGAAAGTCTTGCTACTTGCTAAAATGCCTGAGCTTTGGCCAAGCCCCCACATGCAGCACCCTGTTCCTCATCCACCAGCACGAGGGGGCAAAGCAGGGTCTCAGCAGGACCCGCAGCAGCTCTGATCTGCCCCACATTGCCAAGGGGGTAAAAACCTGCTGATGATGCAGGCCAGGCCCTACATGAACCCAAATAGAGAAGAAACTGGCTGCTCACTGTGGTCACATCAATTTTCAAATTATCTGGGGAGCAAATGAATCACTCCGATAGCCAATCCGAGCGCTCAGAGATTTAGCTTTCACCAAAACTGAAACTTGCATTTCAGTAAATTGGTCGTGGATTCTGCATGCAGCCCAGCTCTTGACACGGGTTTCGGTTTTGCCTGGGTTGATGATGTCTTGAGGATGCACCAGCTCAGGGCTTGAACTGCACAGTTGCAAGGGGGGCAAGGCTGCTTTCGGTCGTGCTACGTTCATGAGAATCACAAGTGGAGCAGTCCCGAAAGCGGGAAGTATTCAGAGCTCCGTCCAGTTTCTGCCACAAATGCAAGGTCAGAGAAACAAGAGGAGGGAAAAGAAAGCAAAAAGAAATAAAATAAAATGCTTTCGGCAACAGCTCACAGCATTTGGCTCTCCTGCTTCCGACATTATTTGTCCCCTGTGGAACAAGCCCCGGGCAGGATCAGCACCGAACCAGGACTGCGAATTTCACCTGCAGGGTGGGAGCTGCTCCCGGGGCAGCTCCGCAGCTCCCGGCTGCCCCGTTCCCTCCTGCGGTTCCCCGGGGCCCGAGACGGAGCCCGGCACCGCGAGCAGTCAGGAAGCAGCCCAGACACCTGCGCTCATGCAAAAACAAAGAAAGACAGAAAAATAAAAGAGCTGTGGTCCCCCTGGGAGCAGCGTTATTTCAGTAACAGTTTTTCAGTAGCTGAACTCGTTGCTTTCGTAACTCACGTTTGCTTTTTCTTCTTGGTTTGGTACCATTCTGTGGATAAATCACAGTTTTGCAAGCATCCATCTGGCTGAAATACCTCTCAGTAGCAACGTCCATATTCCATCACCAGCTGCAAAACACAAAGGGGATCTGAACACATAGAAGTAGAAACTTGTACATGAAATATGTAAAACCCTATCACATCTCTCAGCAAAGAGGGTCCATTTGTTATCAGAAATCTCGGCTTAACCATGTGGGGCCAAACTGAGATTTTATTTTCACCATCATACATATTATATACACTGGAAGTGCACATTTGTTCTGAGGCAGGAGTTTCTGACTGAAGCGTAATTTGAAATGCACAAACTGAAAAGGGGCTGCTAACTGCAGACAATCAGCTTCAAACAAACCAAAAAAAAAAAGCGGAAGGGTAGAAATCTGATAATATTACTTTTCTTTGCCAGAGCAGAGGTATCGGCAGCACTTTTGGGGTGATTATTCTTGGAATCTTCACCACAAAAACCTCTGCCTTTGCCTCGGCTTTTCCGATGTGCCTCTGAAATGTCAGATTTGAAGGAGCCTGCACGGCCGGCAGGACCTGGGCTCAAGCCCGTGCTCTGATGAGCACCCAAGTTTGGAGGGCAGCGGTGGGGATGTCCCTGAGGCCACCCCTTCCGCACACAGACACTCTCAAAGCAGAGAGCAGAGGCAGGGGAGGGAGGGAAAGCCCCTCTTACAACATTATTGCTAATGGACAACGTCCCGAGTTGCCCTTCGGCCTGGGCTATGACCTGCCGTCACGCGTGCCGCGTCACTTGCGGGGACATGGGCTTGGTGGCGCGTCACCAAGCGCCACCAAGGAGGAAAGAAAGCCCCGGATTTCCCAACGCCCGGCGTGGGCCTCGCCAAGGCCATCGCTGCGACCCCGCTGGGACAGAGCCTGATCCCTGCTCCGCACTGTGGCCATCAGCATCCCCTGCACTGAGCCCGGGTGCAGCTGCTGTCACTGCTTCGTCCCTAGTGAGTCTCTGGGTATGGACACTTGTCCCAGTATCTACTGTGCAACCATCCTCATGGGTAACAGTAGCAAAGGGGTTGGACTCAACAGTCTTGAAGGTGTTTTCCAACCATGGCAACCATATGATTCTATGAAAACTGGCTGATCAGAGGAGCAGCGGTGCCAGACGTCTTGGTGTGCCCAGCAGCCAGGGTCAGGAGCTGGAGAGCCCAACCGCCCAGGTGCTGGGAATGGCCCCCTTGCAGGTGTCTGGTTAAAACATAATCATTTTGGAAAAAACAGCCCATAAAGCACCTGAAAGGCCAGTCCTGAAGACAACCTGTTCAGCCAGAGTCGTTGAGAGAGGAAAAGACTGAGAGGTCTCAAAGGCAGAAGTTCTCCCATGCTTTGTGACAACAGTGCACCAGGTCAGGGTATCTTCTGGACCCCAAGGACACACCTTTTGCCTCCCAAGGACATACCTTGACATAGTTGGTAGGCACATTTTATATCTGTTTTATAATGGAAGCACCAGCTCATTTTTCAGGTCTTCTTGCTCAGCACGTAGCATGGCAGGATGCTCTGCAGGTGCCCTGGGCTCAGGAAGAAGGTAAAGAATGCTGCAGAAGTGCTTATGGTCTCCATAGACCCCTGCACCTTATGACTTGAGAAGCTCTATCTATTAAATGCGCCCAAGAAAAGCTTGAAAGAGGATTTTCTCACTATTTTTTACTACTTGATGCAGATGGGTCCTTGGTCTAATCAAAAAAAGACATAGCAAGTGCCAAATATTAGAAACTCTACCTATGCAATTAAAAACAAAGTATTTCTTAGTTAAATTAAGCATTAAACACCTGATCTACAGATCTGCTGATTTCTTTACTACCTGATCTCTTTAGAACAAGACATCAGGTTGATTTAGTTCAAATGGAAGATCTGGACTTGATAAGAGATTTCTAATAATATGAGAGGTCACTCTAGAAGTCGTCATGACTTCTATTCATAATTATTTACCTACTTCTGGACACTCACACATTACATGGTTCTTATTATTAAGGATATTGGCTAAGTTTCCAAGGAGTATTTTGGCATTTACCTGTTGAGGTTGTATTAATCACATTGCCAAATATAGAGCAAGACTGCTAGAAAGCAGGTTTCCATGTTATGGAAATCCCATGTTATGTCATGCCAGCAAAAAATGCTTTAAAAAAGATAAAAAAAGACTCAGATCATTTTATGTTTAACCCACCAGGAACTGTTAGTCAGAGTCAATACTGCTGAGACAGCAAGAGCAATTGCAGGCGAAACTGCTGTTCCTACAAGATGAACAAATGGCTACTAAGTCATGGTTCCCCCATAACGTCACAAATACATGACAGATCTCATGAATGTGAAGCGATGAGAAATGGGAAATTTTGGAATAGGAAAGAAAAAAAATACTCCATGATGATTGCCTGGAAATCCAGGGGATTCTTAAGGCTAAATCTGTAATGCAGCACGTGTGTAACACACAACGTCCCTGTGTCCAAGGGCAAGAGATGGGCAACTTGCACACACAAACATCAAATATCTGTTGGGAGCAAGGTGCCTCGGTGGCCCCTGTCCTCGCTGGGCAGCGGGATGAGCCGGGACAGCTCCGTGTAGGACAGGGCACAACCGCAGGCTCCATCCAGGGGAAAAGCCCCTGCCGGAGCCGCTGCCTCGGCTGCAGGGAGGCAGAGTCCCCGTTTTCCCGACCGGCTCTTCGGAGCTGAGCAGCTCTGGGAAGCCTGGGGGACATGGGTAAAAGTGCACAAGAGGACTTTTGGGCAACATTTCTTTCCTTCCTGAAATATCTTCTTGGCAACCATGACAGCTGTTTCCTAAAGGTTTAGAAATACACCCACGGCCCCGGACACTCTTTAGGAAAAGGTGCTTTATTCATTCATGCAGCCACGTCGTAGTACTGCAGAGTGAACGTATTTCCACAGCGCTAAGCAAGGGTGAGTCAGAGCGAAACTGCACCCTCGAGATCTCTGACACGGCAAAGGAAACACAGGTAAACAGAGGAGCCTTATCAGTGCGCAGAGCAGAGTTTCCTTTATGGAATGGACACATGTGGCTTACGCTCTTTTGCACCAGAAAAACAAAGCAAGTTCCAAAACAGGGAGGAGGGAATTGCACAAGACCCGGAAGGGCTCTGAGCTACCTCGGTGCCTCCCCAAGGCCCTGCGTGTGCCCAGGGCTCCTTGCAGCTGCCCTGGCTCCTGCGAGGAGGAGGGAGCCCTGCCATGGCCAGAGGTTTCCTCTGGTCAAAGGAAGGACCGAGACCCCATCCGAGGTCCCTGTTGCAAAATCCGGGTCCCCTCTACTCAAAGACCTTTTGCAGAGCCACCTTCCCCCAAAGGCTGTCAGCACCTCAACCATGCACGTCCTTCCAAGACACCAAACTGAATGGGCTTAATTCCTCACAACGTGCAAGCTGCTGGCAGGCAGCCTTAGAGAATCGAAGCACCGAGTTAGCTCGGCTGCAGAGGGGTTAGAGGCATTGCCTACAGGAGGAAATCGCACCCACTTAGGCTTTTTTGCATAATTTTAGATCTGAGTGTTAAACCAAGGCAGCCTTCAGAGGACACTCTCAGCAGTGAAGCTTGAGCAGGTTCAGATTAATCCAAAATAGACAAAAACCTCTCAGGATTGGAGCGAAGGCTGGAATCAGAGAAAGGCAGGATCTTCTCAGTGGAAGTTCATTACTGCTTTTGACCGAGCCATCTCATGCTGCCTCCGCTTCTCCTTCCCCATAACTTCTGGCTGGTAGTCAAGAAAAAAACCACACTGATGCACTAGAGCCGGGGAGAAAAAGGGATAACTAATGACACACGGTGATTCAGATAAACTTCTAGTGTCCCCGCAGTGATTCACTACAAGATTCCTTCTCCTTCAAAAAACCCATTGACAACAAAAGACGCCAAACCAAAACACACACAAAAATAGTGACTTCGGGGCCCCCGCGTTACATAAGTTTGATCCCTTTGCACTCGTTCATGAATACGCACAGAACTTTCATCTTCTTGCTCCTAAATACATACGTATACAAAACACACGCAAGGACTATTTTGCAACAAGGTCCTTCACAGGGACTTGCAAATTCAAATTCACAAATTCACAGAGGTTCAGGGCAACAAAGAAGACAAGAAGTGAAGCGACTTGTGTCCAAAGCAATAAATCTGAAGTCTGGAAAGACCAAGCTATTTTAAAGTCATACAGGGCTTTTCAAAGAAATCCTCTCATTTCACAAAAAGGTAAATTGATCTCCACTTTCTCTTTCTTGGATAGTGAATTTTATAATCAAAAGTTTTATCACAAGGAAACGGGAATATGCACATGCATAGATATCTATAGAAAGAAAGAGAGGGCAAGAGAGAGCACACATGCACTATAATAAAAAACGGAAAAGGAGACAGACAAAGGAATTATCTTCAGCGCCAGCAAGTCATTTTTATCAGAGCTGGAACAATAACTCTCATTTCACACAACACACCCAAGCTCGTGGGGTTAATGCAAGATGGTCCATTTACAGGAAAACGAAAACGCTTTAATATGTGAATGGTGTGAATAAGAGAAGCCCTTTGGCGTTACCACACGCAGGTCCTCGTGGGAGCTGAGCCCGCGCTCTGCTCGGTGCCAGCTGCAGCAAAACGGCTCTTCAGCTGCCCACGGTACTGCAAGAGCCCTGAGGAAAAAGAGGCCACCATCATTTTTCTTGTTAAGGATTGCACCATCTTTTGGTTCCCACTTGTTTTCCCTGTTTCCTAAAAGCTCTTAGGGTACCGATGTAAACATTTCTCCTCACAAATTTGAAGTGCAAAATTAAAAACAGCACCCAGCAAGAGCTTGGAAGGTGCTCCTTTCATGCCAGTCAAAAGCATTAACGGAAAATAATAATAATAACAGTAATAATAATAATAAAGATTTAAGATTTATAGGATATCATTAGAATGCCAAAGGAGGAGGCAAGGTGTTTGCACCAGTTCATTAAAAGCAATAAATTGAATTAGGCATAGTGTTGGGAACCTTAAGTATAGATATGCTACAGAGATTTAAAAACAGAACCACTTTTTTCCCCTAACAATAGGGCATTCATCTAAAAATAAAGATAAGCATGAGGATGCAGAAGTAAACTCACACAGCACCTTTTTTGTTTGCATTCAGCTTTCTTCTTTAGCCACATTCAAATTTACAAGAAGCAAGCAATGAAAAAAAAAATGCAGAGTCTAAGCATAAAATCTTCGATGGGGTGTGAGGAGAGGAGGGGGGTCAAGGGAACAGGAAACCCAAGTTGACGGGAAACCCAAGTGACATTTGGGTTTAATGAATGACTTAAAACCCCAATATTACTCCTCAGGAAATGGGGAGAGGAAATTGAGAGATGTTTTGAGAGTATAAATGAGGGGCTCCATGAAGGTGAAGGCTGCAGATCTGTGTTTTACCTCCTGAGAAGCTGCACGGAGAAGGGCACCAAGAGGAGAGGCACCGCTTGCAGCATGCAGCCCTGCACCGCTCTTGTCCTCCTGCTCCTGGCTGCCCGCTGCTTGCACGCCGAGCCCAGCTGCACTCACTTCTCTGAACTCCTGCCCGCCTATCTCAGAGACCTGAGGATCAAGTTTGGGGAAATTAAGGACTATTTTGTAAGTAAGACAGCTCTAGTCTCTCCTCCTTGCTTCTATTTGTTTTTTTCTTCTTGCAAAGCTCGGTGGTGTGGATAGCTAGCTCCCTCTGGACAGAAGTGATTGGGTTGGTGTTACAGGCTTGCAGGTGGGAGCAAGAGAAGCAGCTCAGTTTCACTGCCCGCCGGGAGACAGCAGGCAAGGCTGTTCTTCCTAGTTCTGCTTACAGAGAAGCCGAGAGCTTTCACAATGAATTTTAGCACATCCTACTATCCAGACTTCCCCCTTATCGTTGCAGAGCAACTTATTCATTGAACAAATAGGAAGGAAATACAATCATCTTCAGGGCAATTTGGCACAGCCTCACTGAAATCAATAGCAGATGAAAAGGGAAATCTTTTCCTAAAGACTTTTTTTGTATATCGAGTTTACTACCAAAGTAGCCTGGACAAAGTGCTTGGGGAAGTCTGCAATAACCAGAACTTGGCTTGATGCCTGTAAAAGTTCAAGGCTTTGCTGAAGGGAGCCTCTGGTTGCTGAGGAAGCAATCACGACAAGATATCCACAGCATTTGTCACGGCAAAGATGTTTGCTCATATTTCTATTGCTATTTTTGCTGTTGTCGGTAGCTCCTGGCAGCAGATAAATGGATAATGCTCCAGATGAAGTCCCAGAGTAATGGTGTGGCTTGTATTTATTACCAAACCAGCGTGGATTTAAGACCTGGGTTTAAAGCTTGCTGTAAATCCCCGAGTTGACGCTAGGGATGAACATTTATAACCTCTTGGAAATGCTCTGTTAAGTGTCCTGGTCCCCGGGGTGCTACCTTGGGTGGGGGTCGAGCTCCTGGTCCTCCGGGGCTAGCAGTGCAAGAGGGGCTCTCCAAGGAGGAACACCTAGAAAGGAGACACACCCAGAGCGTGACGGGGTGCACAGGCAGCCCCGTTACGTCAGCCTGACGCTGACTACAGCCTGCAGCGTGGGAGCGGAGGCTCAAGCCCACCAGAAAGGCAATAAGCCCTGCTGAAGGTTGGGATTTCATGACCTTGCTGTCTTGGGGCCCCAGGATATTTGCACTGCCACGTTATGGGCCAAAAAATTGAGATTCCTGTACCTAGAATTAGCGTTATACACACAAATATGAGCAAGCGCTTTCCTGCATGGAGGGCACACGCGCAGCCAAGCCACGCGAGCCTGCGGTGAGGCGAGGGCACTGCCCAAGGAAAGCTTCTCCATTGCACCCTTTTTCCACAGCAATCAAAGGACAACGAACTTGGCATCCAGCTGCTCAGCTCCGACTTGCTCAATGAGTTTAAGGTAAGAACTTCACCTTATGCCCACAATATAATTCTCATCCAAATCCCCTGCCCTTCTTCATCCCTTAAGAAGGGAACCAGACTAAACCGAGGCTCCTGCCCCATGGGGACAGGGCTCAAGTCACACTTATAAGCGCCTGTGTGCTCCGGCCACCAAAGCCCGGTGACAACCGGCCTCTGGACACTTTCCCCGCCACTTGTGGCTGGCACCAACGTGGGTCCCTCTGCCTCCTCAGGGCACCTTTGGCTGCCAGGCCGTGTCGGAGGCCATGAGGTTCTACATGGAACAAGTCCTACCGAGCGCCAGCCAGGCCAGCGCGCGCCACCAGGAGAGCGTGAGCCGCCTGGGCAACGTGCTGATGAACCTCAAGGCCACCATGAAGCGCTGTGTGAGTAGGGGCCGGGGGACAGGCGGTGGCACGGGCGCTCGCACGCGTCCCTGAGGCCGGGGTGGCGTCGACCGCCATGGCCGCGCCGCCACATCACGGTCGTCTGCAGCACCGTGACCCCGTGAACGAGGAGGAAGGGGAAGCGGGAGGCCGAAGGGGCGAGGGCGGGAGGAGGAAGGGTTGTCAGCAGACGGGAGGAAGGCGGCTGGGTTCACGCTCTGCCTCGTCCCCCCACAGCACCGGTTCTTCACGTGCGAGAAGCACAGCAAGACGCTGAAGCGCATCAGGGAGACCTTCGAGAAGGTGGGTGTCCGCCCGGGACGTGGCGGCTCCGCTTGGGAGGGAGCCGCGACGCTAGACAGTCAGGGGCTTCAATTATATAAAAATACATAATACATAAACCGCAGTGTAGCCAGTGATGCCCCAAGCAGCAGCTGGATGTGCAGCTGGATGGGTAGAGGGAGAGGAAAACTATGAGCTCCAGGATTGGAGAAAGTATAAAGGAATAAAGGAGATAACCGCGCTTCCCACGGTGCTCCCTGAAAAACACCAGCTAAACTCCTTAAGTTGCTGGCAGGGAATCACAGCAAATACGCTGCAAAGTCTACACAAGGACACAACAGATGAGTTTTAAATTATTTCTAAAACTTGATATATAACATGCTACAGTGTGGGATGCAATGCAGAAAAAGGCACATATTCTGTCCAAATTGTACTTATTCACTGAGTGATTTTGCACTCACTTTAAGACGATTTTCCACAAATAATCTGCCTGTAGAGATTTCAAAACAGAAACATCAGTAATCCATCAGTGAACTAGTCATTGCGAGTACTCGTGCTGCAGAACAGAAACGCAGCCCATGCCCGATATCTCCAAATGAATCAGCTCAGACGCCTCGTTCACAGAAAGATCAATGTCAAAAGCCATCAACTCACGTGCTCCCCGCAAGCTCCCGGCGACGCGGAGATTACAGTCGAACGAGGCTGTTTCTAGCCACTCGGCATGACACATATCATTACCTACAAACTCGAACTAAAACTGTAACTGTGTCAAATGCATTCCTTAATAATTCTTGGTGAACTGTAGAATTATTATCTACCAGCCTAACCGTACACTTGTTAACGAGTTAAAAACTAATCTATTAACTTTCACTTGACAGATGAATGAGAATGGCATCTACAAGGCAATGGGGGAATTCGACATTTTCATCAACTACATTGAAGAATACTTGATGATGAAGGGAAGGAAGTGAAACTGTACACGGGTCTGCATCTTTCACACAAAATCGCACTGTCTTTCGGAAATAATATGACGCTCTAAGAGCATTTGAGACAGGTTAAAAATTACAAGTCAATAACCTGTTAAGGTTTAATATTGTATTTAAAGTTATTATTTTGTGAAGAGAATTTAATATTTATTACCTCTAATATATAAGTGTTTATGTTTACAAATGTTTTGAAGAGAGATGAACTTTTAAACTATTATTTATTGTTCAGTATTTTTGTGCTGTTATATGATTCTGCTGTTTTATTCCTAGCACCAAAGCTCCCCAAAGCTGCACTCTTTTGAGAAATTGTGCTTTTGGGAAGCATGTAATGAGTGAAATTTCTCCCGAGTGCAGCTATGGGGAACAAGGTCAGTCTCATCAGGAGCTCTCCAAGCTCAGCCAAGCGGTGCACTCTCCTCTCAAGTCTATCCATCTCTTTAGCTGTGCATTTAACTTTTCTGCATGTAACTTTGCCAGTGTGTCTGGTTCTGCTAAACCACTTAAATATTCAAAATGATCCCATGACCTTACACTGAGCAAAATAATTGTAAAAGAAAAGGGTCATTTTGTCTTTCTCGCATGGAAAGGACTGTGAAGGAGGAGGGTATGCACTGCAGCCAACGACATGGGATAATGCCCTAATTCTACCTCTTCTCTTCATTCCTGCATTAGTCCAGATTATAGAAAATATAGTAATAGGCATTAAATATTTGGTTCTAATAGAACTTGTGGTTCAATGTTGCTACACATTGATTTTCAGAGCTCCTGACACTCTGCACCTTTGAAAATTAGTGGTAATATTTTCTAGTCTTTGACTGGGTTTTATTCACTGTTTTAAGAAGATATTTAATTAACCACCATTTTAAGGTGGATTTGGTGATTTGCAATGAAATTCATATGGCTGACATGGTTTTGTTTTACTTCTAATTTTATGAACTTGCAGCATAGGCATTTGCTTCTAATATTTAGAAGCACTAGGGCAGCAATATCCTGCAATACTCTCAGCTTGTCATTTGCTTTTCTATAAATGTTAAGTCGCCACTGAGGAAAGACTATTGAAAAGTCATTTATTCTATTTTCACATTTACTGTGGTAGAAGGGTGTTCCCACAAAGTGGAACTAGTGATTGAGGAGCTGTACCCAACCCAAAGCAGGAATGCTCTTCTGCAGGTCACTCCTCTTACTGGAGCCACTGAAGTGGCTCAAGGGCCACTTGTTTGAACCAACCACTGTAAAATTTAAACCAATATTCTTGTTTATGCGGGGACTTCTATGTTGTCTGTGTGAAAAGAAATCATTTATTTTTCCTAATAAAGACCTCAGAACAAATAAAGCCTCTGATCTGTTCTTTCCAGTTATTAACACAGTCAGGGCAAGGCCTTGATCCTAGATAAGACACTAGATAGTAGCTAGCTACTGGACTAATGTGAATTGATAACAGAATTGCTGGGTGTTCCCCAGGTGTGATTTCCCTGTGCATGGGGAAGTGCATCTACGGCAGTGGAATATGTAATTCCAAGCAGCCTGCACGAAGCTCTGGTTCTGCCACTAACACACCCTGAAATCCCCCAAAACAACCATTTCCAACCCGCACCGCACATCCACCGCCGAAGGGCGGTTACTCACGGACACCCACCTGGCCACGTTTCCGTTTCAGTTTTGAGCATCTTTCACTTTCACCGATTTCAGACCTTTACTTGCCAGTCCACAGGACTCCCTGTGTTTGTCACTAGCTGGTCTTCCTTTCCTCACTGCATTAGAAATAAGAATATTTTCAGTTAATAAGATAATTTCTAAGTCTGGCTCTGTCCAGACCTCAGCACTGTGCAAGGCCCTGGGGAGATTTAGGCCAATAAATTGCTGGTGTTCCTAGAAAAACCTGCATTTTTGGGTGCTCTGCAGCACATGGGATCCCCTAACATCACCAGCAGGAAGACAAAGGCAATGTGAAGGGGACAAAGCCAACGAGGCAGCGTCAGCAGTTCATGGCAGGAGCCCAAGGACTCTCGTGAGCTCAAGCCGAACATCGTGTTCTGCTCTGCAGGGAGGAAAAGTGTGGCATCAGCTCAGCTGTGGTGAGTTTTTCAGTAAAACCTAGTCACTCTGGTTAAAGTAACCACAGGAAGGAAGCAGATGGGATGCCGCTTGCTGTACGGAGAATGAAGGTTCCACTTACCTGGTGCCACAGGAGTCATTCGATTCAGAAGAAAAAGGAGGAAAAGCAAGTCAGCAAGCGAGGAGAGGCTGGGCAGGCTGGGTCTGCTCCTCTGCGAGAGGAAGGGTCCTGCAAGGCCCCTGCCAAAGGCAGCACTGCAAGAGATGGGGAGATAGCCGAGCGCATCCGAGAAAGGGGACTAGATGTACGATCTCCAAGCAAAATGCAAACCCGCAGACTTTTGTCACCAAGGCACAGGGATGTTTGCACCGTGACACAGATCTGGTACATGACGACACACCGCCAGCTAGTATATACCACCTGCAAGAAGCTTTAGGTAGGGTGTTCTGGAAATGCAGAAAAGCCATCGAGGCAGCCAAAGGACCTGCCACAGGACAACGGCATTTCCAGCGGAGAAGCAATCCCTACGTTTCACTGCGGGTCGTGTCCTCAAGCAGGTCTTTTCACATTCTCAGGCCTGCTACATCCACATCTAGTCTCCTCCTGCCAGCTGTGCTTCTCAAGGGGGGCAAAAAAAAGGAGAGAGAGAGAAAAGAAGGAAAAAAAGGGCAGCCTGCAAAATGGAGACACACGACGCACTGCCACAAGTCACCCCCATGAGTCATAACACCTACATGAAACCAGAATCACAGCACCACCTTCCAGCCTCCACCAGCGACCTGCTACACGTGTTGGATGGGGCTGCAGCCCTGCCGTGCCCCATGGATGAGCTCCTGCCCGTGGAAGAGCCTTCCCGGGCCTGGTGTCATCCCACGTGCACCAAAAACATCAGTGCTTAGCCCAACACCGACCGACTTCACCAGCATCTCCTGCATCCTCCTCCTTGCGTTCCCATTTCATCCGTTCACTGCTATTTCTTGGTGCATACAATGAAACTTGGACCATCTCCACGCGTGGGTGCTGGGCCCAGGACATCTGCTCCTGGTGCAACCAGTGGCTGAACAGCAACATCTCGGTGCATGGTCCCACGGCGCTTAGTGCTGAGGTAGTTCCTGCCCATCTCAGAGCAGGTCTGCACGTTACAGTAACAGCACGGGGCTGCCGCGTACAGAAGAGATGGTGGTTTTGTTTTTTGATCCCGCACCAGCAAATGGTTTCCTTGTTGGGTACCGTCTTCCTGAGAGCTGCCCCGAGCGCCGGGGCCACTTCCCGACACCGAGCGCTGCCGCCCGGGAGCTGCCGGGGACCCGCGGCGCCTGCGGCTGCTTACCTAGACAAGCCCACGGTCTCCCCTGCCCAGAGGCTGCTTATCACGCGTGCACAGCGGGAGCACTTCAAAGATTTTGGTCTGGTGCAGGTTGCATGTGGTTAAACCACCTTTTTTTTTTTTTCCTTTAAAAAAAAAAAGTCTACATGCTAAACGCTAGAGGAAAAGACCTGGAGAGCTGATCTAAGCAGAAGCCTAGAAGACCTTCTATTTCCACCCTCTCGAAGATCTGCAAGCCATAGGGTCACCTACCAGCTGCGCCTTGGGTGGTCCAGCCTGCCATAACAGAGCCAACACTCCACAGAAAACCCATTTCCAACTCCCACCGTGACTCAGGGGTCAATCCAACTCAGCGTTGGACGTTACCGCCAAGGGTGATCTCCGAACTGTTGTTTTCCTCTTAAAAAGATGGAAAAAACCCACCTTCCAATCAGTGTTTATTCACCACAAGCGCAGTCTGCGGTTAGAGCTGCGCGTTTCTGACAGCCCGGGGCAGACAGTGGCCTTGGAGGCCTGAGCCCGGTGGCCAGGGACAATCCGCTGGGGCCGGCAAAGTCCCAACTTGCACAACCGCGGGCTGGAGTTTTCATGGCGAAACCCAAGGCTGAGCTACGGCGGGTGAATCACCACGGGGGTTAGCGAGGGGCCAGCGCAACGCGGCCGGCGTCTCCTCTGCTATTCCCCGGCGCCTGCGAGGCTCTCCAGCCAAGGTGCTCCCTTGGCTCTTCTACCTTCCTCCCCTGGAAAATCTGGGCAAGGAAAACTTCAGGAAAACATGAGATCCACTCCAAAAAGGGAGCGTGCAGGCAGGGTTTGCACACACAGAAAGCTCGTGGTTTCAAAGGTGCTTTGATTAATCACTGCAGCTTGGGTGCCCGCATGCAGACAAAACCCCCAAGGACTTCAAAGTGCCTGAGCATCAGGCTATTGCTCTGCTGAAGTGCAAGTTTCGTTCATCAAGGAAGAAACACCCCCAGGGAGGCAGCACAGCAGATTAGTCTGCTAGCTGCAATGACAGTTGCTTCTGCTTTTGCTTTTTTTCTCCTTAGAACCTTTCCTGAAAGCCATAAGCACCAGCACGGTGATCAGTGTGTTCTTGCTGACTCTAGAAAGATGCTCGGCTTCTTCGTTGGCCAACGTGGGAAAGGCAGCTGGGCTGGATCTCAAGGGGTCATGGCTAGAACCTTCTGCTGAGCTGGCTGACTAGGTACTGGGAGCAAAATACCACTTACCTCCTCCACGTACAAGGAGGAAAAAAAAACTTCTTATGCTTGAAATATTAATATACTCTTCAGGAGCGTTTGGCTCTTTCCCTCTTGATCTGTCTTCTAGACTTTGAGCTACTCCTCACAGAGAGAATTTAGCTCCTCGTGTCGATGCTCAAGCCACCAAACAGGTTACAAGATGCCCGTTGAAGAGCGTGGAGCTGCCAATTGGCATCACCAGGCCTGGAGACAGCCTGAACCCTGTGGCATCTCACCGTCCTATTCCAGCTGTTAGTCCATGGGACAGAGCACAGCTTTGATTCAGTGGCCGATCCCATTGGATATGTTAGATCAGTTCCTTCTTCCCCTGCACTGAAATCCAATCCAGCAATAAATCCTGCTGGCAGCCAGTCTCCAGGTGCTTGGATCAGAGTCCCTGGGCTTTCTGGCTGATGAGGAGGAGGAGGAGGAGATTGCAGCCCACGAGGACCGTACAAACCTGGTGTACAGCAGCACCAATTCAGTTATTATTTATGTCTTTGCCTCCTGCTGTGTGTTCCTCTCTGCCTCCTGGCAAGGTCTCTATCCCCATTGCTTCATACCCTGAAGCAAGAATTTTTCTTTGCTACAGGCAACTCAAGGTTCAGTTCCTGGCAGTAACACCAGATTTCTTTTCTCCTTTAGCTGAAATTTCATTTCCTGAATCTTTTGCAATTTTGCGGCTGGCACATCTTACATACACTGTCCATAATCTGCTCAATTTTGAAGAGCTTGTGCTAGACTAAGGTACTTTGAGTTTCAAAGCAGCGAGGAACACCTTCATCTTTCCTCGTGGAAAAGGTGCTGCAAATGCCCAAAGCAGGAATCCCACCAGCCTAGCACAGCAACTTCTGCAGGGCAGGTTATTGTCAGCAAAAAGAAGATTTTGTTCCTGGACACCTTAGTTTTACAGCTGCATTTAAATTATCTCCATCATTCCCTAACCAGGGCAGCAAACGCCATTATCAGAATTTTTTGTCATTTTACAGTCAACTTCAGCAAGATTATAACTGCAAGTTCAAGCAAGACTATTGCTGATAGATCTTGTACTAATTTAGCATTTTTTAGCATTAAGCAGCTTAGTTGTACCAGCACAATCCTTTCCAAGTATCACAAGTAGAAATCCTAACTCTCTGAAGTGCTTAATCCCACTTCTTGGAAAAGTGCTACCACCACCAGATTTTGCATAGGAAGTTTTGCATTTCTAAAGCACAGAGCTCACCGCCTGCTCCTGACGACAAGCCCAAGGAGGCTTGCAAGGTGGCTCAGGTAATAAACCACCAGGGAGATAGACTTCAGCAAAGAGACATCAGGTGCAAATAGAGGAGGAAAGAGCTGAGTCAAAGCCTACCCAGTTAACAGAAGTCAGCTGTTGGCATCCCTACATGCAGAGCAGCCTTACAAGCACTGATAGCTCACACACAGAGAAATATCTGCTCTAAATTCTCATCGTGAGAAACCTCAGGGCACTAGTGCAATGGGAAACTGCACACAACCGCTCCACACCACTCTGTTCTTATTTTTCCCTCTACTCATTGCACAAGTGGCCTTCCTGCCCCACACACCCAGCACTGCCCGGAGCACAAGTTGTCCTTCGAGGTTGCCCAGAGCTGAACAACATCATGAGAGTGCAACTAGCCACCAACACACACAAACCTAGGAGCGGGGAGACGCGGGTTATCTGGGCCTGCTTTCTCATCTTGCAAAAGCAACAAGTACATCTAGCCATGACAGACAAGGAAACAGAGACCTTCATGATTCATCTCACGGGTAGTAGCAAACACCAATGATCTCCCTGGAGCAGAGCCAGACTTTTGATCAAAACCAATCCCCTCAACAGCGAGAAATACATTTTTTTTTTTAGCAGGAAGTTTGCTACTAAAAATAGGAGGGCGTGGTGAGGAAAGAAGGTTTATTTTCCTACTAACTACTCAAAATTTAAAATGCTGCGGTGAATTCTTCATATATTCCTTCAGAGTCAGCAGGTTACACGTACAGTCCCTTGGTTCTACGTGAAGCGCTGGGTGGCTCAGTCACAGCCCGGAGGTGCATGGACTACGTGATGGTCACTGATGTTGAAGCTCACATTTTGTAGCTTCATCTCCAAGGACAGAAATACTCATTGGCTCCAGGTGTTGGGGATGTAGCTGAGCATCTCGGCTCCTTAATTAGCAACTGCAAACACATGCTTATCAAGCAGGAGAGTAGCAGCGAACAGGTGTGAAAAGGAGCCCCCAACTCCATGAGAGGGAGATGAAGTGCTTATCTTTTATCACTTGCATGAGCGGTCCTGCTTTCCAATTATGCTTGAAGTATTTTCAAAAAGAAGACTTAGCAAGAGAGGTTCTTGCAAGCTTATCTCATTCCTCTTTATCTTGTCTCTCATCTTCATCTTCCAGTTGAAGACAGCCACATGCATCTTCTTGTAAGGCCAAGCAGAGGTCAGGAGGAACCGGGTGACACAGTCCAGGTGCGCAGAGCTTGCGCTGTTGTTATTTACCAGCCGGAGCTGCTGAGGAGGAAACAGTTCCTGAAAGCCTCCTCCTGCTTTCCAATAATCCGCAGCTTCAGAAGCGAGGGAGGTGGAAATACCTCTATAAAACAGCAAGAAACAGCAATACTTAATCAAAGGATAACATCTGATCCAGGCGCATGGGATCTGGACCGGCCCAGGTATCACGGCCACCACCTTGAGCATCACTCGGATCGTTACAGGAGGTCCAAGATCTTGCCGCTTCCCTCCTCGCTCCAGGCACTCTATTTACAGCACTCCATGAACACGTTCACCTAAAGATTTTGCTTTCAAACACCACACAGCAGAATATTGCCTCGCATGAGTAAGCTGCTCTTCTCACCCGCCACCCACACTGACCTAGCTATTCCTTTTAGCATCAACAGCTTTACAGAAAACAGAGCTCAGTTTTCATGCACCTCGGTGGCCCCTACGAAAATGGTGACAAATAGAGAGTCTCATGCGCTGGGGCCGCGTGGTCCCTCCTGTGCAGTGCTCCAGGGCTGGGCATCCCTCCTCTCCCAGTGGGATAGCGCACGGAGGGGCAGCGGGGGTTGCAAAGTGGGGTGATGCTGCTCTTAATCCATGGGTTTTCCAGCCTCCTCCGGCATGCAGAGCAATGCGGCTCCTTCTGCCGTGCCCATCAAATTCCCACTCTCCACCTTAGCCCTCCCAGAGGGGCCAAGGAAACGTCTCGAGCCGCAAAACCCCAAGCTGGAGCCGAGATTTGTGCTGGCAAGCTCTGTCATTTCCAGGGCTGCTTTCAGCAATAACCCTGCTGGAAACAGCAACCTCAAGACGCTCCCCCCATCCGCTCGAGCCAGCTGGGGGATTTTCTCACTAGGATTACGTTAGTTTATAGAAAACACTCTCCAAAACGCCGAGCCGAAGCGGCGCACGCCCTGCAGAGCTGCGGGCTGAGCCCTTGGAAAACCCGTGCGGGCTTCACACCTCGGCGCAGCGTTTGCGCAGCGGGCACGGCTCGCGCCCGCTCCGCGGATTAGCTCGCTGTTTTGGAACGTGGCAGCTCCCGAAAAGGGACTCCTCCCCCTGGGGCTTTCGCAATTGCGCTCAGAGGCGGCCCCGAAGCTCCTTTTCTCGTGTTCTCCCCTTGCAGCACCCCGGGGGGTTCCGTGTCCTTCATGTCGTGGGGACCGAGGCGAGGGGTCCCCACTGCCCCGCTCCGGCACCGCGCAAGCCTTTGGGAAGGGCGGCGCTTGCAGCTGGCACCGCTCCAAACCACCGGCTTTCCCGGCACTTTTACGGTGCTGGTGGGAGGGGATCCCCCTGGGGATCCTTCCCAAGGGCTATTCCTGGTGTTCCGGCTGGCTCCTCCAGCTCCAAAGCAGGTCAGGGACAAGGAAGAAACCCCAGGGGCCGAGCAGGCGGCAGAGCCAGCCCAGCAAACCCGTGACCTAAAGCTCAGCCCAAGGGGCTGCAGAACAGCGTCCCAAAACCCTGAACCATCCGTGGGGTTTTGAGGGTGCTGGATATTCTCCCTTTTTGACCACACCACGCAGCAAAGAGGGGCCGACGCTGCCCATCCAAAACGCTTGTTCTGCACAGGCCTGGATGGGCTCCAGCTCCGCACGGGGACAGGGCATCTCGGATGTCACCAACACGCCAGCAAACTGCTCCGCATGGGGACAGGGCATCTCGGATGTCACCAACACCCCGGCAAACCGCAGCGCTGGCGCGGTGCAGCCCGGCGCAACGCGGTGCAGCCCGGCACAACGCGGTGCAACGCGGTGCAGCCCGGTGCAACGCGGTGCCGGTTCCCCCTGCCGGCTCCGGGACGCAGCGCCCGACCCGTCCCACGGGGAAGGAAGCCACTTGTCACCACATGCTGCGACACTGCTGCTCACCGCACCAAACCCGGGCTTTGTAGCATGGAGAAATCCCCCAGAACCGACAGCCGGCACTCGGCCACTTTGGGGGGAAAAGAGAGCAATTTAGAACCATGGGGCAAGTGGGGCACTGCGGTGCAGCAAGGAGGAGCAAGACGGGGTGACGCGTTAAGTGTCTTTAATCCAAAGGACTGAAGAGCAGACCATGAAGATTAGTATAAGCCAACAGACAAAAAAAAAAAAAAAAAAAAGATAAAAACCTGCTTTTAAAACAAATTAGAATTCCATACAGTGTCTAGAAGATCACCTAAAAACTAAACATTTCCTTAAAAAAAAAAAAGTAATAATCCCCCATTCGAACAAATTAAAAGCAGTGAAACAAAATGACAAATAATGATAATGACTCATGGACTAACGACTTGCAGGTTCTGCTGCTGGGAATGGCTTTCCAGGGATGCTGGCACCACCCATCCGGGGTGTTCCCAGCCCCTCTGCGCCCACTTTTCCCATGGGGACAAACTGCCCCTGGAGCAACAAGTGCCGGGGGGGTCCCACAGCCCCCGCGACCTTTGCACGGGATGGGGACAGGGACAGGGAGACGTGGGAAGCGTCTGCCCTACGTCGCCGCGGGCGGGAGATGAGTTTGGGGCAGGGAGAAGCAGCCCCGTGGCCGCGCGGTGCCCACGGCCGCCCTCATCCCGAGGGGAACACCAAGCCCTTCCCTCCCCTGCAGACACCCCGAGCTCAGCCCCGAATTCCCGGCGCACGGACAGACTCCAGCGGGCAGCGACGCGCGCTCGGGGCTCCGGGAGCTCCCGCTGCTCCGAACGCGGCAGCTTTCCAGGGAAACACCCAGCCCAGCGATGGCAGGAGCACGAGGACACCAGGGACCGCCTGGCACCGCTGCGGCCCCGCGTCACCCACCGTGCAGCTCTACAGTAGTTCTTTTTTTTCTTAAAAAAAAAAAAAAACATTTATACATCATATGCCCTAAAAAGGTCACCACAGGAATTTCCATGTCTTTGGAAGGAAGGAAAAAAAAAAAAAAAAAAAAGATAAAAGTT
Source organism: Tinamus guttatus (assembly GCF_059628265.1). Lineage (NCBI taxonomy): Eukaryota > Metazoa > Chordata > Aves > Tinamiformes > Tinamidae > Tinamus > Tinamus guttatus. The sequence goes on along the minus strand of NW_028288793.1, from coordinate 1,042,578 downwards.
TCACAACGGGGAAAAAAAAAAAAAATCCAATTAAGCGCGCCATTCACCTATGGGACAAACCCCAGGTGACGTGTGCGGCTCTTATAGGGACATCTCATCGCCTGCTCCAGAAAGGTCAGAAACACAGGTGAGTAGCTAAAAATAACTAGTCTGGTATAAATGTCTGAATCCCATGCGCTTGATATAACAGTCTCTTTTTGTCTTTTTCTTAAAAAATATATATATATAGTTATTGCTTTCTCCGGTCTGGCGGGCGGCCTCAGTGCGGGAGCGCCGCGGGCTCCGCGGGGTTCGCTTTCTTCCGCCTCTTCATGAGCAGAGGGTTGGAGGAGTCCTCGATCTTCTTGATCTTGATCTGTTCGTAGTCCACTCGCATGGTGGCCAGCGCGCTCGTCATCTCCTCCTGAGGACAGCAGGGACAGCAGGGCCCGGTTAGTGCCAGCCACAAGCCCTGACCAAGCAGGGGAGGAGGGCCAGGACACGGGACACCGCCGGCTTTTGGAGCTCCAAATGGGTCCCAATGCAAAGCTCATGGAGCTGCCACCAGCTTTTGCTGCCCGTGCTACCCCAGAAAATGGGAGTTTAGGGGATGATCTGGGAGCTGCTCCAGTGGGAACCACCTTCCTCCCCGCTCCTTTACACCCTTGAGTCAACTCCAGGGTGACTCAGTCCAACCCTAACCCCTAAGCCCAAGTCTAACCCACCAGCCCAACCTTCTGCCCAAGTCTAACCCTCCAGCCCAACCTTCTGCCCAAGCCTAACCCTCCAGTCCAACCTTCTGCTCAAGTCTAACCCTCCAGCCCAACCTTCTGCCCAAGCCTAACCCTCCAGTCCAACCTTCTGCCCAAGTCTAACCCTCCAGCCCAACCTTCTGCCCAAGTCTCACCCTCCAGCCCAACCTCTGGCCCACAGGATGTGAAGGCAGGAGGGGACAGTCCCGGGGAGAGGCTTTACCTTCACGTCCTCCCACAGGTCCTTCTCCTCCTTGAGCACGCGGCTTGTGTGCAGCGGCGTCTGGGGCACCTGCATCGATTGCTGCGGGCAGAGGCGGCGCGTGAGCGGCACCGCGGAGCCGCCCGCGCGCCCGCCCCGGCCCCCGCGCGCTCACCATGATCCAGGGGTGGTTCATGAACTCCGTGATCGTCATGCGCTGCGTCGGGTCCGTCTTCAGCAGGTTGCGGATCAGCTGCTTCACTGAAACGGGCGGCGCGGGGACGGCGTGAGCGGAGACGCGGGATGCTCCCCCAGCCCCATGGGATGCTCCCCCTGGCACAGCGGGTGCCAGCCCAGCTGCAGCCCCCAGCAAACGCCCCTCGGGCAAAGGGGCAAAGCTGCTGCTGCCAGGACTGCCAGAACCACCCGGCGGTGACATTGTCCCCGTGGTGACATTGCTCCCAAGGTCCCCCCGGGGCTGGCAGAGAGCAACAAGCCCCATGGCCTTCGCTTACCTTCTTCCGACACTTCGGACCACTCAGGGTTGGGAAATTCATACTGGCCCATTCGGATGCGCTTCTTCATGCCCGGAGAAATGGCCAGACCGTGGTTGGAATAGAAGGGGGGGTATCCACAGAGCCTGGGCATGGGGAAGCAAGGCAGGAGTCAGCACGGCCTGGAGAGCCGCATCCCTGCCCGGAGCGCTCGGAGACACGGCGCTCCCGGCACGTCCCAGTTCGGCATACTCACAGGATGTACATGATGACCCCCAGGGACCACATGTCACAGGACTTGTCGTATTTCTCGGGGCCCAGCACCTCGGGGGCTAGTGGAAAACAAGGAAATCCCCGAGCATCAGCCTCGTGTAGCAGGGGACACCGGAGCCAAACAAGGAGCGTCCTCCTGGCAGCGAGCATGGAGCTTGGAGGGCTCGGAGCGGCCCTTGGAGCATCTCCAAGAGGAGCCATCCCAACCCCTGCTCTGCAGCCAGGGTCTAATCTTACCCCCCAGCTCCAGCCCTTGCTCCCATGAGCATGGAGAGGGGACTTCCAAGGAACAGGAGCCCTCCAGCTCCTCAGGGACTTACCCACATAGTACGGCGTGTAGCACGGGGTGGCCAGCGAGTTGTGCGTGGTAGTTTCCTTAGCAAAGCCGAAGTCGGTGAGCTTTAACACGGCATTGGGCCTTTTCGAGGTGTACAGGAGGTTTTCTGGCTGTGGAAACACGAGGAACAAGAAAGCAGAAATAAGAGCCAGGAGCAGCAAAAGGCATCGGTGCTGGTGGGACCGAGAGCAGGCGCCGGTGGCAGCGGGCGCATGCGGTACCTTCACATCCCGGTGCGCAATGTTGATGGAGTGCAAATACTGGATGGCTTCCCCGATGCTCTTCATGATCTCAGAGGCCTCTGAAGTGACAATAAAAGGACTGAGACGTTAAAATTCAGTTACTCCAAATGAGCCTTTTTCCCTGGGTCACCCCAGGAGCAGCTACGAACCAAGAGCCAAGGCAGAGGCCACACGGGGCTGAGGCCAAGAGGGTTCCCCCTACCCAAAATCTCCCTGCCCAAGCAAGCTCCAGGCATGATCCTAAACCCTAAACAGCAGGAGCAGAGAGGAGGATTTGTTCCTGGATAGGGATAGGCTTAATGGTCCTCAGATGGCACCAGGGGCCTGAACCTGCTGAAGAAAGCGTCTCTGCATGCTGGGAAACCAACAGGGAAGGGGGTTTGGGTTGGGGCTTTACAGAAGCAGCAGCAGAAGAGATTAAATTGGTTTAGCTCTATGAATTGCAGTAGGAATAGGAAATAGGAATAGCAAGAAACTGTCCAAAGGTGAAACCCGAAGTCAGTGTTGGCTCCATACCCCGTTCGGTGAAGGCCTGGTCTCCCCGATCCTGAATTCGGCTGAAAAGCTCCCCACCATCCAAGCTGCAACACAGAGGCAAGAGGGATTAGACACTGATTCCCCACTTCATATCTGCTCCAAAGAGCCAGCACCTTCTCCTGCAAAGGGGCCGTGCACCCACAGCTGTAGGGAGATGCCCCGACTCGGACCACACCAAAATCAGCGAAATCAATTCAGCCGGCGCGCGGTGACACATGCCGGTGACAAACTGGGTTGTGCAGAGACTTCCCAAGCACAACGGGCTCAACACTGCCCCGGGAGCAGAGCCAGCTCCTGGGCAAGCGGCTGGGGAAGGACCAGGAGAAACCCGCTTGGTTCCTTCTGCTGTTAAAGGCTTTCGAGGTACCCTAAGGAAATCCAGCCCCATGATCTCCACCGGTGGAACCCGGGACAGCCTGTCTCTGTTTCATCTAATTCAACTCGAAATGGTTTCTGGCTTTCCCACACAGCATCTCATGCAAGCGCCCTTGACACTAGCCAGACATCTGCAATACAAATGGGGGACAGCCACGAGGACCAACACTGCCCCGAGCACGCGAAGAGGGAGAGGACATGGAAGGAAAGAGACCCCAGCAAAGAGACCTCGAAGGTCGTCCCAGTTCATAGAATCATAGAATGCTCAGGGTTGGAAGGGATCTCTAGAGATCATCTAGTCCAACCCCCTGCACACGAAGGGTCACCTAGAGCACGTGGCACAGGGCTGTGTCCAAGCGGGTTTGGAAGATCTCCAGAGAAGGAGACTCCACAACCTCTCTGGGCAGCCTGTTCCAGTGCTCTGTCACCCTCACTGTTAAGAATTTTTTCCTTAAGTTCCTGTGGAACTTTTGGTGCTTCAGTTTCCGGCCATTTCCTCTAGTCCTATGAGTGGCCACCACTGAAAAGAGACCAGCACTATCCTCTGCACTCCCTCCCTTGAGGTATTTATATACACTGATTAGATCCCCTCTCAGCCTTCTCTTCTCCAGCTGAACAGGCCCAGCTCCCTCAGCCTCTCCTCGTAGGGCAGATGTTCCAGGCCCCTGATCATCCTTGTGGCCCTGCGCTGGGCAGCCCTTGGACACGAGGGCGAATGCGGAGCTGCTCCGCACGGAGCGCTCGTGCTCGGGGGATCCCTGCCCTGTTGCTCCGCTGCTTTCCTGCCGCCGCAGGGACCGTTCCCACCTGCGGGTGACCCGGCCTCGGCGCCGTCCCCAGAGCCGCAGGAGCTCCGTGCAGCAGCTCCCTGCTCTGCTCGGGCTGCTCCTCACTCCCCCGGCGCCCGACCAGCTTGCCAGGGGAGAGGTTTTGGCAAGGAAGCTACATTAAATCACAGCTGCGGTTGGGATGTGGTTTCAATGCTTTCCCCTTCATTCCTCCTCCTCCCCGTGTTGTATCAAACATCTAGCAGCAGCGAGTCGCTCGGCGGCCGCGCGCCCTGCCCGGCGCGTCCGTAAATCCGTCCTTGCCGCCAGCCAGACGTCAGCAGATGCGGCTGCGGTGCCCGCCAGGGACAACCCGTACTCGCCGTGGCCAAAGCGAAGAGGATGATGCTCTGTCTGCCTTAAACCCACGGCCCTGAAGCCTATGAGCATCAGAGCAAGCTCTCAGAATGACTCAGAGCCAGCTGAGCCCCCGCTCGGAGCGCACAGCGCTCGGGAAGCCTGTCCCGTGAGCACCTGGATGCCGCATTCCTGCTGGTCCCGCTTCCCTGCACCCTTCAGACCTCCTCCCTGCGCCGAGCGCCTTTCCGGAGTCACCATGACCTCCCACGACACGGCAGAGGGGCAGTTTGCAAACCCTCTTTTCTGCATCATCTGAGAGCAGAGAAGATGCTCGGAGCATCGTCCCCTTGGCCGGCACTTACCACTCCATGACGATGAGCAGACACTTCCTCCCCTGGTAGAGGTTCTCGTAGACGTCCATGATGCGCACGATGTGCGCGCACTGCGACGCCCTCCAGTGCAGCTCCACCTCCCTGCGGGCTTTGGGGCAGTCCTGCAGCATCTGCACGGGAAGCAAAACTGCATCAGACCAAGTCCCTGACGCGCTGCCCCGGCCAGCGGGCAAAGCGACGTGGGACAGGACGCCGGAGCAGAGGACGGGAGCGAGCGCGGATGCTGCAAGCGCGCGGTGAGCGCGCCGCGCTCTGCAAGGTCTCCACCTCCATCTAGTGGAAAGAGCGTGAAGTGGGAGGCCCTGGTCCGAGCACCCCGGGGGCACCACGCTGGCACGGACCCTGGCCGTGTCTCAGAAACACATGTCCCTCATCCACTGTGACTAGAGGAGCCGGGGACACCGACCACCAAGGGCAGCGCTGTCACCCATCCAGCGTCCCTGCGCTTCCCAGCGCATCAACCCCGTACCTGCCGCCAGAGAACCCCCTCCCCAGCACAGCCCCCCAGGTGCTGCCCGCAAAGCAGCCGGGGTGCCCACCCGGCACCCTGCAACGCTCCCGAAACAGCAGCTCCAGGCGGCCCTTCCACCAGGCCCTCGACCTTCGCGGAGGGCTCGCGGCGCCCGCGCGCAGGCAGGACTTGCCGGTCGGCCACAGACTATTAATTACCATGTTTGCCAGGATAAACAAACTGCCTTAATTATTACGCTCCTAAATATAGAGTGATGAACGTGTCTCTCTTGAGCCTGTTTCAGCTTCCTTCCTGCCGCCGCGGCCACCGGACTCGCAGCTTCTGACACTGCCCCGACTCAGCCCGAGCACCGCGGCTCCTCGTCCTGCTAAAGAGGGATTTCCACGGCTCCCCCGGCGCATCCCGCTGCCTGCTCCATGCCAGCACGTGCATTGGCAGCAAACACCACTCGGGGCCGTTTTAGCAAGAGAGGAGCTAAAAGCAGCACGTCTGTCCCACCGCGGTGCTCGCAGCCCCCAGCTCCGCAGGGCTGCTAGTGCCACCGAGCGATGCAAAAATAGGGCAGAAAAGGGGCAATGGGGCAGCGGGGAGGCTCCCTGCCTCGGGGAGCAAACAGGAATCTCTGCTGCTACGAAAAGCCAAGCAGCAACGGGGAGTTGCAGGAGGAGCCGCGGCGAAGGCTCCGGAGAAGGGCAGCGGGGACCGAGGGTGCGGGGAGCCCGGGCACGCAGGGCTGGGATCTGCAGAGGAGGTTTTTTACATCCGGCTTTGTTCCGAGGAGGCTGGGGGAGGAGAATCAGGAAGCTTAAAAGAAAAAAAAAATGTAATTACCAGCTGGGAAAATTGGGCAGCAGGAAGTCGGCTGTTAGTGTAATTCTGAGCGAGGCAAACAGGAGAACAAAAACGCACACCTGGTTTTTAGAGGTTATTCAGGGCTCTTCGAGAGCAGCCTAATTGCGTTCCTAATGAACTCCGGGGGCTGCAAATAACCCCAGAGGCAGCCGCGGCCTCCTCCATCCCGCGGCCTCGAGCGCGCGGGGAAGGCGCCGGCGCACGGAAACCAGATCCCCCGTTACAAAAGTGTCCCCTGGCCCAGGGCAAGGGCAGCGGCTGAAACACGAGCGCTCCCGGCGGCGCCGCGGCCAGCGGGGAGCAGGAGGCCCCGAGCCCGTGGCGGAGCAAAGCCCCGTGCCAGGAGCCCGGGAGCAGAGCTGCCTTTGGAGCGCGGGGATCCCGGCGGATGCGAGCGGCCGCGTCCCGCATGGATGCGGCCTCGTCCTGCCGAGCGCATGGGGACAGCGCGGGCGGCCGGCACGATGGGGCGGGGAAAACGTGCCCAAAAAATAAAGGGAAAAGGAACGCAGGGCAGGTGAGGGCGGCAGGGAGGCGGCGGGAGGAAGCGGCCGCCCCTGACTCACTCATCGTGACGGCTCTGTGCAAACAGCCTGCAGGAGACAGCAGTTAAGGAAGATAAATAAACAGCTTCAGTCTCGCATACCTCGGAAAAACAAAATTAGGCGACTGTTCAGCTCCAAGTCTCTGTTGTGGGATCATCCCAGGCTCTGCACCAGGAGCGCATCAAAGGAAACGCTGCGTCTGGGTGACTCTCCTGCTCCTGCCCTTCCCACGGCGGGAATCTGGGCTGTGCGCGGGGAGCAGAGGGGGTTCAGACAACAGGGAATGCGGGGATCTGCCCACGGCATCCACAGCACCGAGACACCCAAGGATGCTCCGCACGGAGACAGGGCACTTGGGATCTTTGTCCCCACTTAGTGGGGATGCAGAGTGGATGTTTTGCCCCCAGGCTTCTAGGTGGTTGCACTAGAGACGATCCAAGAATGACACCCAGCACATTCCCGGGTGCAGATCCCGGAGCAGCGCTTCAAGAGGAAGGAGAAGAGCCCTGGGAGCGGCAAAACCCCCAACCCAAGACCTTAGAGGAGGGCGATGGAGCCCGGGGAGGCGCCAGGAGCAGGAGGCCCCCGGGAGCGGGTGCCGTGGCCAGAGGGGAGAGTGGAAGGAATGCAGGGAACAGGCAGCCCGCTGTGTCACCGGTTATTTATAGAGCGGTGCGGGGAACAGCTGATCCGCTACAGGCGGAGCGGAGGGGAGCGCTCGCCCGTGCCGGGCACGGCGCTGCGAAGCTCCAGCCCTCATCCCGCGATGGGGACCGCAGGGTTTTCCACGGGGCTTCTGCAATAGGAAGCGCGTCACCTCCGCGGGAGCGCTCAGCACAGGAGCAAACACCATCGTGAACCATTAACTCGGTGCACTTTGCACCTCCCTCGGGAGCAGATGCGCGGGCAGACCTGGCCCCGCTGCCCTGCTTTGAGCCAAGCAGAGTCCCGCGAGGCAGAGCCCGCTCCGCGTGCAGGGACCCCACGCAGGGACCCGTCCCGCTCAGTCCCCCGGCGGCTCCGGCAAAGCCCGGGAAGCGGATGCAGCCCCAGGGTGTTTTTCTCCGGTCGGTGCCAAGCCCGGGAGGGTGTTTGTTTACGCGGCCTCCAAGCCCGCTGACGTAGGGCGCACGCTCGTGCAGCGCTCTGCCCTTTCCCTGGATGTTTGCTCAGGATTTCTCCCTTGCTGCAGGCTGCGTGAGCGCCAGGATGGAGCAAGCCGGAAGGCAGCAGGTGAAATCCAGATGTCCATCGCTCCCGTTATCCCTCACCCAGCTTTTCCTGCCCTCCAGCACCCCAAAGCGCAGGAACAGGCCAAGCTGCTGTTCCTATTTAAGGCCAGATATGAGAGACATTCGTTTCAATTAGCAGTAGCCAGCCCACCCCCAGCGCTCGCGCTGTGCGCTGGGAGCACCCGGAGCCTTGGGAACGCCGCGGGAAGCGGCTCCGGCGCAGGAGGAACGCGCCCAGAGCCCATCTCCGGTGGCCCCCGCCTGCTGACCTCATGCAGGAAACGCGCTCGGCGGCGAGTTCAGTCACTGCCGCCCCGGGGGCACCGCTGCCGTAGCGCGGCCCGATGCTCCTTCCCGGGACGCGCGCCCGGTTCGGGCAGTTTGGGCTGCGGACGGATGCGGGTACAAAAGGGACATCTCGGTGCCAGCGCCGTGCAAAACCCCGTGCGCAGACGGGGAGCGACACGTTTGAGCTGCAGAGAGCAGCCGGAAAACTCCCTCCTCGCTCCTGCTGCCTGGATGCAGCCAGGGTACGTCTGCCACTCGGCTCCTCGAGGTGAAACCCGCGAGCAAGGACACGCTTGATGCCCTCGATCCCCTCCAGAGGGGAATGCCGGGCTGGAAGAGGAAGGACTGCCCGGGATTCGGGCTGCACCCAGCGCTACAGAGGAGGCTCCGTGTTCGTGCCAAAGGGGACTGGAGAGAGGGAATTTCCTGCGGATTAGCTGGAGCACCCGCAACACGACAGCAGAGGATGGGGGAGGCCACCGCGACGCCGCCAGGTCCCCCCAGCAGCCAGTGGCGGAACCGGTCCCGCCGCTGGGTCCCTCCCGCGGTCCGGCCGTGGCCTCGAGGGCGGCTGCGTCACCGCGGGTGACGTCGCTCCGCGGACCGCAGGGCTGGCAGCCCCGGCGGGCCCTGCTCCAGCCTCCGGCCTTACTCACCCCACGCGGCCGGAGCCTCCCAGGAGGCTCCCTGGCCAGGTGAAGCGGCAGCAGCGCCTCCTGCAACAGCCACCCCGGTCCCTGGGCAAGCCGGCACCGCGGAACGGGCAGGATGGGGAAGCAGGGTCAGGCACCGAGCGCATTCACACTCCGCTTCCATCAGCTCGGAGCGCGTGTGCTTGTCCCCCCAGCCCAGCTGGGGAGAGGCAAAATACCCGGAGCGCCACTTGGAGCGGGCTCCCAGCCACCGTCATCCGCAGCTACTGGAATTCCAGCCACCGGGACGCGCTGCCAAATTTCCACAGCAGCCCCAGCTTTCCTTCCAGCCTGATTTCCCTAAAAAACACACGCTTGGCTGCAACCGCCAGGAGCCTCGCGAGAGGCTGCATGAGCTCAGTGCCAGGGTCGCTGGGGAGGCAGCAAGCCCGAGCGCGCGACCACGCGCCGCCGCGGTCCCGGGGACCATCACGTGCACGGGCAGCACCGGGAGGAGAAGCCGCTCGTGATACCGAGCCCTATTTATGCTCCCATTCCAGGATGGCTGAAGAGGCAAAATGCAGGAGCAGCGCCCGGAGCAGCGAGCTGCAGCCCCGAGCGCGCGAGGAGACGCAGCAAGTCCGCAGGGATGAGCAACGGGCGCATCCCTCCGCCGCTCGCAGCACCAGCCGGGACGGGCATCGCTCCGGAGCCGCGGGGCCCGGCTGGCCGCGAGCCCCGGGAACATTGAGATCCGCGCTGGCGCTTTGAACTTTATCTGCCGCCGAGGTGCCGCTCGCTGCAGCGCGATCACGTGGACCCTGACGCCAGTGGCTCAAATAATCTCATTACACACGAGGGTAAACGCCGGGCCTGGGCAGCCGGAGCCACCTCGCTCGCCTGCCCCTCCGATGGGGATCCTGTGGCTTCCAATGGTGCCGTCCCTCTGGAATGGAGTCCTGCTCGTCTCCTGCTCCCTCCTCATCCCTGTCCCCACCGCGCTGCTCTTGTAGCTGTCGCTCCATCACCAACGATGTCATCCCGGTGCACTGCATCTCCAGCAAAATCCATCTTTCGGGTCACCTCGGGTCGCAGGGACCTGCCAACAGCCACACACTGGTCCATGTTAGTCCCTGCCCCGCATCGGCGAGATCCGAAGAGGCCGCAATCCGGGAAGCGACGGCGTGGGACACCAGGAGCAGCGGGAGGTGCCGCTGGGGCCCTCTGCATCCAGACTCACTCGTGCGCATCCTGCTCCAAACCCTGCTCATTGATCCCAACTACATCCCAGGGCAAATTGGACCCGGATCATTCCCACTGGGGACTCAGTCATGGCACATCCTTGCGGATGCAGAATACAGCCAGGGAACTGGAAACAGGAGGCATTTTTGATGGTTTTAGATGCTTTAGCAGGAGAGACACGAAGATGAGCAGCAGCCACGGAGTCGAGGAGGCCATGTGCTGTGGGATGAGGGGTCTGCAGCGCTTTAAAAAGCCAGTGGTCAAGACCCAAAACAGCAACTTCAGCCATCGAAATTCAACTGCAAAGACCTGCCCATCACTGGAGGTGCCGAGCCCTTCCTGGAAGATGGGGAGATGCTCTCCAGGTCATGGTGGGCACGAGCCATTGGAGAAGGTCACAGCATCCCGCCTGGCCTCAGCGCACAGGGGGCTCCTGAAGGAGCTCATCTCGGAGCATCTCGGAGCAGCCACCTCGGGTAGAACCACCCGTCCCTCTCCTGCGTGGGCGCCAAAGCAAGAGGCAGCCCCGGGCTCTTATCAGGGTGTATCGGTTGTAGATTTGACTGCTCGGCCTGCGTAACATATTTAAAGGGGATTATGCAAATCCCCAGTTGTTTAAACAAAGTCACAGTCCAAACCAGTAAACCCGTTTGGTCAATGAGATAATGAGCCCCTGCCTTGGAAAAGTCCCGTGATGTCACTACACTTTCCGTAGCTTTTTGACTATGAGTCGCACCAATAGCCATGGAGAAGCTGTTTTTGGTTAAATAAAATACATGGCAGAGTTAATAAAAAATAGGAGAGCAAAAAAAACAGCATAGACAGAGGAGCAGAAGCAGAGCTGGCCTAGGGAGCAGCGGTCATCAAGGTCCATTTCCCACAAACAGCAGCCCAGGATCTCCACATATTCCATCATTTAGGGGTTATTTTGGATTTACTTCCGAGGGACATAGCATATGAAAACACAGCAAACTGGAAACCAGGCTGCTTTGCTCTTCGAGCATCTCTAACAGCTCCCGGCCTACGGGAGCGGGAAGCTCCGGCCACCTCGCCAAGGCAACACGAAACATTTCCCTGTCTCCTGCTGACGGAGAGCCGGCATCGCAACCCCTTGCCGAGCCCCGCGGCTAACGGTGCTCACGACGCAGCAGAGTTAAAAGCACAAGCGGAGCCTGGCAGCTCATTAAAGCTCCAAGGGCCTTAATGTCCCCCTGGTTCCATAGCGCAAACGCGGGCAGACAAATCACACGCTTCGGGAGACAAAAGACAGCGACCCTCTCTGAAAGCATCTCCGTGTTGGGTACCGGCTCCAAAACGAGCCCGTGCTCCTCAAAGAGCCGCTCGCCGCGGGCAAGGCGCAGGCCATTGCCACCCGCGCGCCTCCACAGGCTGCTCGGTTCTTCCCCTCGAAGGGCAGGATGAGGGTTTTCTGCTTTAAAGCTTGGTTGTTTGCTGGTTTTCGACAACTCATTTTAAAAGCAGCCTTGCTCCGCCAAGAGGTCCCGCAGGTGACATATATGATGGAGAAAGGGAAACGCCACCACTGCCACCTGCTTCCCCATTCCCTCCAATCTGGGTGACCTGCAAATTCCTTACAAAACACTGAGTTAAAGCAACTAATCACAAAGCCGGTATTTTGTCTAAAGATTAGCTGTCTTAGGAGTGGAATTTGCAGTACGCAGCCCTGGTCTCACTCCCCATCCCACCATTGTGCCCTGCGTCACTTAATGCCAAGAGCCCGAGTGCAGCAAAGCCGGCCAAGCAAAGTCCGCCCTGACCTACATACACGGGGCTCACCAGAAATTACAGGCCTAATTTTGTCTATTAATAAATCACGCCAAGGTGCGAGGAGGAAGGGGGCAAGAGGCCCGTGGCTTCCGCGGGCGCCAGACACCGAGAATTCAACCGCTGCCACCAGGCAGGGTCTAGGTGCTGGTGACCAAAGCCTGGACAGTCAGGTTGGGCAAAGTGGGAACAAATGAGATTTATGGATTCCGCTCTTGAGAAGAAAAGCAAATTTCCTGAAAAATACCCCAAGAGGGAAACCTGCAACACGAACAATCACAACCTACGGGAAAAGAGCTCGTCTCCCGTTTCCACCTAGCTAGGGCATCTCAAAAGCCACCGTCACATGCGGCCTTACTTTAGGTGCATCCTCCACTGTAGGATCCCCCCTAGAAAGAGGAGGGAATCAGCTGCATCGGTTTCTGTCACTGCTGAACGTGGCCTCCGGACTCAAACCCTGCAACAGTTGCACAAGATCCAAGAGGAAGCTCAAACACAACCAGAAGACACCGTTAGCACTAATGAAACGCACAGTCGTTTCCCCTTCAGTGGGAGACTGCATTAACACACGGCCTTCTGGAACAGAGGACACGGAGCAGCGTTGCAAATGGAAAGGTTTTCTGTACAAGCAACGCAGACGGCATTGAGAAATTTCAGCCGCAGCTCCTGGCTACAGGCCACCAGAATTCTTTTAAACAGCATCTGCAAGCCGACGACTTGATGCAATCGCTTCGGTATATCCTACTTTAGGTCATCCTTTCGCACCCATGCAGCCTATGAGTAATGCGGATCTGCTCTCCGCCGCTCCACCAGCTCCTAACGGAGACGCTCCCCAGCCCGTGGAACAGGGGAGGGCCTGGAGTCAACGCACTGGGTGCTTCGGGACGCGTTGGGTGCTTTGGTCTCTGGAGGAATAACAGATGGTGACCGAAGAACGGAGCTTTGGCATTAAATACACCTCAGCCCCCAAGAGCCACGCAGATATTCTGCACGACAGTTTCAAACCTACGTCACCGAGCACATTTCAGCACACCAAGGAAATAACGCAAATTGCCGCTATGCTAAATCCCGGACGCGTCGGCTGCACCGCACTCTGCGATGTCACGCGATAGTACGAACCCTGCTCCAACCGTCTCAACCAACGTTCTGATGGAAAAAGTCTCTTCCCACCAGGTATCCCCCTCCCTTGTAGCTCCTGGTGCCGTCCTTGATGTTTATTATTTCAAGGGGGACGTGTGGATCATCCGCAATTTAAATAGTTGAGTCAACGGCAGGCTGAGGAAGAAGAGCACGTCTGCCAAAACAGAGACTGATTTCGCCCATTTCAAACCAAAAATAAATGCTACCATAACACGTGCTGTGAGTCTACGAGGGTGCAGCTAATGGCAAACAGAGGTGTTTTTGAAGGAAAAGTCAAACTTACACCAGTGAACCGAGGAAGCCCCCTCTCCAGCACAGTCCTCACCACCCTGCACCTGTCCCACCTCCCCCTCCATCCCAATCCACGTGCCAGACGCGCGTCCTCATTCATTCCAGTGAGGCATCCCGGATACCAGCAGCCTGCTCTGCAGACAGAAGACGTCTGGGTATGGATTTGTGTGTTTTCTTCTTCTTTTTTTTTTTTTTTTCAGATCTTCCCAGCCCACAGGATAACGCCTCAGCTCCGAACAGCTAATGTGTGGGAGCAAATTGCATCCGAGACAGGGAACGTGCCGCTCGCCTGGCACAGACGGCGCGTACCCGGGCCACCGCGCGCCGCGTCACCGCTCCAGCTTCCCCCGGTCTCTCTCCACGGGGGACACGCGCGCCCACCTTCCTCGGGGAAGCTCCTCGGGGAGCTGCTAAGTCGCCGTCGTTTATATCCAAGCGTCTTCCCAACAAAGCAAGGAAACACGGGCCGGACCTCCCTGGCTCCCCGCGCTGCTGGGACCCCCCGGCCGACGCCGCGCGGGGCACAAAGCGGCGCCCGATGCTCCCGGGCCGGGAGCTGCCCCGACGGGGCGGCCCGCGCCCATCGGGCGGCCCCGCACGAAGCCCCGCGGCCCCGGGGGGCCCCTTCCCTCCGCCGGGAGCCGGGGCGGGGGCAGCTGCGGCCCGCGCGGCCGGTCCATCACTGTCAGGCAGGAACTGTTGCTGCCGCGCGGCTCCTTCCCCTTTCCGCGGCCCTCCCCCCGCACGCGCAAAGAGGAGAAAAGAAAAAGAAAGAAAGAAAATTAAAGGGTCAAAAGAAAAGGAAAGAAAGAAAAACAAACGCTATAAAAAATAAGGGGTATAAAAAAATAAAAAGGAAGAAAAATAAAGAAGGGAAAACAACAACTTTGCCGGTAGCGCGGACGCTCCCGCCCGGGCGGCGGTTCCCCCCGGAGCCGGCGCGCACCTTGAGGGCGAACTTCTCCCCGCTCTTCTTGCTGAAGATCTCCAGAACTTTGCCGTTGATGCCGAGCCCCAGCACTTGCGTGGTGACCTTGTAGTCGTCCGTGATGGCATTCTTCCGGATGTGCAGGGCGGCCTTGGCCGGGAACGGCGGGAACGGCGGCGGCGGCGGCGGCCCGTGCGGGGCGGCGGGCGGCGGCGGCGGCGGCTGCGGCGGCGGCGCCGCGGGGAAGGCGGCGGGCGGCGGCGGCGCCCCGGGGAGCATGGCGGGCGGGCGGGCGGGCGAGCGGGGCGGGCGGGCGAGCGGGAGCGGGAGGAGGAGCGGGAGGAAGAGGAGGGAAGCGGCGCGCGGGGGACAGCGACGGGGACGGGGGAGGAGAAGCCGCCGCCGCCGCCCCCCGCCGGAGCGCCCCGGCCCCGAGCGCGGCGACGGGAAGAGGAATCGCTCCGGTGCGGCGGGCGGCTCCTCCTCCTCCTCCTCCTCGGCCTGATGTCAGCGCCTCGCCGCGGCCGCCGGGGGAGGGACGGGCGGGGAGCGGCGGCCGCCGGGCCCGAGCGAGGGCCGCTCTCCCCTTCGCCGCCCCCTTTCCTCTTTGCCGCCCCCTTTTCCGCCCCCTTTTCCGCCCTTCTTCCCTTTTCCGCCCCCTCTCCTCTCTTCTTTTCTCTCTTTTCCTCTTGACTTTTGTTTTCGATGAGTTTTGCCGCCGCGTCGGACCCAGCGCCCACGAGAAGAACTGAGTGGGGTGCCAAGGATGGGGAACCCTTCCCAAAGCAAACGAACAAATGTAATCCATCGGCAATAAAAAAAGGCGTTCTGGTGGCAACAAAGTAAGCCCCTTCCCGTGGCTAATCCCGACCCCCTTGTGGACAGATGGAAGATAAGGAATGGCCACTGAGAAGCAACTTGACTCTGGGCCACCAGGCGTCCAGCAAAACCCCATGACCTTCCTTCAGCTGTGGGAAAATGGGAAGTACGGATTTCTCACTTGGGAACTCAAAGCAGGCGGCCACCTCATCACTAACAATCCTTGTTTTCCCTTTAGCAAACACACTTTAATGCCATTTGCTCCCACGTTATCCAGCCTGGCCACACGAAACCCCGAGTTTAACCTTGGGGTGGGAAGGGCAGGAGGAAAAGTGCCTGGAGCAGCACTGGGGCCGGGAGCGGAGCCGGAGCAGGATCCCTCACAGGCCTCTTCATGCACGTCCATGCACACGTCTGCTCCGCACGATGCCAGCAAGGGAC
This sequence comes from Tinamus guttatus, assembly GCF_059628265.1. Taxonomy (NCBI): domain Eukaryota; kingdom Metazoa; phylum Chordata; class Aves; order Tinamiformes; family Tinamidae; genus Tinamus; species Tinamus guttatus. Next base: position 1,027,201 of record NW_028288793.1, on the reverse strand, counting down.
GGACATGCCGGCTTGGGGAGCGGGAAGCAGCTCCTCCAGCCCGGCCCAGCCTGGAACGGGGAACCAGGGCAGGATCCTCATCCTGGGAAAACAGACAGACTCGGGGACTTGCAGCATCTCCTGGGAGCTGCTCCCCGGCGGCAGAGGGTTTGGGCAGGAGGGAGAGTCAAGGGGCTTTGGAGCAATCTAGGAGCAGAGCCGCTCTGGAGCACGACATGCACAGGAGGCTTTTCCTGGCATTCCCTTCATCAGGCCACGCACAGCACAGCCGCATCCAGGGAAATGGCCCTTTCAGCCCCAGTTTTTCTCTACGGGGGAACAGGCTGAGTCTGCTGTGCTCCGGGGCCTCTAGCTTTATCCCCCGTTACCCTGAGATCTGCCCCTCCTTTAGCTCAACGGTATCAGCACCCCATTGGGAACACGGGGTTGGAAGTCACGTTTCCCACGGAAACCTCCGCTTTAGAGATGGAGGAACGGGAATGGTTTGCAAAAGAAAAGAGGAAAAAGAAAGTAAAGAAGGAAAAGAGAGGGGAAAGCTGCTCTTTGCTCCACGCTGGGTGGCCGCAGCCACCAGGTGGCCCTCGAGGCCCGCGGTGTCCCGTGTCCTGCATCCCGGCGCCCATCCCGCCAGGAGCTTCAGCCTCTGCTATTATTTATGTATATATACATATACACACACATATATATCAGATACGCTCTTGGCCTCGCTAGGTGAATGGCAGGTGACTGAGTGCCGCCACTCTCCAGGCAGGAACGAATTTATCCGGGCTCACAGCCCTGCTTTCCCACCATTTTCCCCGATTTTCCCCAATGTGCTGGTTTTCCCGGCACTTCACTCACACCCATGTCAAGGGGAAGCTCTTTCCCTTCCTTTCCCATCCCCACCAGGGAAAAGGAGCGGCCAGGAGCAGCCCCAGCCTTTGCCTACGTGATGCAGCAGCTCGTCTGCTAAAGCGCCTTCCCTGGCGAGCAATAAACTGGATGATGATTCGATTAGAGCGGAGTTACCCAGGAAAAGAGACCCGGAAGATCAGGGTAATGATCACTAAGGCCACACGCATCCTGCCCTTCCCCCTGGGCAGGTTTGGAGGAGCACGAGGCTGCTGAAAAGCTAGAAATGATAATGTGGTTAAATAATCCTGTGTGCTTTTAGCATGGGGGTAATTGAGTAGAGGAGATTGCATCAGTGCCCATCCCAGCTGCTAATGCCCTTCCCAGAGCAGGAGCGGAGCGAGATGTCAGATCCGCAGAGCCACTGGGGAAGGGCCCTGCGCTCCGGACAGGGACGAGCATCAAAACCGAGCAGAGGCCGCAGGCACCGACCTGCTGCGTCGCTGCTCCCGTGACACGGACACCAGGAGGTTTTTCCATCCGCAGGAGGAAACCGTCACCCTGAGTCACTGCCCACGAGATAACATGAAACACCCTTCCTTACGCAGAGCCAGCAAAGCGCTCGGAAGGGGGTCGTTAAAGGTAATTTGTAACCTGCCCTTAATGGCACGGGCTGCCCAGAAGCAGCAATCAGGCCTTGTTTGCAGCAGGGCTGGGGTAAAACCAGGGGAAATTATCAGCTGAGGCCCGAGTAGGGGGATTAAAGGCTCATTTGGTCCCATCTGCAGGCAGCACCAGAGGCCTGAATGGGTCTGTTTCCAGCGGGATTTTACCCATTTCTTGCAGTGGTGGAAAATCCCCCCCGGGTGACCAAGGGCTCTGTGGCTGCCCCAGTGACTGCACCGCGACCCGGCACGTGGCGCGAGCCAGAAATAAACCTGTTTTGGTAGCAACGGGGCAAACAGCAACGGCGGCCAGGTGGGGGGCCACCCTGCTCCCTCGGGACGGACACATTCATTGATCGAGGTGGACGGGAGCTGCATTTTACACAGGGGCTGCTAGGAGCGAGGCGCAGACACTGCCCGCTTGCACCAGCAGGAAAAACGAGGATAATATATATAAAAAAAAAAAAAACACAAAAAGTGAAGCAAAAGCCCCTTTGGGAAGTCCTCCCCATCTGCTGGGATCTTTGCAGGAGAGAGTTGGGGAAAAGAGCAGGACGCGGGTCAGGCTCCGCAGCCGCCGCTCGCTGCCGTGCCCGGCTCCAGGAGCGATGCCCAGCGGATTAGGGGAACCCCGTCTCACCGGGGGGTGTTTATAAAGCGTGGGGTCACTGCTGCCCGCTTCCCGTCACACGGCCGTGTGTCAAGGGACGGTGCTGAGCCCCGTAAGGGCGGTGGAGAGGGCTGGAAATAGCGCCGAGCGCGTGACCGCGCTAGACAAGGGAAAACCAGGGACCGCACGGATTCATGGAGCGCGTCCTTGGCGAGCTGCAGCGCCGCCCGCTCCACCACGGAATGAGCCGCTCCGCCTGCTTATCTACACCCGGGTGGGAAATTTGTGCCCGAGTCCTCCCACACCGATAAAAATGATCGCCCGATTTGCTTGTGTGTATTTATTAGATATTCACGTGGTGCTTTCCCACCCGGGCACTCGCAGCTGGCTGCCCAGACCGCACATTTCCCTGCGTTTGTGTCACCCGTCACCAGCAGCTGCTCCGGTGACACTGGCGGCTCCCGTTGTTGCTGGTCACCCGGCGTCCTGGCGGGGCCGGGGGTTCCGATGGATGTGACCAGCGCTGGGTGCGCGCGGAGCATCGGAGCCCGGAGCATCCCGTCCGGCACCGCTCGGAGCATCCCGGCCCTGCAGGCAAAGCCAGCGGGGATGGCCCCAGGATAGGGCACTTGGAGGCAAGGGAAGAGCCTTAAGGCTCCCAACACGTCTCTCTAGCCCAGGGCTGCAGCCCGGGGCCCTCTCGGTGCAGGGAGACGCAGCCTGTGGCTTCGGGACATCCCAGGTTCTTCAAACGCAGCTTTCCCGGCCAACTAAACCATGCAGCTCCCAACTGCGGATTTGGGAAACGCAGGAGCTGCGTCAGTTCTATTACCAGCAACGCAGCGTGGCAAAATAAGCTTGTAAAAATAATAGTAAAAAACGAGCTATGCCTGAGGAAATACCACTTACTCACATAAAACCCTCATACAGACAGCCCTATAAAATCAACTGGAAGCCTGATTGAGTGGAATGGGTTTGCCGGCATACATAGCGACACACATATATGCACACTATAACCATAAATATATGGAAATTCAGAACACTTATGCACATATTGTGTTATTTTTTTCAGACTGTAAATTTTTTTGATTGGACAGTTGCCTTTAGATCATATTAAAACACGTAAGAAAAAAAGTAATTCACGCTGCTGTCCACAAACTGCTTTTGCCTGCAACAGGCATCATTTAATCGTATGTGCCACAGCTAGAGACCTTTTTATTGCAGTGTGACTTCACCTCCAAACCATTCCCATAGCCACTTGTGTACAGTAGGTTACCCATTTATAGGTTTCTAATAAAAGCAAATCTTTCTTAAGTAGCTCCTACTGGATTTCTCCTTTGGGCTTAGGGATAAGGAGGATTCTGGACTTAAAACCAAACCCCATGGCCCAAGGAGCCGAAGAAGAAAGTGACAACGGAGGAAAGCGATGGCAAAACCCTGGGATGGCCCCGGCGCGGCCGCGCTCACGGGAGGGACATTTGCCAGCTCCGAGGGCCGCGCTCGGAGCCACCCCGAGGACAAGGGGTGTGAAAAGACCAAGGAAAGGCTCTAAAATAGAGCCGGGGTGCCCAGGAAGAGCAGGGAGCAAAGGAAAAACCTCCCGGCAACAGCGACCTTCAGGCTCTGCACCAAACCCTTAGTGCCCCCCTTTCCCTCCCCTTCCTCCCGCCCCAAACACACACGACGACGCGCTGGGATGGTTCCACATGTGAAGCTAAGCTTTATTGAAATACCAGTATAGCAGAAAGGTTTTCCTGGCTCATTTTCTCAATTTCTGCTTTTACACACTTACTTTCTTCTTTTTTTTGGTTTGTATTAGACACAGCATTGTAAACAGCTCTTGTAAAGTCCAGTGGTTTTGCGTTGCTCTCTCCATAGACCCCACGGAACGCAGGGTCTGGCAATACAAGGTAAGTTGCACCACCTGGAAATAATTAATACTTTTTTGAGTACTTCTTTTGGAATTTACGCAGCGTGTTGCTAAAGATGTATTTATTTTCTTTCAATAACGTACTGAAGTCCAACTTGAGGAAAAATCTGCTCATTACGTTTAGACACATAGTTTAAAACCGACTTTTTTCCAAAGTGCTCCTCCACAGAGCAAGTCAAATTCACATGCACCTTATATGGTTTCTACATTCCCCACCATATTACACCTCATCACAATATTTAGAATAAAAAGGCTAACCTGCAAATGCTTTAGACATATTGACATTTAGTATGAACGTCTGGCAATGTGAGAGAAACCCTGAAGAGTCATTTGATTGCACCGAGACAGATGCAGGCTGGTAAAATAATAAGGCACAGTGCTGGGTATAGGGAACACGTTGGTTTATTTTAAGCAACAGACTTGCTGATCTGGTTAGCGAGTCCGTAAGGCGGTAATTGGATTAAAACCATCGCATCCTCTGCAACACAGCGAGGGGAACGTTCACCTACCCAAGACTGCTCCGGGGACTCGCGGATTTCGTGTTACCGTGGGATTAAAACCAGTGAGATAGCGGTAGCTTTACAACACCCAGGAAATGTTTCGCTGGAAACAAGTCCGATTTCCTCCAACTCTTGTCAAAAAGAAGGAACTAGTAAAGAGTTTAAAAAGTGGTAAATCTGGCATGCAGCAAGTGTGAAGGTTTGATGCCAGCTTTGGTGAGCGGCAGGGACCCACAGCTCCCGGTGCCCGACACGCAGATGGAGCTGCAGCTTTTCCCTTAGGAAAGTCTCTTGGTTTGGGACCCCAGCCGCTACCTTTCCGTATCATTTTGGCTCCTCGCTTCCACCACGGAATTACCCTTTGGCAGGCGGGGGATTTGCATCCATCATTTCAGCACAGCCCTCTGGGTGCAGCATCAGCCTTTTGCTTCTATGGCGAGGATTAGTAAGACATTGCTGGATCATCATGTATATGTTGCACAGCCAAAACAGCTATTAGTATCAAGAAAAAGAACTACAGTTTGCAGTGAATATCCCTTTAAAAAGGACCCTAGATTTATTTCAGAGGTAGTTTTAAAGAGGATGACCATTGCAAAGACCCTCTAATGATAAAATAGAAAAGCATTTTAAAGATTCCTACTTTTTAAGAAGTTGCAAATGCACCAAAGTCCTAGCAGGTCACAGTTCCTGTGAACAGCTTCAGATTGAGCAACACACCCACTCCTTCATAAAAACTGCCTCGAAACTTCCCGATTGCTTTGTTCTGAACTCTGCCGCTGCCAGAATTCGCATTCAAAGCGGGTCAGAAGGAAACCAAAGGCTGCAGCGGGGCAGCTGCTCGACGCGGAGGAGCCGCAGAGCCGATCGCAGCGTCAACGCGGAGCCCGTAGGGCCGCCCCGGCGCCTGGCCGCGACCCCGCGGCGCATAGTGCCAAAATACCCCCCGTGCCGACACACGGACAGGCAAGGAGGCAGCGGCCGCTCCGACGCGGAGCGGGAACGGCCGGGAAGCGCACCCGGACACCCACGGCGCCCTTATTCCCAGGAACTGCGCGGGAAGCGCAAGCATCGCAGGAAACTAAAAGTTCAAGCGACTTTAATAAAAGTCCTAGAAGGGTGACAGCGCTTTGGTGTAAACCCGAGGCATTTTTGCATGGTTTGTGCTACGTTTTGTGCTTTAAGTAACAGTAGAGCCTCGCTGGCAGACTAACAACCTGCAAAGCAGAGCTGCCACAAAAAGCAAAGCTATTCTCTTGCTGTTTGGTCAAGTTTAGGTTTATATTGCTTTTAACAAGCCACACAGTGCCACAAATAGCCAGATGGATGAATTTCTGGCGATTTGAGACCTCGTTAACATTGACCTTTCCAAAAATGAAGTAGAGCTGTGAGGTTCGGCTGTACCTTAGTCAAGCCAGCGCGGCTGCCACCTCTAAGTGACACTGTCCAATACTGTGTGTGACCGTGTCCAAGCCCTGTGCCACCTCCCGGGGCTTCAACATGCAAAGAACTTACACGGACGAGTCCCAGGCTTTCCCCCATGCACAAGACTTATTATCTCCTTTAAATTGTTCTCACGTGAGATTTATCGTCCCTTTCGAGTGGTTTCCTGGTCTGCAGGACTGGGAAACACTGTTCTTCGAAAGCAAAGATTTTACAAAGAAAAATGAGGCTTAACAAATGGAAGCAATGAGGAAATAGTCAACTGTGTTCGCTGCGGTTTGGGGCCATCCCTTCCCACATGGCTGAAACCCACACAGCACTGAGGTATGCAGAAGGCTGTTAGAAGGTACCTTATAGCAATCAATTCCCAATTCCTAGCGGAATAATTAAAGTTTAGCATTTGTTAGGTGAAAAAATATTTTGGAACCAGGAAAATATTCATTCTTGCCAAGAGACAGGCTGTTTTGCCTGCTGTTTGTGCAGCTCCTAGCACAAAGTCTCAGCAGCCCAGCCCTGCACAGCCCAGCACACAGGGTGCTCCTTCCTCCACCTCCTTCCTCATCCGACCAAGGCTCCTCCAAGCTCCTTCCTTCTCATTCCCCGGGCATGGTTCATGAAAGGGACACACAGGGAAGAGCACAGAGCAAAAAATGCTCTTAAAATGTGCCGCATCTATTAAAGAATGTATGGAATTCAGGGTATCTTTTGGCACTTCTATACAATTGGCTTCCCTGATTTTCCATTCAAATAGAATTTAACTGAGTCAAGTAAAAAGAGCATTGGTCGTGCATCATTAAGAAGTGAACCACAAACATACTGTACACGCTGGTCGTCTTGTGGCTGCACGGATAAAAGCTGGACTTCTATTTTAATACCATTACTCAGCTTACTGGATTGACACTGGTAAGGCAAAGTAACTTGGAAGAGTTAAATAAATAAGAATCTCGGTTTTAAACAACAGTCTTGGAAAGTTTGGAGCCTGGGCTCTTGAGCTCTGCCTTTCGGAGTTGTTTTAACACAGCACATCCCCAGAACTCAAATTAAACACAGCAGAGGAGAAAATGCAGCCCCATCTTCTCAGAACAAGGGTCTTATGTTGAACATTTGGTTGACTTAAGGATCACACAGATAATTCCTTTGATTGCATATACAGAGAGACTCCTAGTTTTGTCATTAAAAACCTGCAGCAGAGAAACTCATTAAATATAAAACCCTCTGTTCTTAAAAATTCTAAATTGTATTTAAAATTGTCTTCAAGCACCTGGCAACAGATCAGATGTTTCTGTAAATGAAGTTAAGCCATATGGCTCCAAGGAGAACAACCTGAGAGCTGTGCTGTTGTTATTACAGGTCACACCACTATTTTAGGTTCTTGGAAGATAAAGAGGAAATACAAGCTTATATACTTCAAGCATGCAAAAACTTAAGACATCTCTCTTTCAAATGCTTGAAGAGAAACAATTAGAAATAAAGCAATTCTTCCCATAGCATATTCTGATTTAGATCTACCTGTCTTCTGCACCTTATCAGTCCTTGCTGACATTTCACAGATCATGCTTGGATTTCAGAGGACTCTTCTAATTATTAGGCCTGTCCCACATATGGGTTCTAGTTGCAGTGCTGGCCCTTAAAACCTCACTTGTCTGACAGGGATGGTGTGTTGCATTTTTATGGAAAAAGCTCCATGTCATTCAGTGGCATTCACTCTAAACACACACGTACACGCACAAAAAAAATTAAATGACCAGAATCTCAAACAGGTACAAAGTAGCCTCTAGCATCAACAGTTTCTTTAAGTTCAACATTTCTGTTTTGGAAATGACACAGGGAAGGAAAAAAAAAATAGTAAAAAACACAACTAGCAAAACTGGATACTTAAATTCAAGCTCCAAATAAATACGTAATTAATTAATTAGCCCTGAACAAACTGGCCCATACTTGTAATGGGATGGGCCAGTTCTGATCTTTAATTCCCTTACTGGTTTTTCAGAGATTTTTAAGGGAAATAGCAAGTCTGCAGAAGTCGGAAGTTTTATGAAGATATACCATGTGTTTTGTGACATTTCTAGGCTCCTTTTAAATATCATACTGTGACATTTTGTCACCAAATTGCGCTGGTACCTATATCCTGTAGTATTTTTTTTTTTTAAGTCTCAGCCAGAATGCATGAGGGAAAAGCAGTGCAGAGAAAACAAAATCTTCAAACATTGAGCTGTTTTGCAAACAACTTGCTAATGCTTTACATTAACACATTTGTGCTTTTGATAATAGCTGTAAAATATCTCTCCAAAATAACGAGAGTTCACATGGGGATTGACTTAAAGAATTGATTTTAAAAATCAATTTTCCCTTGCCATCTTGTGCCAAAAAAATCTGTTGAACCGTCTTGATAAGAAATAGTCTGATTTCTAAACCAGCATTATTAAACAGCACATCTGCTAAAGTGGCATCTTACTCAAAGTAACAGATGTGCTGACTTATCAAGTAATGTAATATGCACCACATTGAAACTGAAAAAAAATTGATAGAAGTTAGCCCTTTAAATGTTTCTATTTTGATTGATTTTTTTTTATATTCAAGATTTAGCATTTAAAAAAGGTAAATCCATTAAAAACCTCTGCATTTAACTTCCTTACATGTTATTAACAAACAATTAAAACACAAGGTATGTATTCTGGAAATACATAATCCTCTATTAACTAACCAGTTTGGGTAGCACAGTACATAGAGGTATCCCGCCGTTGGAGTCGGCTGTTAAATTAGCCCTCAGCTTGTTTGCTACTCCAACCACCGGAGGCAACTTGGAACCTATTCCCGGGAAGGGAGCTGTGTAGTTAGGTGTCCGTTTGCTGGAGGTTTTGTCAGTGCTGGGTGGTTTGGGCGCTCGTTTACAAATCCAAGGGTGCCTCAAAGCTTGACTCGGCGTCATGCGCACGGTAGGATCCCAGCTGAGACATTCTTTGAGGAAGTCCACGAACAAGGGATCGTCGCAGCCTTTTAATGCTGTCACCCAGTCTTTGTTCCCTGGAGCACCGCGGAGCTTCCCCCTGCGCGAGCGGCTCCCGTTGAGGGTCACCCTGCCGTCCGCGTGCGTGGTCACCGTGCAGTAGCGAGGATGGCCCTTGGAGTTGATGAAGTTCTTGGCTCGCTTGGATTGATCCAGGAGCTTCTGCGGTGGCATTCCAAGCAGTTCCATCATACAAGCCAATTGGTCTCCCTCATCCTCGCCGGGAAAAAGAGGGTATCCAGTCAATAGCTCCACCAGAATGCAGCCAAAACTCCACATATCTATGGGCATCCCATAGCGGCTTCCCAGAATTACCTCGGGTGCCCTGTAAAAGCGAGACTGAATGTACGTGTAGACTCTTTGGTGCTCAAAACAGCTGGACCCAAAATCTATGACCTTGATTCCACTCCTCCCTTGCTGCTTGAGGAGGATGTTTTCTGGCTTCAAGTCACAGTGGATGATTTTGTTTCTATAGAGAGCATCCAAACACTGCAATATAGAGTGGGCAAACTTGCGCACCAGCTGGATGCTGAACCCCTGAAACTTATTTCTTTTAATCAGCTCGTACAGGTTCATACTCAGGAGTTCGAAGGTCATACAGATGTGGTTGCGAAAAGTGAAGCTTTCCAGCATGTGAATAACATTCATACTGCCAGTTTTATCCTGCTTCTTCAGATGCTCCAAAATCCGGATTTCTTCGGCAGCTTGGCGATGGAATCTCTTTTCGTTGCGAACCATCTTTAAGGCTAAGTGCTGGTGGAGTTTATGATCATAGACTTTAGCAACTTGCCCAAAACTGCCCTTTCCAATGATTTTGAGCACTTCATACCGGTAAGCAAGGTGGTCATGGGGCACATGAATATAGCTGCCTTGATCATCATCATAGCCTCCGTTGTTGGGGCCACCTATTACTCCTTGCCTCTTTTTTGCAGCTGGACCCACAAAATAAATTTCAGAAAAATTAAATATCTCTTGCTGCTCATAAGCAGATAACTGATGTTTGTACTGTTTGACAGCTTGTTCTGGAGCCTGGGAAACGGTTTTGTGCGCTTTTAAGGAACTGCCAGGACATTTAGAAGTGCTTAAACCATCTACATTTTTATCTTTTGTCAGGGAAGGAAGAGCTCTTTCTGTACTATTAATTCCTGCAGACTGCAGAGTGCTACTTCTTCTGTTGCCAGAGTCCTCAAATAATTGCTCAACTTTGACCTGGCTTCCAGTCAGAGGGTGATCCTTCATTGCAACTTTGTGGCTATTAACCTAGAGATGGGAAAACAACAAATAAGCTTCCTGTTATCTTTTACAGTAGGAACCAAGAATAACAACCAATAGGACATAAAACAAGAGCTGTAACACCAGCACATTTTGCTTTTCTACTAGGAATGAACATAAAATGCTGGATTCATTCCCTAAATTAACTCATGTTACAAGAGCAGTAATCAATGGGTATGCAAGGAGAATACAACTTACTCGACCAAGAATATATATAAACGCGGTGTATTTTTGAGTCCATAAAGGGTAAACCCTCAGCAGTGGCCCAGGCAAGGGCACACTACCTATCCCGGCCGGAATGCACGCAGCCTGAAAACAGCCGGGGGAGCAGCTAAGTTTAGCTTTAAGTGTGGGTGCAGAAAACACAACCGCCAACAGATGCAGTTTGCACCTGTCTGAAACACGCAGCATAACACGGATTGCTGGAGAAGTGTTGGGAATATCGCAAAGACAGCAGTGCCAAAGGAAGACAAGCAAATGACAGCAAGTGACACAAAGACGGAGTAACCAAGAAGCAGAAGGATGACAAACCAGGACAAGACTGAAAAAACAAACAATCACAAAGCAGAAAACACCCGCAGCACCAGCAAGCACACTACAGAAAACACATTGTTTACAGCACTGTATCCACGACTCCCTTTTACAAGCTTGACAGCTGAATTATTGTATTTGAGAATAGACTTAGAAACTAAATAATCAAAAATATGTTTTACCACTCTCAAAGTTTGAGTAACAGCTGCCTCTTACCATCATATTTTATTTAGACTTGAAATTAATGTATCAAGAATATAAAAAATGAGCAAAGCACTATGCAAGTTTTCAACCTTGTTATTTTCACAGACTGAATTCCTACAATTCTGTTCCTTACTTGTGGCTGCAGCTATTCCCCCTTTTCAACCCAGTGACCCTCCACACTGACAGACAGCGAGAGGTGTTATTTTATCCCATGCAGCACTGAAGAGGCCATGGCTAGTGTAGCAACATCTGTTTTCCATTCTGGCCTTTAATCTAAAAATAAAGATTTGAGACACATGCCAAACCAAAACTCTGGAAACTGAAATAGCTACACAGGAATTGAGCAAAAGAAAAAAAAAAACTGTAGCTCCACAGGAATAAAATTGAATTCCTTTTTAGTTACATACAGTCCAACATCACAGCACACTCGGTAAATAAGGGAAGTGATAATTCTTGCCAAAGACAACCACGCACCTCTCTTTCAAGAGTCCATTTGTTGGTGCTGCCCTGAAACACCCGCTCTTGCTCAGCAGCCCAGCAAACAGGCACTTCCCGCAAGGCTGTCCCAGACCAACGGGGTCCAGGCCATCCAAAACTTAACGAGTCCCCCCGCTCGGAGCGGTATCAATGCAGACACAGAGCACACTGCAAGGGACGAGCCCTTCCAGAAACTCAAAGGAAAACAAACCACCAAAAAGCACTCGCCCGTCCCACGCAACAAGAAACACACCACACCTCCACCCTGGGAACTTGGATAAACACCTTTTTCTTCGGGTCTGGCTGAAACGCCGAGATAAGGACGACGTGCGTGTTTTGAGAGCTCGCTGAAAGTCTGTTCACATTAAACAGACACAGAGAGTAGGTTTACAAATAAACAGAGAACATAAGCATGGAACAAGGTTCATATTTGTTTGGTTTATAAAGTTGGGGTGGGAGGAGGAGGAAAAAAAAAAAGCCTGTCCCTATGGAATAAGTCTTACTTCCATCTTTGAAATCAAGACTTGATATTGTCACTATGTGGGTTTCAATTTTATGCACAACAGAAGCAGCTTTTTATCATTGTACGTGCTGAATAAACACGAGTACACATTTGCAGACAACTGTCCTGACGGAGAACATCTCCACAGCAGTTTATATCAGCAAGGCCTCTGTGAAGAAGCCTCTTGTAGCTGAATGAATGAATTAAGCACCAAGACTTCAAAAATGCAGTATGTACCACATTAATCCTGCTTACATAAATATTTTACAAGTGTTAACAGTGTCATGGATTCTAGCGACATGATAGAGTCCCAAAGTCGCTCTTATTCTGACTTCTTAAATCATAGAATCATAGAATCATAGAATGCTTAGGGTTGGAAGGGACCTCTAGAGATCATCTAGTCCAACCCCCCTGCATACGCAGGGACACCTAGAGCACGTGGCACAGGACTGCATCCAAGCGGGTTTTGAAGATCTCCAGAGAAGGAGACTCCACAACCTCTCTGGGCAGCCTGTTCCAGTGCTCTGTCACCCTCACTGTTAAGAAATTTTTCCTTAAGTTCCTATGGAATTTTTGATGTTTCAGTTTCCGGCCATTTCCTCTAGTCCTATCAGTGGCCACCACTGAAAAGAGACCATCCCCGTCCTCTGCACTCCCTCCCTTGAGGTATTTATATACACTGATTAGATCCCCTCTCAGCCTTCTCTTCTCCAGGCTGAACAGGCCCAGCTCCCTCAGCCTCTCCTCATAGGGCAGATGTTCCAGGCCCCTGATCATCCTTGTAGCCCTGCGCTGGACTCTCTCCAGCAGCTCCACATCCCTCTTGTACTGTGGAGCCCAGAACTGGACACAATACTCCAGATGTGGCCTCACCAGGGCTGAGTAGAGGGGCAGGATCACCTCCCTCGACCTGCTGGAGACGCTCTTCTTAATGCAGCCCAGGATCCCATTGGCCTTCTTGGCCACGAGGGCACACTGCTGCCTCATGGTCAACTTGTCGTCCACCATGACACCCAGGTCTTTCTCCGCAGAGCTGCTCTCCAGAAGGTCGGTTCCCAGCCTGTACTGGTGTCTGGGGTTATTCCTCCCCAGGTGCAGGACCTTGCACTTGGCCTTGTTGAATTGCATGAGGTTTTTCACCGCCCAGTTGTCCAGTCTGTCCAGGTCCCTCTGGATGGCAGCACAGCCCTCTGGGGTATCGGCTACTCCTCCCAGTTTGGTATCATCAGCAAACTTGCTGAGGGAGCACTCTGTGCCTTCATCCAGGTCATTGATGAATAAATTGAACAGGACTGGACCAAGGACTGACCCCTGGGGGACCCCACTAGCCACAGGCCTCCAACTAGACTCTGCACCGCTGATCACCACTCTCTGGGCCCTGCCATCCAGCCAGTTCCTAATCCATCTCACTGTCCACTCATCTATCCCACACTTCCGGAGCTTGCCCAGGAGGATGTTGTGAGGGACGGTGTCAAAAGCCTTGGTGAAGTCGAGATAGACGACATCCACCGCTCTCCCCTCGTCTATCCAGCTGGTCATTTCATCATAGAAGGCTACCAGGTTAGTCAGGCAAGATTTTCCCTTGGTGAATCCATGCTGACTACTCTTGAGCACCTTCTTGTCCTCCATGTGCCTGGAGACAACGGCCAGTATGAGCCGTTCCATCACTTTTCCGGGGACGGAGGTGAGGCTGACTGGCCTGTAGTTGCCTGGGTCCTCCTTCTTGCCTTTTTTGAAGACTGGCGTGACATTGGCCTTCTTCCAGTCTTCCGGCACCTCCCCTGTTCTCCAGGATCTTTCAAAGATGATGGAGAGCGGCTTAGCTATGGCATCTGCCAGCTCCCGCAGCACTCTGGGGTGCATCCCATCAGGGCCCATGGATTTTTGGGTATCGAGGTTCCTTAGATGCTCTCTGACCCAATCTTCCTCTACCCAGGGCAAGTCTTCCTCTCCACCAGCTTCTTCTCTTGCCTCTAGGGCCTGGGTCTCTAAAGGGCTGCCCTTGGTAAACACCGAAGCAAAGAAGGCATTGAGCAACTCTGCTTTTTCTGTGTTATTTGTAACCAAGGTGCCCATCCCGTCCTCCAGCGGACCCACGTTTTCCCTGATCTTCCTTTTGCTGTTAATGTATTTGAAGAATTTTTTTTTGTTATTTTTAACGTCCCTTGCCAGCTTGCCTTCCAGACGTGCCTTAGCTTTCCTTGTCGCATCTCTGCACTCCCTGACTACGTTCCTGTATTTCTCCCAGGGGGCCTGTCCTTTTTTCCACATTCTGTATACCGCTGCCTTCTGCTTGAGCATTGCCACAAGCTCCCGGCTCATCCACGCAGGTCGCCTGCCCCCTCTGCCTCCCTTCCTACACACAGGGATGCACTGTTGCTGGACGTGGAGAAAGTGCCGCTTGAAAACTAACCAGCTCTCTTGGGCCCCCCTGCCTTCTAGAGCACTAGCCCATGGGATTCTACCGAGGAGGTCTCTGAAGAGGCTAAAGTTGGCCCTCCTGAAGTCCATCGTCGCAAGGCTACTTACAGCCCTGCCTCCTCCTCGCTGAATCGTGAACTCCACCAACTCATGGTCACTGCAGCCGAGGCTACCCCCCACCTTCACATCTCCTACTAGGCCCTCCCTATTTGATAGCACGAGGTCCAGTAGCCCACCTCTCCTCGTCGGCTCCTCCACAACCTGCGTCAAAAAGTTATCGTCGACGCTCTGCAGGAACCTCCAGGACTGCTTATGCCTGGCTGTGTTGTCCTCCCAGTTGATGTCGGGGTAGTTGAAGTCCCCCATGAGAACCAGGGCCTGTGACCGTGAGGCAACATCCAGCTGCCTATAGAAGGCCTCATCAACCTCCTCGTCTTGGTCAGGTGGCCGGTAGCAGACACCCACCACAGTGTCTCCCACATTAGCCTGCCCTCTAATCCTTACCCACAAGCTCTCAACTCGCTCATCCTCGACTCCCAGGTTGAGCTCCATGCATTCCAGTTGCTCTCTCACATAAAGAGCAACTCCACCACCTCGCCTTCCCAGCCTGTCCTTCCTAAAGAGCACATAGCCTTCCATGGCAGCGCTCCAGTCATGCGAGCTATCCCACCACGTCTCTGTGATTCCGATGAGATCATGACGCTGGGACCGCACACAGATCTCCAGTTCATCCTGCTTATTCCCCATGCTTCGCGCATTGGTATACAGGCATTTCAGGGAAGCAACAGAGGCCACAGGTTTCCCAGGAGGGGTGAAAGAGGACCCTCTGTGATCATTTCCTACCCTCACTTCCCCACTACCATACTCCCGCTGGATGCCATCTGACCTGGGCTGTGCGGTACTGCTTGCCGCGTCAGTGTGCCACTCCCCTTCCCCCTTCTTGCCTAGTTTAAAGCCCTCCTAACCAGGTTGGCCAGCCTTTTTGCAAAGAGACGTGTGCCCCTCTTGCTAAGATGAGTACCATCGTTCCCCACTAGCTGTTGGTCATCAAACAGAGACCCATGGTCGTAGAAGCCGAAACCCTGTTGCCAGGTCCAGCGGCGCAGCCAGTTGTTAAGCTGCCATATTCGCCTTCTCCTCCTTGAGTCCATTCCCCTCGTTGGCAGAATGGAGGAGAACACCACCTGGGCACCTGTACCTTTGATGGCCATCCCTAGGGCTCTGAAGTCTTGCTTGACGTCCCTCATTTTCCCCATGGCATCATTAGCACCCACATGAATCAATAGTAGAGGATAATAGTCCGACTCCTGAACAATTCTTGGGAGCCTTTCTGTGATATCCTTTATTTTGGCCCCAGGTAAGCAGCAGACCTCTCTGGATGAGGGGTCCGGTCTACATATCGGTGCCTCCGTGCCCTGCAGCGTGGAGTCACCCACGACGATCACCCGCCGCTTCTTCCGGGTGCTCCTTCTCACTTTAGGGGGAGCAGCCTTGCTGCATGGATTAGACTGCCCCTGTGTAGAGATCCCCTTAGACGGGCCTTGGTTCAAGGCCTCCTCTATCTGATTGACATGTTCCAGGGCCTCGTACCTGTTGAACGTGGTCACCGGTGGAGGTGAGGTGGGCTGTGGAGGGGATCTTCTGCCACCTCGAGTGGGGACCCGTTTCCATTGTTGGTCGTCCCTGGAAACTGTTAAGTCCACCCCCTCTACCCTAGGGCAAGAGGGCACTGGACTTTCTGACTGAATTGGGGAGTTCTGAGGGTAGCTTCCCTGGGAAGACTGCAGGATGCAGCTCCACCAGTCGATTTCCCTTTCGCATTCCCTGATGGCCCTCAGTCGTTCTACCTCCTCCTTTAGCTCCGCCACCAGGCTGAGCAGGTCATCCACCTGCTCACACCTGAGGCAGGCTGTGCTTTCGCCACTCCCCGGTAACATGGAGAGGCCCAGGCATTCCCCGCAGCCAGCAGCCTGGACCGCTGCATGTTTCTGTGGCGGTTCAGTCTGGGTCGCCACAGTCTTCCTGGCGGAAGCTCTCTGCCGAGTGGAGACCATGTCTTTACCTGACCCTTACTCCCTGACCCCTGCCCACACCTCCTGCCTGCGCAAACTGCCGCGCTAACTGCCGCGCCACGCCCTCCCTGGCGCGCCACGCTCTGTTTGCCCGCTCTGTTCGCCGCGCTCCTGGTCGCTCGCGCTCCCTGGGGGCAGCTTTTGAATTCCCGCCTGCCCTGCCGGCTCCGCCCGCGCTGAGTCAGAGCCGCCTCTGGCCGGGAGCTCAGCACTGCCCGCACGGGGGTCGGCGCTGGGGCTGCCTCTCGCTCTGTTGTTCGCCTCTAGACAAGGAGCTCCGGGACGAGCGTCCGCTCCAGAGCCCTTCCCTTCGAGATCTGAGCCAAAAAGGCAGTTTCACAGCTTTTAAATTCCCGCCTGCCCTGCCGGCTCCGCCCGCGCTGAGTCAGAGCCGCCTCTGGCCGGGAGCTCAGCACTGCCCGCACGGGGGTCGGCGCTGGGGCTGCCTCTCGCTCTGTTGTTCGCCTCTAGACAAGGAGCTCCGGGACGAGCGTCCGCTCCAGAGCCCTTCCCTTCGAGATCTGAGCCAAAAAGGCAGTTTCACAGCTTTTAAATTCCCGCCTGCCCTGCCGGCTCCGCCCGCGCTGAGTCAGAGCCGCCTCTGGCCGGGAGCTCAGCACTGCCCGCACGGGGGTCGGCGCTGGGGCTGCCTCTCGCTCTGTTGTTCGCCTCTAGACAAGGAGCTCCGGGACGAGCGTCCGCTCCAGAGCCCTTCCCTTCGAGATCTGAGCCAAAAAGGCAGTTTCACAGCTTTTAAATTCCCGCCTGCCCTGCCGGCTCCGCCCGCGCTGAGTCAGAGCCGCCTCTGGCCGGGAGCTCAGCACTGCCCGCACGGGGGTCGGCGCTGGGGCTGCCTCTCGCTCTGTTGTTCGCCTCTAGACAAGGAGCTCCGGGACGAGCGTCCGCTCCAGAGCCCTTCCCATCGAGATCGAAATACAAAAGAAATTTGTGATTCCACTTCCCCTGAATTATTTCTTAATAAAAAAAAAAAACACCGGGATTGTATCTCAAACCTGATTCAACAGGTACAAGTAGTGAGTACCAGAACACGACCATAACACACAACTATAGATCAATCTTAATTTGAATGCAGAAAGGCTTCATGAAAAGCAAGTTGATTTCTGGGCAACATCAGCCTTCTTTCATCAGCTTGCTTTCACAAATCAAGGGCTGCCAGGTTATTTTCTTGATAAACTTGCTATTAGCTGTCAAGAAATGACTGACAAGCTAAGTGGCAACCCTGTTGAAGCTTTTCACTGCCTTTTTTTATATACACAGTTCACTTAAACACTGCACCTTAGGACTTTAAAAAAAGTGATATAGTAGAACATTTCAACAACCTGTAAAATAATTTTCTTGACTCAAATATGAGCAGAGGACAATAAAGTAGGATTTCTAATGCTACGCAGCAAGTTCTGTGCTGAACACAATACCACATTCTTTTTAAGCCTACAAAAGGCAAGCATGTCAATAAGCTATCACACAGCTGCAACACCCCCATTCTATTATTTTACTGTGTACAGTGAAATATATGATTATTTGGCTATCTTCTATGCCAGTCAACACAATATGAAGACCCAGAAGACCTTTAAAATACTCACATTAGATCTTCCAAAGGAAGGGAGTCCTGAGGGGCTCTGTTCTTCATTTGTAGACTCTTGGTACCTAACCTGATCTATCCTCATATAGGAGTCATATAATCCATCTGCAAATCTGCCTGGAAGTGTCCCATATAGAAACTGATTAGTCACAACCATTCATACACTGGCACAATAACTTAAAATGCTAAAAGTGCATCTCACATCACACAGTTTGCTCAGCAAAACCTGCAGCTTCCATTCATTTAGTAATTAAAAAATAATCCTTCAAGTTTAACTTGGGCATTAAGTTTGTATTTTACCACAAAACAGCACAAATCTTTTTGCAAATCTCCACTTACTTCTCTTTTAATCTGGGGCATTTTTATTAACTTTTGCGCTGCAGATTTTTTCCCAGGAAACATTAACCCATACGCTCCCTTCCCCCCGCTCCCCACTTTAAGCAGGATAATCCCAAACTAGCCTCATTTACAGCTACAACAATAAAATTAAAAAGCATGCAGTTAAATACTTGAGAGAGTTACCCTTTAAAGCAGCTTAGCTTTATAAAAACGATATGGGGGAAATCAGAAGGAGCAGCTTAGCTTTATAAAAATGATATGGGGGAGAGGAGCGGGGATGTGTGGAGTGAAGCCACAGGAGGGTCCCGGAACAGCCTTTCCTGGGGATCCCACACCAGGAATGGGCTGTTCTGAGGGACAGAACAACCTGTTCTGAGGTTTTTTTTTTTCCCCTTCACCCATTTTAACGCCCCTGCTACAAAACAAAACCCTCGCCGCTTCCCCGCCGTTGCCCCAGCCACGGCCTCGGCAGAATTATTTCACGAATTATTTCCGCAGCCGCCACCGACAGCGGCCTCGCCGTTCGCTAATTACTAATTGCTCATTAACGACCGCGGCCTCGGGGAGCAACAAGCGGTTTCTCCCAAGCCGCGGGACGAGGCGCGTGCTCAGCCCCCGGCCGGCCCGGTGCCGCGGGCTGCCCCAGCCGAGCGGAGCCGGGGCGGATTTTGGGGCTCAACCGAGGGGAACCTGCCGGGCCCACCTGCGCTGAGGGGCGCCTCGGGCTTCCTGCCCAGCAGCATCATGGCGGGGGGGTGGCGGCCGGCGGGCCGCGCGCCCCATCCCCCTTCGCGCCGCCGCTGCCGCCGCCGCTGCTGCTGCTCCTCTTCCTCCTCGCCGCCCCGCCGGGCCTGGCCGGGCGCCGCCGCTCCGCTTTCCAGCGCGGCCCCCGAGCGAGCTGCGCTGCTCCCGGCCGGGCTGCGCGGCTGCCGGCGGCGCCTCTGGGCCCGGCCCGGCGGCAGCGGCGGCGGCGGCAGCGGGGCCCGCCCGTTGCCACGGGAACCGGCCCCTCCCTCCCGGCGCATGCGCGGCGGCGCCCGCTGGGCCGTGACGCCACGGTGGGGCGGGGTTACGTCAGCGGGGGTGGGGCTTGCCGAGATGGGGCGGGGCTTGCAGCGCCTGGGGGTGGGGCTTGCTGAGCGGGCGCTGCGTGGCGGCCGCCTCCCCCCACGACTGACAGAAAACCTCGTTGCAAAAAATGCATTAAAAATAATAATAATAACAAAAAAAAAATGGCCCCGAGCGCCCTCGTCAGGGTGTAGCCGCGCACAGGGCTTGCCTGCCCGTTTCCCCCCGGCCCAGGCCGGGCCGCGCCGGCGGGGCGGCGGTTTCCAGCCGGACGCTTTGCGGCGGGGAGCGCGGCATGGCGGCGCCGGCGGGCTGAGCGCCGCCATGTTCGCCAAGGCGCTCAGGGTGAGGGCCAGCTCCGCCATCAAGGGCTCGGACCGGTGAGTGCCCCGCGGCCCCGCGCGGAGCGGCGCGGAGCGGCCCCGGCGCCTTCCCCGCCGCGAGACCCCGCCGGGCGCGCGCCGACCCGGCGGGTTTCTAGCGCAGATCGCTGAAATCCAGGCCATCCCGGTGCAGAAATCACCAGAAAGCGCCCCAAAACCGCCCGATTCCCACAGCGAGACGGGGCCACGCAGCGAGGAGCACAGGAGCCTTGGAGCGGGGCAGCTTCTCCCCTTGTTTGTGCCAAAACAGCGTCACTCTTCTAAGCCTAAAACAGTTTCTCTCCCTTTTTTCTTTTTGGCTTGGAGGTGCGACCATAATTGAGCTGTTTTTTAAGTGACTTTTGACGTCAAGGGCAAGGTCTGGGGCTGCCCGGTTTGTGCTCGAGTTTTGGGGCAGTTTTTGAAGTTAGTGACAAACCAGCGACAGCCGCCACGAGCAGGCGCTTCGGGAGGGAGAGCAGGACAAGCCTGTTTCTCCCCACACTATCCCAGCGCGCGACTCTTTCATGTGCAAACCCAGACACAAACGCTTCAAATTAGCTTCTCTGGGAGGAAAAATACAATGGAAATGGGAATCTCGTGAATAACCAAAAAGCAGAAGCTGGTGATTATTGAGGAGGTGGTCTATATGGTTTTGTAACACAGCCGTGATTTATCTTCGCAGGAGAAAACTCCGGACCGATGTTGCAGCGGCTTTTCCTAACCTCAGTACTGAACAACTGACAGAGTTTATTCCAAACAAAGAGGAACTTAATGTCATCAAAATACACACTCACAAAGGCGAGGCCGTTACTGTTTATGCAAACAACAAGAACCCAGTTCTGTTTGAAATTGAAAAAGCTCTGTATCCAACAGGTACGGGAAGTGGATTAAAGGAATTCTCCCTCCCTCTTTACCTTTTGGACTCCAACCCTTTCCCCCCAATTGTGCTTGTGTTTTAAGTGCTTGTATGTGTCCCCTCACCATAGCATCTTCACAGTAATGTATTTATGCTCCCAACATCTGTGTAAATCCAGCAGGACTTCTGGATTCTTTGTGCTAGAAGGAAATTGAGATGCTGAGAGGTGACAGGGTCCAAGAATGTCTGGGAAACGAGTCTTGTGAGTCATAGATTAGTGGTGTCCTAGCCCCTTTTCCCTTTTTGTCCAGTAACTGCAAGCTGTAATTGCTAGAAGCGTGATGTTCACTTCTAGGCATCCTTGGAATTAGGCAACAAATTGTTCTGGTACTCTGCTCTTCCCCCTATTCCTTCCCCCAACACACCCAGCAATTCTTCCCCTAGCTCAAAGTGTCCCTGATTTAAGGAAAATAATACAAAATATCTGTAATATATCATTTACAATAATCCATGGAAGCTTGAATTCATTGGCAGTTTTTCTTCTTCGCATATACTAGTTATTTTAGAATTGTTCTGACTTCAGATTTATTGAATACCTGAGTGGCAGAATAGTATTTAACTGTGGTTAGTACTACACTGCTTAGTCTTAGAAATGACAAGAGGCAACAGCTAGAGAAGTTTTTGGTGATGCATCTTTAAATTTGCTTCTGTTTTGGGACAGTGTACACTCTGTGGGCCTATCCGGATCTTCTCCCTGCTTTTTCAACATGGCCCCCAGTGCTACAGAAACTTGCAGGAGGAGCAGGTAGGAGAACTAAAACTTTGTTATGTTGCACGGTAAAAAGCAGTCGTCTTTGGAAATTGGTATTCCACAACACAGCTTTTGTGATGCTCTCTGTCCCAGAGTCAAAAATGTACTTGAAACAAATAACAGGAAAGGTTCATTTTTCACAAAGTATTTCTTGTTGATCTCCCAAAGGGAATATAAATTAGCAGTAGGTAAGTTTGTGAATGAAACAAAGTATGTCAAGGTTTTTAAATGAATTCCTCTGTTCTGAGAGACTCAGATTTGGAATATCTTCCCAGGGTGTGAATTTGAGTAACAACTCTGAACTGGGACAATGAACTATCTGTGTTGCTGGTTTGGGTTTATTATAACTCATCTTGGGCAGCTGAGTTCATCTGCTGCTACCTTGCTTCTCTGTCAATTCAGAGGTGAGCTGGTTTATTCCATGGATAATGAGTAAATTGTGGATTGTGCAGGTGAGGTTGGATTTGAATTCCTGGATTACTAGCTCTACAATTTAGTTATGGGCCAACACTAATAGGAAAGTCCATTTTCTGGAGGCTGCTTTGGATGCAGTTCAGACTCATGATAGTCAGGCTTTTATCAACTGAAATTGCAGAACTGCTCAACCAGCAGCAGATTAAATTTCAGCCACTGTGGCCTTCGTCCGTAAATGGAAGCGTACGTGTAGAAAGAGATGTCCTTCTTTCCATGACAAAATATCTAGAGTGTAAGTGCTCAAGTCCCTCTGTTCACTTTGCTCCTAGCGAAATAAAGCGGGTGAGTGCGTAGATGCGGTAAACATCTGAGCAAGCCCTGCTGCTGACTTGCACTGACCTGTTTTCTGGGGGAAAATAAAAAAGGAAAGTCCTAAAGGGGGAAGGAGGTTGATGAAAGGGCTGCTGGTCATTCATCTCCCTTGGCAACCAGGCTACCTCTGGGAAGATGCAGAGATAAGGAGCTCCCTACGACACAATGGCCAGGAGAGGAAGAGAGGAGCAGGAAAAAGCAGCAGAGTTTCCAGCCCTGCAGCGCAGGGAAAGTGAAGGGAATTAGGGGAGCACTGCCTTAAGAGGAGCAATCACAAGGCACTGCTGCTCTCAGCTGTCTGTTCTGTTAATGCAAGTAGCTCCTGCCTTCCCTGGTTATTTACGTGCTTACCCTGATATGTTGAGGTCTTTAGGTGGTTTCTGTCCCTAGAGGTGGGGACCCTGGTTGCGATTGCAGCCTGCTTTCTAGATTTGCTGGAAGCAGTTGTCATAGCAGGTAGAAGGGAAAAATATTGTTGCCTGTTTCAGTATGCACATGAAAATCCATGATAACTGAGAAAAAAAAGCGAGATACCCTCAAAACCAAAGCACAGAGCACAGGTCTGTCCACGAGGCTGCAAACTGCAGCCAGTTGTAGCTGCTCTGAGGGAGGTCAGGTTCTCTTAACATAACTCAGTGATAATGTGATGCTCTACATCAGGCATAGAAAACTCCTTTACTCACGTGGCCATCCATTCATCCCAGCTCTGGAAGGCAGAAGGAAGCACACAAGGAGTCTTTCTGTTTCTGTGCAGCTTAGCAAGGAGATGGTTAAGGCTCTTTCTTCCTGCCTCCGGGCCTGCCAGGTGAGGATGGAGCATTGAGCTCTGCTGCTGTCCTTGGGGACGTCTCAGCACCCTCCTGCATCAGCCCCCTTGCTCCACAGCTTGGAGACAAGAACTCCCACCTTCCAGGCAGGAACCTGGGCATGCTGAGCTATTGAAAGGCTTGTGTTCTTGCCAAGGGAGGGTGGCCGAATCTTTCTTCGGTAGCTGCTTTCCTCCTGCTCGTTGAAGCTGAATGCTAAGTGCTCGTTGCTGTGTTCTCTCCCAGATCTGATGCTGCCCGGAGTCGCAGTGCCATCTTCTGGCTTCCCCCAGGTGGAGCGGGGCACGCTCTGCGCCGTCACCCTCTTGGGAAACAGGTACACGGGGCTCCTTATTCAGGGGCTTTTCCCAGAAGCTGATAATGAAAGTGCTTTTTAAAGGACGACCCTGGGGATTTTGAGGAAATAAAGGCAAGCCTGTTCCCTTGCATTTAATGCAGAGTAGACTTAAACAGGGTTGAAAATTCTGCAGAAAAAGAATTCAGTTAAGTTTCTCTGTAAAAATAGCTTTTATCGTGGCTGTATGTGACAGAAGCACAGCCAGTGCTTGTCCAAGAAGCACAGGGTATTTGCAGTGTCCTGCTATGATGCTCTCTTCTTTCCCCAGAGCTCCAGTAGCAGTTGGAGTTGCCAATATGTCCAGCACGGAGATGCTTGCTGCTGGAATGAAAGGGAAGGGGTTTGCCATACTGCATACCTACATGGATCATCTCTGGTAGGTGTATATCCAGGTGCACCTGGATAATTTGCTTGATTTAGTTCCTTCGACTTGAATATAATCGTTACAGATACAAAGCGACACATCCCTGGTGCTTCGATTTCAAAATATCTGCCCGTTCTATTAAAACGGCACACTGAAATGATTTTGCTTGAAAGGAGGCAACTTTGTGAGTCTCAACCAAAGAAATGAGTTGTTCTACATTTCAGTTTGACCAGTTTGCTCAGTTTTAACTTAGATTCATGGGGAACATACCGATTTCGGAGGAAGGTGAAAGAAAATAAGTTTTGTAGTTTTGAGAATGCAGAAGATTTATGCAGCTGCTCATGTCTTTTATCAGAGGATATTTATTCATTGTCCCATGAGTTTAGAAGCAGTATACAGAAAGCTATTTTATGCTTTTTTCTTCCTTTTTAGGGAATTAGGTGACAAATCTTCTCCTCCTACCTTAGCTCCTTCAGTAGCAGATCCTGCTGAAAAGGAGAGTGCTGAAGATGAGGAAGAGCAAGAGCCTGTGGTCAACTGCACGGCTGACCCGTTGCAGCACGTGGACATCGCTGATCTGAGCCTGAAGGAGCAAGACAGCCGTGCAAGACTGATGGGCAAAGAAGAACTCAGTGAGAACAGAGCTCCAGAAAGAGCTGAAGAGGACACTGCAGAGGTTCAGCAGGAAGCTGAGGACAGCAGGACCCCACAAGGTATTTTTGCAGACTGACAGAACCACATTACAGCTCTTCTGTTTGCTGAAGCCAGTGTCCATGATCCCGATTACTTCCCTGGAAGACATTTTTTATCATAGTGGTAGTTTCATGGTCCAGAGTGTAACCTGCCTGTGGTGTGATGGCTGTTACTTCATGTGCAGAATATCTGGGACTAAGCCTGCCCCAAATGTGCAAAACAGCAAAATTGGGTTGAGAATGTGCAATTTTTGTCTCTTGGTCTTGTTCTGTAACTCTTGGATGTAGAGTTAAAGAGATATTTGACTTTTTAGTAAAAGATAGAAATCAAAATGAAAGCTGTGAAAGCAATCTGAAGTGTATCATTCTTGAGAACACTTCCTTGTCCGTATGGAAGGACAGAATACTTACTATGCTTTTTGCTTGTTTGTTTTTTTCCTGCAGAGCAAATGGATGAATTATTTAACCAGTGCTTTTTTCATGCTTTAAAATGCAAAGTAAAGAAGTCAGATCTTCCTCTACTGACCAGCACATTTCTCCGCAGCCATATGTTCTCATGCTGGTATGTGGTAAGAAGAGTATCTTTGTATAGTGTGGTTTTGTCCTTAAAAATGTGGAATAAGCATGTGATATTTGGGATGAAGTTTTTGACTCAAAAGTTAAAATCAGTTTTTATCTAAGGCTGTCTAAGATTTTGCTCACTCTCACAGTATTTGATGTGGGAACATCAGCGCTAGTTTCATTTATCATGGTCTGCCTAAGAGCTTTTTGAATTAATTCTTTCTCTGTGATTCCTGTTTCTGCTGTTCAGAAAATTTTAGCCTAAGCAGCGAGATACAAGAGGAAATGTAGGGCAACCACTAACCAAATAACGTTTTAAAAATCTATCTATAGCCCTGCTGGACAACAGCTGGACATAAAGAAATCAAGCTATAAGAAGGTAAGATCTCTCTCTCTCTTTTCTTTTTTTTTGCATTAATTTAAATAAAAATGGAAGGAGAGAAAAAGCTTCAGGTGAAAGCTTACATGACAGAGGCATTAGCTATTCCTTAGCAACTGCTGTTTAGAGAAGCTGGTGGCAGGGAGAGCTGCCTTATTTATTAATTTTCTGACTTTAAAAAGCCTTTAAAAGCACAAGAAGTGGAATTTCCTATGCCTAGTTTTCTCCACACTTATGATTGCTCCTTCATTCAGTTCTCCAAATTCCTGCAATGTATGCAGCATCAGAAGATCTTACAAGTGAAGGAGCTGAGCAAAGGTGTGGAGAGCATTGTGGAAGTGGACTGGAAACATCCAGAGTAAGTAGAAGATTATAATCTTTAAGAGGGTCATTAGTCTTTAAAAGGAAGGAGAGAAATCAGGTATTTCTAGCTCTAGTATCTATACTGTACTTGATCTCCCTTTCTGAATAGCACGGTGAATGTAAGTCATAAGTTTCATTCCTTTCACTTACGGTAATTTTAATTACCAGTAATTATCGTTTCAGCCTTAAAACATTTACGGTACCTGAAGGGTTTTCTTCGGTTGCTGCTGCCCAAGAGAGCAAGGCTGAAGACAGAGAACAATCTTACCATGCTCCTGAAATCATCCCGCTCTACGGCGTCTCGGCAAAAATGATCCCGCTCTTCCAGGAATCTGGACACAGGTGAGCACTCCAAAAGTAAGATAAAACCATGGTGAGGTGAAGAGGCAACAGAACCATTGCTGCTGCTGCCACGTTTGCAGGTTGGGCAGCCTAACCATTAGTCTGCAGGGGGATAGCCCTGTAATGCTACCAGGAAGGGCAATAGCAAAAAGAAGGTTTTCAAGAGGGTGCCTGGGTGATTGGAAGAGCTCGGTGGCCTCATTGAGTTGTTGCTGCTGAATGTAGCAGGAGTGATTGCTCTCTCTTTTCTGCTTAGCGAGTCTAACCAACATCTGTTTCTTAATGTAGTAATTAGGTTGCTTTTTCCTTCCAGAAAAGGCAGCATCCTGTCAAGCAGCGAGGTGAGAAACATCGTCATTAACTATGTGAAGGCTAATGAGTTGGTTGATGAGACAAACAAGAAGTAAGTAGATGTGACAGTTGTTCTACCACGTTTCCACATGAGATGTTGATAGTAGAGTTGAAAAATGAACTTGCTTGTGCCTAACACACTGTTTTTCTGTTGTAGCTTTGTAAAGGTGAATGCCATTTTGTGTGACTGCCTGCTAGATAAATCAGAACAAGATGAAATCACAAACCTGAAGTGGGATGACCTCCTGAGCAGGTGACCTTTCCAACGTACTCTTTACGTAGATTTATTGCATGTGATTCAAAGCCCATATTATCAGAACTATGGAAGTTGTTACTTCCTACGGGTAAAATAAAAATACTTCCACATTTATTGGTATTCAGGCTGACTACTAAAGTTGTTTTTCCTCTTTACCATTTAAAAAAAAGATTTTAAAAGGAGAGTAGCTTTTGCTGAATTTTAAACTGCAGTCACTTCATTGGCCTATCTGAACAATATTTAACTCAGTTAAAGATGGTTTTCATTGACAAGAATCAAACTGTAAAATCTTACCAGTAATGATCTAAGTGAAAAGCAGGTAACATCCTCTATAAACTTCTTTCAGGTGTCTTGAACGACTGCAGCCCTTACACCAGGTGACGTTTTTTGGACAAGAACCCATTGTGAGGAAAGGAAACATTGAGCCCATCAGCATAACCATAGCACAGAGATCATCAAATAAGAAGGTAAAGACAAAATTTAAATGATGGGTTTTGAGCTTGTTTTTCTGAGCTGAGCCACATACAGCAGTGACATTGGTGATAATTATTACAACCTGCAGGTGACAATTATCAAGAACCTTGAGCTCTATGGTCTAGACCCACAGTGTGTTGCCAACATCCTGCAACAGAGGGTACAGGCCAGTGCCACGATCACCCCAGTACCAGGAACAAAAGACAGAGTTCAGGTCCAGATCCAAGGCAATCAAATCCACCATCTGGCCAAGATGCTGCTAGGTAAGTTCCTTCTAGAACCAGGCCAGGACTGCTTATAGCAAGATACAAGGTTACTTAAACTCCAAATATTTACCTGAAATGAACTCTTTTTTTATATTGCAGAAGAATACCAGCTACCTCGGAAATATATTCAAGGCCTTGAGAAGGCTCCAAAGCTTGGCCGGAAAAAATAGGAGAAAAACCTAGTGTAAGAATTAATGAGATCTCATTATTTATAAAAGTGTTGTGCCTACAGATCAAGAATAATATACAGGTCCCATTCATGCAAGGACAAGTCGTGGACTTTTGTAATGTCTGGAATTGATCCAATTAATAATATTGCTCTAGCTGTCCATTTTTCATAAAAATAAAAGACGGGGGAAAAAACAAAAAGTGTCATCCTTGTATTCACTTCTAGGATGGATTTCTGCTTTAGGCTTAATACATGAAAGTACCACAGGAGGGCGCCAGATGAATAAGTTAGAAGAGATTCATTGATTTACTGACAGTTTTATTTTCTTTGTCTGTTACACTGTGCATCTGAACAAGTAATTTCAGAACCTTCAAAAAAGCCGCAAGTGAGACATTTTTTAAAAATGAGCCGCAAGTGAGACATTTTTTAAAATGCCACTGAATTACTAGGGAGTAGTAAAAATAAATTACAGCATTGCAAAAATGCATTTCACTTTGCCATAGAAGCTTTACTATTCCATTCTATACACATTATTTTACATGTTTTACAATAAACAGGAAAAATAAATTCACACAAACTAGGCAACACACACCATACTAACCAAAGGCACTGCCAACAGTATTTTGCGCTTAAGGAAGGGGGCAACTCTCCTATCCTAGACTTGTGCCTTGGCACAGGTCAACTGACTGCTGAGATTTTGAGGTTCACGGTTACCTATTCTTCAAATGCCCCATGTCTTCAAAAAAAGAAGAAAAAAAACAAAAACAAAAGAAACAGCCCTCCCCTTTGCAGGAGGTTTTCAGCAGCATTCACGGTAATTGCGTAAGAAGCCATGCCTTCTACCAGATGTCTAAGACATGCTGGGTTCTAGGAAGGGAAAGGGAAACACCAAAACTCTGGTAGAAAACAACGAAAAAGAAACCCTTACAAGTTTTAGCCAGAAAACTAAGGAGTTTAAAAACAAGCTTCTGGATCTTGCTTCTCAGAACCAATGGCAGTTTTTGCAGTGTTGTTCCTCTTGACTGAACAGAAATATTTATACAGTGCTTGTGAGAGCCAAAGCGCTAGATGAATGTTATTTAAATCACTTCACAAGTGCGCAGTGAAGTAATATGGATTCTTACAAAGGGGCAAACACGGCCCCAGAGCATGAAAAATTACTGCTCTCCTTGGGCTGCTGCCACGTTGCTGAAGGTCGTCGGGGTGGAGGTGACAGCACCGCGGGGAGGCCCTTCCTGCACCCCTGGCTAAAGCCTGAGCTGGGCCGAGCTCGCACCAAGCGGCATTTGTGCCACCGAGGGGCTCGAGGTGATGCAGTTGCTCTCTCAGGTTAATGAACAGAAGTTACAAACAACTCAAGTATAAATCTGAAAAAAAAAATATCCCAAACAGTCACCTTGAAGGAAGGAGGAGACAGGTCCTTGTCCCTCCGTGGAGGAAAGCGGCCTCATGCCAACAGTGCTTCAGGTGCTGGGGTGTCAGGGACCGATGAGGCCTCCAGACCTCAGCCCTGTTCCAACTTCCTCCTGGGCCCAAATGTAAAGTTTTTACATGTAAGGAGGGAAAAAAAAAAAAAAAAAAAAAAAAAAAAAAAGGCACTGAGGTAAATTTTAGACTCTTCGAAGTTGTCTGTCCTGCCCGGGAGCCCGTTCCCTCCTTTCCCATTTCACAGGTGAAACCATGGCAGTCCCTGTGGCGAGTTCAGGGAGACACTTGGGCCACCAAGGCCGCATGCAGGCGCTCCCCAAGGCCCACGCGGACACGGCTCGTTTTAACGCTCCCTTTGCCGTTCCGCGCTGCCACAGCCTGCGTGCACAGCGGGAAGAGCTGCTTGTTTCGCTCCCCTGGCTCCAAACCCCACACAGGACCTTCCCGGGCACGCAGCAAGGGCAGCGATCCAGCGGGATCCGCTCCGGATGGCACCGGCAGAGCCGGGCTCCAAACAGGGATGGGGGGAGAGCACCACGAGGAGGAGAGGTACCAGGAGCAAACGCGGTTTAAGAGGAGGAAAGCGAGGCCAAGAGCTCCCTCCCTCTTCGCAGCGCTCCGCTCTCCCCAACCTGTGCATAGCACAAGAGCAATTGGCCTCGTGAAAAGGGAGGTTTCCTGGATTAGTCTTAGATCCGCATTGCTAAATGGTCGCTACCAAACCATTCTCCCACATTCCAACCATCATCTTTGACACTTTTCAAACAGATTTTTTTTAAAACACTGGTCCCAATTCCTACAAAGTAGGAAACCAGTAAAACATAGGCTTGCTAAGCTTAGCATTGGGGATATTTGCTTTAATTTGCCTTCAAAACTTTTTTCTTAATTAAAAATCTAATAAGGGTAAAAATAGATGACTTTTTTTTTTTTTTTTAACTAGATTTCGATCATACTTAGTCAAAGAGTGCTGTGTTGTTGCAGCCACCTTGGCATCATGACCTTACGTGTCACTTGTGAGCTTAGCGCGGCACAGGAGCCTGTTTGGCCCCGGTTACCGCTGCGGCACCCCCGTGGTTTGGTGCAACCACCTCCTCCACCTTATCCGCTGCTTCCTGCGCTCCGCTTGCGACACGGGAGGCCTCTGCCCAGGGACGCTCGCGGCCGCGGAGCCGGCCCCGGCCACGCGAGCGGAGCCGCGGGTGACCTGCCCAAGGCCAGTAGCTGTTCCTGGCGGTTCGACGCTCAGCATTTCCGTGACGTTCCTTCACCCCGCGGTTCGGGGGAAACCCCAAAGTCACCCAGCAGCGTGTGGGTTTGCTGAGGGCCCGCTGGTTAAAACGGGCTCCCCATTCTTTGCCTGGTCTGGTCCTGAGACAAGAGGTTTCAGAAGAAGAAAACGCAGTACGTTCGCTGTAGGGTTACTATGTGCCAGTCCGTAATGGGAGGATGAAGAGGGACAGTGAGTGACCACTATAAGGTGTCCTGAGAAGTGTCTTTTCATTTTAAAAACAGTACCTAGCTTAGCCTGATTCTGCATGTGCCTCCTGAGCAATTATCCGGGCTTGCCTCCTGCTTCCTTCAAGGTCTGCTGCAGTCTCTGCTTGAACTTCTCGTACTTCCTTTGCACTTGCTGGATTTTGTCCTTTTCTTCTTTATCCAGTATCATTAGGAAGTTCTGGAGCTCCGGGATGGAGAACGCGTCCCACTGCAGCAACAGCAAAAAAGAGAGGGATCGATTGGCCTTTATTACGCCTTGTTTTGCCCTGCCTCCATGGAGAGGAACAATAACAGAGTTTAAACACGTATCTGACGTCCAGGTAGCCTGGCTCAAGGTGGCAGGTTGTGATAACGGGTTAGGAACGCCCAGGACCGTCATAGTGCGGAGCCCCTGAGCCTGGAGCCCTAACAGGAGTCTTATTTACCCAGGTGGCTCAAGGTTTCCACTGCAAGAGGTGGTCCAGTTCCCAAAGGAGTTGAAATATATATAATAATTAAATAATATTTAAATAATATTTAAATAATCAACCTAGGACCTCTCGCAGAGAGGTCTGGCTCAAATTAGGAGATTCTGCAGCTCGGGGAGGATTCCCACGGGCTCCTGCACTTACTGACCCTGCATTCGTCACAACACGGAGCGCGTCTGCGACTAGGGGCTGGCTGGGAGGTTGTTACCTGAATGGCCCTGGCTTCTATTTGAATTAGCAGATTAGTTATAGCAGTATTTAGCTAATCTAATTGTTGAGGATTAACTTTGGGACTGTTGCTTGGTTCCATAAACAGATTACGGTTTGGACATCAAAACTGACCTCAGCGATTTCACAGCTCAAGTTTAATTCCTTAAAAATCACCGTAATTTATGAGCAATAAGTGGTCCAAACATTTCTCAAAAAGTTAAGCAAAGTCCAAGCAGTCCATTCAATAGATAAAAATATTAACTTTAAAGAGAAGCTAGTATCAAACTCAGTATTTGAGATGATAGCAAAATCACCACCAGAGGGAGGGAACTTGCTCACATGCCTCCCCGTCAGCCCATGCTGCTTCTGCCATAAATCTCACAGGTCCGTTTGACATTGCCACGTGTTTGGGTAAAGCTGTTAACATTCATGTGAAAGCCAAGGGAAAGAGCCACAGACATACCTCAACTTCCCCAGTTTCATTTTCCTTCAGCACAAAACTGAGAACATCTGTGTCGGGGCCAGCGAGCAGCCGGAGGTACAAGGGATACTCTGTTAGAGGGAGCTTCTGGAGGAGAACTGCAAAGGGGAGAAGACATCCACAGTGAGCAGGGCTTTAACCCCATTTTGAAAACTCATAATTCCCCATTAACTTCAAAAAAAACCATGGGAGCAGCATCACGTTTTCTAAATATCAGGGCATTTATTCACCCAAAGCGTAGGCACCGACTGACACAACACCATGGGTCCTAGATCGAACACTTTGACATCACGTTTCCCACGAGAAAATTGCCCAGCCTGATCCTCACTGAACAACACACTTGAAGTTCATGTTAGCAAAACAAAGTCTCCTTTGAGGGAAAATACAGGCAGATGACTCGTGATTAATGCACTGGCTTGGAACACTGGGTATCTGGTGCTTTTCTCTGTCACAGACACCCTGCACCAGCATGGGTAGCACACCTAATTTCTCTAATTCCAGCTTCACAGATGCACAACAGAAGTCTATATCCACCACCATTTCTATAATTTTCTTTAGCCCATGGCAGGAGAGGAGAGAACTTAAGAGGGCCCCATTAGGAAACTCACTGTTTCTGTAACAAAAATAGTGAGAGAAACTCATTGGCTGAAGGAAAGCTGGCAGGTCCAAGGAAAACCCTTCCACGTTCCCAACTCTAAGAGTGTGAACTCACCTTGCCCGTCTTTCCGCATCTCCTTGAAAAGTGCAAACTTCTGGGGGTTATCCACCACCATGAACTTCTTCAGGAGCCCCTGGATGACCTCGCTCACTGTGGTGGTGCTGCTGATGTGCAGCTGCTTGATGGCATCCAGCGGCAGGTAGAAGGAGGTCCTCTTGTCCGTCATGTCAGCCAGGTTCACCTCCTTGAGGGCATCGTAAATGGACTGCGGCCGGATCCCCGCCGGCACCGTCACGGGACGCCGCAGTTTCAGGTGCACTTTGATGAAGCCCGTGTAGGTTCCGTCATCATTCTAGAGCAAAGGAAATCAGTCACAACCCAGGACATTTCCATGGCTGTGCAGCCCTCAGGTCATGGTCATCTTTTCCCCGACACGAGGGACCTCCTGGTCTCCTAACACGATGCTTCAGCCTGCGGGATGACGGCAGAAGAACTTTCCGCTGTGCTTAGTGCCCTGCTAGGAGGCTGAGGGCCTCTTATTAATCATGTAAACGTAACCAGCAATTTGGGTTAGTCGCTGCTGATTTTTTCCTGTTTCTTACTGCTTCATAATGACTCATCTCTTCCTAGCATCTGTCCTATCTTGCCTTATTTAAAATCGATCTTGCTACAAGTTGGTTTTGAAAAAAGCTCTATGTAATTAGCAGCTGCTCTTAAATGCAGATTGGAAAACTCTGTGTGGGCCTTGATGCTGGTGCTCAGCTGGAGCTCCTCACTGTATTCCTGAAGTTTCTGGATTTCTCACATCTGCATGCAATAAACCAGCATTCAAATCACCCTGTCTCACACCAGATCTCTTTCCCTATCCCTCAACTCTGCAGAATCAAAGGAAAGCCCTGGCTGTACGCAGACATTTCGTGGTGGACAGCCCAGCTCATCTGCCCAGCAAGGGCACACGAAGGGCTCGCCAGTCCCCACATAGTGTTTTTGCTACACTTAAATAAAAGTAACTCAAGAAAACGCTGGGTCCAAACCACCCCTAAGCTAGTAGCTCATAAAAATCAAGGGCATGAGACACTCCAGCACAACTCACTGTGCAGTCCTCAGAAAGAAAATTGTTTTAAGTAATATTTATTGTTTTAGATAGACTCTGTGTTGATTTGAGATGTTATCAAGCAGCAGAAAGTTATGTAACTGCTGTTCTTATAACTCTTAAAAATTATTACACTCTTAATACAAAAAGCCTTCCCCTTGGCCATCGAAGGAGCGCTCCTTCTGCAGTTGAAGGAGGACAGAGGCAGGGACCGGTTATCCCAAGTGTAGTAAAACTAGGGCAAAACAAACTCCGGGATGGAGCTGGGCAGGACCGCGGGGCACGAGGAGCTCCGGGTGCTCCTGCCTTGGCGCGTTGACGAGCCGGCTGGGTTCCTAGTCCAGAGGAACCGGCACCGGGCACCTACCAGCTTCATGAGCAGGCAGTTGGTCACCTTCGCATTGTACTTCTCGATCCTCTGCTTGATCTCCTGAACGGTTGGAGGTGCCCGTTTTTCTTCTTCCAAGGTTTTTGCTACATTCTGGAATAAGAAGAGACAGGCCTTGTTGGACAACAGGGCACCTATCCGGCCCTCCTTGTGCCTGGGAAATACGTGGACAGGGACTACGTACGGTTCGGAGGCAGCACTTGCTGCTGCCTTGCAGATGCGGATAGGGAAATGTGGGATAGAGCAGGGAAAAAAGCCCGGATCACAAACCTACTTTTAAAAGCACTACCCAGTCACCGCTTGCACCTGCCAAGAGTTTCCTTGTGCCATGCAACAAGCCAAAATGCACGTGCTAATTAGAGCATCCACAGGCTCCATCTGCCACGCAAGGAACCCCCTCCCAAAGCTGCAGCCTTCCTGGGAACCGCTTCCCGCAGCTTCATCCAGGCAGGATCTGAACTTAAATCTTCCCTGAATTATTCCCCAAAGCAGTGCCTTCCTGTCGCCCAAAGGATTGGAAATTCTGCGCATTTGCCGAAAACCGCAGAGCGCGTCGGCGCGCGGCGATGCCGGAGGGGCAGAGCTCTCGCGGTTCCGCTCTCGCTCCGGAGGCTTCGCGGAACTTCCCCTTCGGAGGCAGAACCACGGCTGGGGCCGCAGGGGGGTAGCGCAGGGCACCGATGTGATAGGGGGACACCAGGACACGGGGGGACACCAGGACATGGGGGGACATGAAGGGAGGAGGCTCAGGAGCCACCGGCACCAAGCGCCCGTGGGTGGTTTTCTGCAGGGAATGGGACCAACACAGTCCTTGGTGGAAGCTGGAGCTGAGCTCCCACTTCCCACACGAGCAGCGATTGCAACAGCCCACGAACACCCCCAAAACACAACACCAGGATTCTGGATAACTGCACTCGCCTGCCTGCAAGATCAACCTGCCGCGGGGCTGCTGCCCCCTGATCTGCACCACCCTGGGAGCAAATCCACATCCAAAAGCTGGCTAAGAAAATCTAGGTACAATAGTGAAACAGCAGGAGGTAAACGAAGCCCCAGGTCCCAGTAATGCAACACAGCCACAGCCAGGGCTCCTGGTAGGAACCAACCTGTGCAAGGACAGGGGTGTTTGCTGCCCTGCTCAGCACCAGTCGCTTGAACCTCATTTTCCCCATTTCTGATGCCTAGACACTAGGTAAAGCCAGAAATCTGGGAAAACACCATCGGAAAATGAGGCCGATGCCCCAGCCCCTCGCCGGAGCGCACGGCTCTGGACAACAGGTTGGCTCCTTCCCCGACCCCGTTCAAGTGCCATTGAAAGAGGAACGCTGCGTTATGGCAATGTGACAGTGACGGGGCTTAACAGCCATTTTATGCTCTCTGGGGGTCATTTTACAAGTCATCGTGCATCTGGTGGAGAATTAATTTGCTTTTATTAACCTGTTGGCGTTGGTGACAGATGGCTTAACCGTTTCCATTGCAGAAAACGGTATACGTATGTGAAAAGCAACCACCTGGGCCAGGAACTGAAGAAAATATCTCACTTTTACCCCTCTGTGGCTCTGCGTTAACCTGCAGATCAGCTCCTTCCTGCTCTCACGCTCACCCCGAGCTGGGGGTTTGCAGCGTTTCTGGTGCAGAACACGCAACAGGGCCCCGGGCAGAAAAACAGAAGCTCTAAACCATGAGCCGTTGCCACATTTCCTGTTTTACGGGGACAGGATGAAACACGCCGAGAGCAAAACAGCGCGTGGGGCCTCCCTGTGTACCCTGGGACCTGGTTCCAACGCAAATGAAACGGCCCGAAAAGCGGATTTGCGAGTTCCCGGGAAGGAGGGACAGGGACCAGCCTCGGGGCAGCCCTGGCGAACACCTCCCTGTCCAGAGCTGAGAGTCCCTCATATTTCACTCCCTTTAGGAAGTTTGGATCTGAGTCTGTGTTTGCTTTGGGGCTGGGAGGAAAGGGCAGAGCAGCCTCGAGAAGGGGAAGAGCATCATGGCTGCGTTGCAAAGAGGTGACAGGCAAGTGGGAACAGGCTCCGTGCTTTGATTTCCATGGAGATTTCACTTGGAAACAGCTTTTCCCTGTTGCAGCTCTGCTCAGAAGCGCCTGACCGGAGATGGGAGGGATGTTGAGCCATGGAGCATCCCTGGCCGGGAATGCCGGCTCCATTTCCACACCACGGCCCGGGCGCTGCCGACCGTCTGCGCCAGCCAGGGCCAGGAGCAGAGGGAAACTCAGCTCGGAAGGTCCCCATTCCCCTCGCTCCACACACAAACAACATGGGAACCTTAATGGGAGCAGCGCGCGGCTCTGCTGCTTGCTCCGGATCCATTTGCTCCCATTAGCTGCCCACGCTGCTCCCAAGGGCAAAGCAGGAGGGGAGTCTGGCAAAACATCCACCAAGCTGCAAACAGGCTCCTGTGGATGCGGGGAGCCCCATCACCCCCCGGGCTGCACTGAGCTCCATAACCCTCCCCGTGCACTGCTGTGCCCTGGCGAAGGGCAGCCCGGGACCAGCTGGGCCCCGCGTGGGACCCCGGCTCAGGTGCCACAAGCTCGCGCTGTGTCACGGCACCCGCCGCGCTGCACGACGTGGGGTGATGCTCTCTACACATCCCCACCAGGACAAGCTGCGTATCGGCCGTAGAACAGCACAGATGCTGCACGGAGCAGCCAGCGCATCCTTGAGCTAACGTTTCACTTAGCTAAAAACCAATGAGATGTTCCAGGCGAGTCCTCCCACTCGCTTGGTGTCGTCGCCGGGAAGGGGAGCCAGCTCCACGCAGCCCATCCAGGAGGAGGGGACCACGCAGGGCAGCACCTGGCGGCTCCCGCTCCTCCAAGGATGGAGACCCGAGCCCAGGAAACCCCTGCCAGCAACGGGGGCTCCTGCCTGGGACACCCACATGGACACGGGCCGTGGGGCGAGCGGCGCGCGCGGGCGCCCGGGCACGAGCCCCGCGCAGCCGCGGCACCTGGCGCCATGGCAACGCCCATCGCCATGGCAAACACCCCCGCCGCGTTTCACGGCTTTCCGCGTTTTTAACCGGAGAGACGGAAACTGCTGGCTCAGCTCCGCGGTGCCGCTGCGGGAGCTGGGCACGCAGCGGTGCCAAGGGACAAACCTCCCGATCCCGCTGCGCCGCCTCCTCCTGCGGCCATCCCGGCCGGGAGCCCCCCGCGGTGCCACTCGGTGGCTGGGGTCACCAGGTACCTTTGCCACCAAGTGTGGCACGGAGAGCGGCCCCATGAGCCAAGCCCTGCTGTTTTCCGAGCCTTTTTGGGTGGGAAAAACTCCTTGCACTTTGCGTCCTGGTTGGTGCGTTGTTGGCGCATGTCCTCAGTGGGACACGCGTGGCCATCCCCGAGCGCCCAGTGCAGGACCATGAGCGGGATGCTCAGAGAGCGGCGGGATGCAGAAGTGCTGCCGCGCGGAGGCCTGCGGGAAAAGGCGGCTGCGGAGAAGGGAGCAAAACGCGTGGTTTTCCCTGCCTTCCCTCCCCGAGGACAGGCACCGCTTCCTCCTCCGGTCACCGCGGGCCGACCCGGACGAGCCCCCTCGCACGGAGTCCTGGGGATGCTCCGAGTGCCGGTCCCGGTGGCACCTCCGGGCTCTGGACCCAGCTCGGAGCAGAGGGAGCCGCGCGCGGCGCGTGGCACCATCTCCCGCATCTCCTACGCACATGAATCATCCAGTGACATTTAAAGGCAGCAGGACGTGCTGGTTATTCATAGCAAGCAGGAGCTGGTGCCTAACAGGGAATACCCTGTGCTAAACCTGAGGGAGCATTTCTTACATATACATGTACATATATACATATGTTTTTTCCAGCTGAGCGAGGCTCTGCCCAGCCGGGCACCCCCGTTTCGGCAGCCTCTCACCCCGGTGCAAGCACCAGCGCCCATCGGGGCGAGCTCAGGCGCTCTCAGGCCGGATTCCTCCTCGCGGTGCTTCTCCCCCCACCAAACCTCCGCTTCCGCAATGGCTTCTGCTCCCCTCCTGCCTCTGCACCCGGCGCTGGCGGGTCCAGGGAGGCTGTTTTTGAGCACCCCTCGGTGGCACCAGCAGGGACACTGGGAATCCCGCACCCCACGGGTTCGGAATCGCCCATCCCGCGGCGCCGGGGGCTCCGGGACGGGCGCCCGCCCCGGCACCGCAGCCTCCACCATGTTGGGGCGCCGCACGCGGCCTCCGTCCCCAGCCTCCCCACGGCGAGCGGCGCCGTCCGCGGCCCCCAGCCCCCCAAATCCGTGCTGGGGGCGCAACTGCCCCCTAAAACCCTGAGGGAAATAAATCATGGAGCTACTCGGGGCCCTCCTGAGGCAGGGGGGACAACCTGGTACCCGTGGGGTGCAGGGCTGGGGAACCTGCCAACGCGCAGCGGAGAGGCAGCTTGTGCTGCAAAGGCAGCACCTGCAAGTGCCTGTGCACCAACACAGCCATCCCTGGGGTCCCCAGTGTCCCCAAGGTCCCCATGGTGTCCCCAGGGTCCCCCCGCTGCGGGGCCGTTACCTTTGCAGGGGTTTTGCTCGGCGCGCTGCGGAAGAAGGAGGTTTTGGCCGTGAAGAAGCAATCCTCGAGGTCTTCATCCAGGCTGCAGTAGCCGCTGCTCATGCTGCTGCCGATGGTCATGGGCGGCGAGGGGCTGCGGGCGGGCGGCCGACGAGCCCCGGCGCCGCCGCCTCTCACATCCCACGCTCCCCGCGCCGGCTGCGCCTGTGCATCCCCGGCGCGCACGGAGCCGGCGCCGCTCGCCAGCCGGGTAACCCTTCCCTGTCCTGCTCCGGCACGGAGCGCGCCGGGAGCGCTCGGAGCGGCGCCGGGCGCCTTGCGAGGCTTCACCTCCCCTTCCTGCGCGCCCGGCTCGCGCACAGCCGCCCGGCCACTTCCTCTCGCACCGCTTCGCTCCCGGCATCCGCCGGAGCCGCTTCGCCGGGGAGCACCGGGCACCGACGGGCCCCTCGTCGCCCCATGGTGGGGCTGTCCATCCCGACGTGGGAGCTTTGCCCATCCCGGTGTGGGAGCTTTGCCCATCCCGCCCCGCTCTGCTACATCCCAGCCCTCTGCAAGACGCACACGCAGCCAGGGCAAGGGGCCAACCTGCAACCTGCTGCTTTGCTCCAAAAACCCCTTGGTGGCTCCCACTCCCTTGAGTGGGAAATGCCCAGGGCAACCCTTGTATTTCAGGATGGATTTGCCCCCCTGCACCAAACAAACTAAAATTTCAGAAGCTTCTTGTCTATGTTCTATGTCCTATGTTGACACTTCCCAGCCAGACTGTGTTTTCCCTCCCTCCATTTCAGGTGATTTCGTGCCAATGGGGTCCAACCCAACGCTTGCATGAGGCACAGGGAAGCCACAGCAGACCCCAGTTTGCAGCCCTATTTTCTCCACTTTGCAGCACACACACTCATTTCCCAAAACTCATTACAGTCATCAGGATTGTTTTAACCCTGGGTAATTCTTCAATGCTGCGGGCGGGCAGCACGCACGTTGCTCAACAGCCACCAACACCGTGGTGAGACCTATCAGAATTGCATAGGAAAGGAAGAGCCAGCAGAGCCAGAAAAGTTCATGCCACCAAATAAATCCATGCAGTACCCATGGTCCAAATACTTCCATGCAGGGAAGCATTATAGGAGAAGATCGAGAAGCATCACAGAGGAGATGGAGAGCCACAAAACCTGCATGCTGCTCCTTGCAAAGCGTCCGCTCGCAGCAAATCCCCCGCTCCATCCCGGCACGACGGCACCGTCGCATCCAGCATCTTCCTCGCGCTGCCGAGGGGCTGGGGCTCCTTGCGCCAAGGCCACGCGATAACCCCGAGCCAAGAGCAGAGCCTGGACCTTGCCCAGGGAGACTAATCTGGGACCCAGATGTAAAGCACTCTTAAGTACTTTACTGGATCAAAGCCCAAAATATTAATGCCTACTATTACATGGCAACAGTGCTTAAGTATGTGATACTAAATTAGCTGTTTCTCTGATGTCTCTAGTTTGCTTACATTTGATAACACTATTTATTGACTTCCAACTATGCCAGCTATTAAAGTTCCTGCATTTCCACTGCGCAGTCCCCTTCGCTCTCCGGTGCGGTCCAGCACCCTGCACGTCTCGCCCCACAGCACCGATACCTTTTCCCTTCACCTCTCCCCTCCAAGGGGCCAAAACTGCTCGGCCAACAGAGAAAAACAACCGGAACGTGGCAGTGCCCAGGTTCAGATGGAGTCCATTTGAATATCCAATATTTCTTCCCAGATCCAGACGATTCTTCCCTACCCAAGGAACGAAGCTTTTCTAGCTCTGCTGAGGAGAAGCCCAAGGACATTTGAAGGAGCTGCAGGCAAATGCACACGTGGCTCTGCACTGCTGTGAGAGTTACTTAATGCATAACCTATAAGAAAGCAAATTCTGCCCAACTCCTGGGTCCGAGAGCTGCAGCCTGCACGTGGGAGGCCACTGTGCTGTTTTCCAAAACCTTTCCCATTTCTGGCCGTGCTCGGCACTGGGTGACAGTCTGGCCAACACTGCAGAAGGCCCAGTCCTGTCCCCACCGTGTTTTAAGCAGTACAAGGGAACAAAACTGCTGGAAACATCCCAGTCCCATCCCTAGTGTCACTTCACCCAAACAGCAGCATTAAGGCAACACCCAAAGCCCCATTTATTTGGAGTAAATGAATTTTCCGTTCGGATCAGACCGTGAATCTGCCCCGGGACTTTTTGACCATGACGTGGGCAGGAGGAGCCACTTGGTGGCCCCGGTCTCACCACGAGCATCACCAGCGGCTCCCTGCTCCCCCCAGTGACGTCCCGCGGGAAAACACCGTTTTTGGGCAAGCAAGGAGGGACTTCGGGGCTCTTGAACCAGCAAAACGCAGGTCTGCACCCCGCCAGGACACGGGGGACCTGCCCCACGCCGTCCTGCAGCGCTGCCACCCCACGAAAGCGCCGGGTGTCCCCAAGGGTCCCCAAGGGCGCGGAGCAGCCCTACCTGGCCGAGGCGCAGCGCCAGGGAGCCGTCGGGCGAGAGCGGGCTGGGCGGCTGTCCCGGCCGGCGGCAGTCCAGCTGCACGAGGCTCCGGCATCCCGCGTGGCACGTGTAGCCGCAGTCTGCGGGGAGAGACAGCGTGAGCGCGGCCGAGCGCGGGGGGACGCGGCACGATGCCGGATCCCGGCTCGGTTTGCTTCCTCACGCCCCTCGTGTATCTCGGTTACTTTTTGTCACTGTTTCTGCATGTATATAATGAAAGCATTCGATGTTCAGCTCGTTTAGTGAGCAGGTCCCCAAGCGCGGATGCTTCCAGCACAGGTTGCGGTAAGAGATTGGTGGAGCCACCCCCAGATCCTGACAAAAAGAGAATAACGGGAGAGGCCACGGCCTGGAGCGCCAGCAGCAGCCACCTCCGAGTGCTCCTGGGTTCCCAGGGCACTGGGATTTGCATTTAATCTAACATCCTATCTCATCTTAGGTGACCCTGCGTGTGTGGGTGGGTTGGACTAGATGAGCTCTAGAGGTCCCTTCCAACCTTAAGCATTCTATGATTCTGTGATTCTATGAACTGCCCTCGCACACGGATCTGCTCCACAGTGCTCAGTGTTGGCTGCTCCCGGCCCTGCCTCTCCACGATCCCGCTTTTCCAGAGCCTCTTGGCCGTCACCACCACCCGCTCCCGCTTTTGTGCCCCGATGATCCTTTTAATCTTTAACCGCAAGAGAAACAGAGTGCGATTTACTTTGAATCTACCCCAAATTCCAGAGCGGTCACTGAACCAGGGGGAAAAACTCCTAAAAGCAAGACAAGATTCACCGCAACCAGGGCCAGGACTGGGGCTTCCCTCAGCCTCCAGCTGGGCTCCCAGCCCCAAAAGTGCTGGAGCAAAGGGAAACCCTGGGATGGGGCTGCACAAGCAGCGTGGCCGGACTGTCGCACAGCCCACGACACGCTGTGCGGTGCCGGATCCGGCCCATTAGGGCCAGGCATTTCATGCTGGGATTAACGCGTGACACCTCCTTAGTCACCAGCACCTATTAGCAGACCTAATCGCCCGGTATCTGGTGGGGGACACTAATTTTAGAAACCGAGCGCGGCGGCAGGATGCGGCCACGCGACAGGCTCGCCCGGAGCTGCCACAGCAGGATGCCACCACTCACCAGGCCCAACGGCGCTGGAAATGCCATTTCTTAAATGTAATTCATTAA
This sequence comes from Tinamus guttatus, assembly GCF_059628265.1. NCBI lineage: Eukaryota > Metazoa > Chordata > Aves > Tinamiformes > Tinamidae > Tinamus > Tinamus guttatus. Next base: position 985,114 of record NW_028288793.1, on the reverse strand, counting down.
ACAAACGCAAATATCCCAATGCAGCAACAACCTCCACGGTCTGGAGCCCTCAGGGCTCCTCCAGCGGGACGCTCTGCTCCAGCACTGCCGGGCTTGGCTTTTTTGGCTCTTTAGAGCAAAATGCTCTAACATGGCTCCGGGGCTTGTCTTGGTTTGGAGCATGCATGCAATCTGAGGGCTCCTCTCAATTCCTTCCAAGCAAAACCGTTCCCACAGGAAGGCTCCCGCCGCGAGGCCCCTGGAACCGAGGGAACCGAGACAGCCTGGCGAAGGCCCCAGGTCCAAATGCCCCCCTGAATCATCCCGGTGTGGAGCCATCCCAAGCAGAGCCGCCCCGTTCGCAGCCCGACGCGTGGGCACCGTGCGCTCCCGAGCGCTCTCCATGCACAAACACCCACCTGCGCTGCCCACGTCCCCCCGGCGCGGCCGCCGGAGCAGCCGCAGCGGCGCCGGCCGCGCTTTAGCCCTGCGGAAATGCCCGAAGATTTTACGGATCCTCCTGGCCACGAGCCCCAGGCAAGCGGCCGCCTCGGCGCCGCCGTCGCTCATGGTCCCCGCTCCGCGCCGGCACCGCGAGCATCCCCGCCGCTCCCACCGGAGCCCTTTCCCTGCCGAGATAACGCCCTGACATTGTCCATTCGCAGCCTGCCGCTCCGGGGGGATCGGGTTTTTTTTTGGAATGACAAGGCAAGAGCTTGGGGCTGTGCATCCCTGCGCCTGCTCCGACGGCCCTGGAAAACTTTCTATTTCTGGGGCTTTTTGCTTGATAAGATAAAGCAGCGACGGAAGCGATTAGAGGGGGAGAGTGCGCAGGAGCCGCCGTGTGCCGGGAGGGCTCCTTGTGAGACCCTCTTCATGCAGCTGCTTTTCCCTGTGCCCTTCTGAAGCTTAAAAAAGCCTCCAAAGTTTAATCATATGCTAAATATAAGGAATATTCTGTGATTCATTAGATTATCCAGTGCTACAAAGAGTTTTCCAGGTTGTAAGATTGATGCTATAGGTCTTTCGTGGGGCACAAAGATTACCTTAGTAGCATGCCTTAAATTCATGACATTATAGCATTTAGAACCTCTGAATTACCTCCAACGCTACCCAAAACTGCCCTGTTCGATGTCTTCGTATGAGCTTGTCACGCTTTCCAGCATCCTGCACGAGACCCATGGGCCATTTGCACAGGGAATAACAAGATAAAAGTCACCTTGCTCCCCTAACATCCCAGGCAGCGCCGCAGGGAACCAGTTCAGCAACTCCGGAGGAGGAATTGTCCCTTGGTCCTGCTGTCCCGAGCCCCATCAGCACCCGGTGCTTCACTCCTGCACCAACAGACTCAATTGGAGCGGGGAAGAGGAGATGGGAGGAAGGAGAAGCCCCCGACTAACCTGCGCGGTGCAACTTGGAGCGTTTCTCCATGAATCCTGCCCGGGCACGGCGGCTAAAAACAGCGAGAAACGCGGTGCCGAAGAGCCAGGGGCTGCTCCGCGCGCAGCTCCTACGTCCTCCCGCGCTGCCCTTCGCCGGGAGCAGGGCCGTGGCCGGGGCAGCTCCAGCAATGGGATGCACCTGGCACCCGCGCGGCATCCGGCGGCACCCGGGAAGCTGCCCCGACTCGTCCCGCGACGGCAGCGCCGGGGACGGCGCTTCCTGCACCCTCGGCTCTGCCGGCCCGAGTGGAGACGCGAGCGAGCGGGAGGAGGTGACGGGGACGACGGAAATGCTCCGTGTCCCGCAGCGGGGAGCCGCGGCACGCGCCAAGCGCCCCGGCTTCCCCAGCGCCTCCGCACCCGCCAAGGATCATTATCTGCGCAAACATCGAGCGGAGAACCAGTCTTGCCAGAAGCGCAACGAGCTCCAGGGAGAAGCGGCGCGCGCTCCAACGGCTCCTCCCCAGCAAGGGGATCCCGACTGGGCCGAGGATCCGAGCACGGGCTGAATTCAGGTCGTGCTTTGCTGAACCATGTCCAGAACACGAGGTTTAGGGACCAGCCACCAAGGCTGCACGAGACCTCCCTGCGGAGCAGCTCCTGTCCCTGCAGAGAAGGCGGCTCCAGGTTCCAGCTCTGGGCAGGACAGACCGTCACGGGGACACACGGGAATGGGAGCGGCGAGCACAGGCGAGGCTCTTAAATACATTTTTGTGCCTCGCACCGCGAGGTCCCCAGCACGAGCATGAGTCACCAGAATGGCACCTTTGGGCAAAGCGCGCCTCGGAGCCCGCCCCGACGGAGCCACGCTCCGGGAAGCGCCGCTGCCTCCGGAGAGGCCTTCCCGCTGCACAAGGGGCCACGAGGCTGCCTCCGCGGTTATTCCTGGAAGGATTGCTTCGCCCCACGGGAGAAAGGGGGATCTGGCAGCAGGGATTCCGGCGCACTTCTGCTTCCCACCAAAACCGTGGGGCCAAAACCCCCTCCAGGCTCAGCAGAGGCTCCGGCCCCTTCCTCCTTCCTGGTCTCTTCGCAGTGCCCACACAGGGAAGTCACCGACCGCCCTCGCGGTCCTGTCCTGATGGCACCAACCCTGGCCAGACCCAGCGCAAATATGAAAGGGCCAGAAGGGCACAAACGAAACTGAAGCAAGAGTCATTCCCAGCAAAACTCCGTGGTCATTTGGGGAATTTGGGGGGAATTTTGGAGGCAGAACTGTTCCCTGAGCCTAAACAGTTCTCCATGAAAATTAAAAGTGTAACAGAGGGTTTTTTTTTTCCTAGTTATATTGAAAGAAAACTTTAAGAAGTCCGGCCAGGGAAGAAGTCCCCCCCGAGCAGCTTCTCACAGCAGCACCACAGACCTCGCCGCGTCGCTGTTTTAGATGGGGATTTTCAAAGCAAGTGCTGGGGCTGGTGCCCACGCGCCGTTTGCACCGTCAGGAGCTCCCGGTCCCAACGTGCTCCCAGCTCACGTTGCGCCGCCGGCCGGGTGACACTTAATTAACAGCAGCCAGGGCTAAAGCCTTAATGCGACGCAGCGCGGCCATCTGGTGCTGCCCCGCCACGATTCGGGAGCTCTCGTCCCGAGCGCGCTTCCCGGCTCCCTGCAGCTGCCGGCAGTGACGAGGCAGACGACAGACAGGTTCATTAGCGAGATTAATTGCCCTAGAAAAGCGGGGGCCGTTCCCGAGCGAGGGGAACATCAATCACTCATGCAGTGTGTGTGACCAACACAAGCGAAACTGCTGTCCGGGCAGCTCGCGCACCCGCGGGTCTGGCAAAGCCAGGACGTGTCCCCAGAGCCACCACCGCCCTCCCCGCAGGAGCCCCGCGCCACGCGGGGACAGCAGGGTGCGGGGGGGCAGAAAGGGGGCAGCCAGGGTGCGGGAGAGCCGGGTAGGGAGCAGGAAGGGCCCGGGACAGGAGGGTGCAGGAAAAGGCGCAGGGCACAGGCAGGATGCAGGACAGCGGTGCTGGGGGGCACCAGGCGCCAAGCAGGGTGCAGGGGAGGGCGCAGGGCACAAACAGGGGACAGGACAGCGGTGCGGGGGGACACCAGGCGCCAAGCAGGGTGCAGGGGATGGCGCAGGGCACAAGCGGGGTGCAGGACAGCGGTACTGGGGGACACCAGGCGCCAAGCAGGGTGCAGGGGAAGGCGCAGGGCACAAGCAGGGTGCAGGACAGCGGTGCTGGGGGACACCAGGCGCCAAGCAGGGTGCAGGGGAAGGCGCAGGGCACAAGCAGGGTGCAGGACAGCAGGGCTGGGGGGCACCAGGCGCCAAGCAGGGTACAGGAAAAGGCGCAGGGCACAAGCGGGGTGCAGGACAGGGGTGCTGGGGGGCACCAGGCACCAAGCAGGGTGCAGGAAAAGGCGCTGGGCACAAACAGGGGACAGGACAGCCGTGCTGGGGGACACCAGGCGCCAAGTAGGGTGCAGGAAAAGGCGCAGGACACAAGCGGGGTGCAGGACAGCGGTGCTGGGGGACACCAGGCACCAAGCAGGGTGCAGGGGAGGGCGCGGGGTGCCGCGCGGGCTGCGGTGTCACTCACAGTCGCAGCGCAGCGCGCGCTCCCGCACGGCCGCCGCGCACAGGTCGCACCAGCCGCTGCGCGGGGGCCGCGGCGCGAAGCGGTGGCCGCGGCCCCCGCGCTCCGCCGCCTCCCGCGGCGCCGCGAAGATGCTGCGCACGTCGGGGAGCAGCCGCGGGGCCGCCCGGCCGGGGCGACGCCGCAGCCGCCGCGCGCCCCGCGCCCCCGCGGGCCCCCCGCGCTGCGGCTCCGCACCGGGACCGGCACCGGGACCGGCACTGGGACCGGGGAGCCGCGGCAGCGGGCGGGGACGCGGCCCCACGGCCGGCGAGGCCATGGCTCGTTGCTCGGTCTGCCCCGGCTCGGCCCGGCGTGGGGAGGAGGAGGAGGACGAGGAGCAGGAGGAGGAGGAGGAAGAGGCGCGGCCGGGGTGGGGGGGGGCGGCACCGGCCCGCCCCAAGGGCGCCGCCCCCGCGGGAATCCCCCGCCGTGAAACCTCCGTCCACGGGATCCCCCCGGGACCCCCCGTCGTGAAACCTCCGTCCACGGGACCCCCCCGCCGTGGGATCCCCCCACCCCACGGGACGCAGAAATGTCGCTTTGCAGCGGCCACGTTGGGGCAGTTCAAGCGCGACAAGGACGACTGGTGCAAACTGCCCCCCCCCCCCCCCCGCCTTATTCCTTTTTCCCTTTGCCAAGAAATAAATCCCTCTCAGACGCTCCATTAAGGGCAGGGTGGCAGCCAGCGGGGTCAGGGCTCCAACGGCACCACAGTAAATCCGAGCTGGACAGAAAAACGATGCAAGTTATAAAATTGGGAGAATCCCAGAAAATAGTTTGTGTGGGGGAAAAAAAAAGCCTTTAAATTATGGTGTAGTTGTACCCCTTCCATAACAAGGAGCTTGGCTCAGCGGTTGGGATGGTGGTTTTAAAATTAAGAGCAGGAATGCTCTGACTTCGCCAAATGCTCTGTGCAGGGGAGAGCTCTGTGGGCACCCTCAGCCTCTTCTAGCTGGAAACCTGCCCCAAAGTGTCTCAACGTGCCCCAAAACTCCCGTGCTTCCCTCTATCCCGTTTCTCCCAAGGGAAGCATCCTGCTCCCGAGCTTTGCCTCACATGTAGCAATCCCGGTCAAGTGGACAGCAGTGTATTCTCAATACAGCATCGTTCAAGCACACGGACACAGACTTCGGAACAGAAACACTCCTGACAAGGGGAACGTCCCTTGGCTTCCCGTTCCTCCGGTCCCCGCAATCCCGGCAGTCCCGCGGATCGGAGGTGCCGCCTTTGCCAGCAGCCGCTTTTCCAGTGCCAGGATCCCCCGGATGAGCCCGCCCGGGCTGCGTCAGCCTCCTGCCCACCATGCGCCAGGTTGGTGCCACCTCAACAACCTCCTGGGCAAATTTTGGCAGGCTCGAGGCTTGCAAACCGCTCGAAGCTAATGCTGGTGAAACTGTGCAAAAACGCTGGAGCAGAGAGGTAGGATAAGGAGAGTTCCCGAAACACGGATGGACCCGAGGAGCCAGGAGCGCTCCGGTCCCCGGAGAGTCCCGCTGGCTTCTGTGGCTCCAAATCCACCGCATCTCTCAAATTCCGGCAGTGGGAGCAGCCCCGTCTAACCTGCAGGAACAAGAGAGAAGGATTTAGCTGAGAGGCCCCCAACCTAAGCACCCTCATTCACCCTGCACCAAAACCTGCAAGAGATTTTGGGTCTGGAAACAAGCTTTGAGCTGGTTCCTGCGTCTCTTGGTATCTGTTCATATCAAAGCACAACAGACCCTTTCTTGTCCCCTTTTTTTATTCCCTTTTTTTCATTAGTCCCTATGAAAGCACATCTGGGATGAAAGAGCCTAAATCAATGAATTTCTTCCTTTTCAAACCTGATCAGAAGCTTTTTGAGATTTTTGAATTCATGCTGCTGTTTTGCATTATGGTCCTCAAAAACGGGCTGCACAGGGGAAGGACGAGAGGGTTTTGGCAGCAGCAGCAGGCTGGTTTTCCATGGAGTTTAGTCCAGGAACAGAAAGGACCTGCTCCTCCGCGGCCTCTAGCAGCCAGCTGTGCGGAGCAGCCTGGGAAGAACACTGGGAACGGGGTGGTGGAGATGAAATAGCATTTACAGAAGATCATGCTCAGGCTTCCCAGCAAGATGAACGTCCCTGCGCTGCCAGACCGTGATGTAAACCCAGTGTCATTAAACGTGACCGTGACCCGCCCGGCACTGCCTGGTCCTGCTCGGTGCCGGGTGCTGCGGAGCGGGACGGGTTCGGGATGCTCCTCACCGCTCGATGATGCTGTTGTTGACCTGGAGCTCGCACGCGACCGACCTCATCTGCTCCAGCAGCTCCTGCATCCTGCCGGGATCCCAAACGAGGCCTTGCACATCGGGGACTCCGCTTCCCCAGAACTCACCGTCCCGACGCTCCGGCTGCTCCGCAGGACTCACCTAAGGGCCATATCGTGGCGCGCCGCGTTCGGAGGAGCCGGCAAAGGGGCCGGTGACAAATGCTGCGTCTCCGGCAGGACCGTCTGGAGGAATGTGTCCGAAGCCTGCGGAGACGGGAGGCTGCTGCTTCCTACGGGCTAATCCCTGGGCACCGGCCCGGAGCAGCAGTGATGAAATGTTTGGGGATATGCCCAGCATATCCACCCCATTAGGGCAAATAAAACAAGGACCAGAGCATCTGCTAGGTGTCTATACTGCAAAATTCCAGGTGATCCATCGGGATAACTAAAGGTGGAGCATCGTGTTGTCCACTACCGCAATCTCCTCTTTATCCCAGTACAGACAGATGCGGAGAGCCAGACAGACTGATGCTTACGGACAGGGAGCCACAGGTTCAGGTGCCTCTGCTGAGGTTCCCCCGCACCCTGCCCTGCTCAGCAGGAGGAAACAACCCCAAGCAACGGCACCACCCCAAAACATGGCAAAAATTCCCCGTTTAGGAACAGGGAAGCAGCCTCTGGGCTTCCCTACGCAAGTGGCCCCAGCCGTATCCCGAAGCCGAGCACCCACGCGCTGCAGGCAGTCCTGGCACTCCGACATCGCCGCGCCGCCGGCGCTCATGCAGGTGCTGAGCCTCTTCAGGTGCTTCTTGATCTTGCAGACCTTCCTAGCAAGAATAGAAATACAGAACAGAAAGAAAACGCCAGTCAGTGTTTAGCAGCAACATGGATTTTTTTTCTTCTCTCTTTTGTTTTCGTTTTGTAGAGTTTTCTGTAAGCTGTACCAGTTTTAAGCTAAAATCCTAAAGGAAAGCGGATGAGTCACAGCAGTGCTGTAATTCCAGCTGCAGCGGGGCTATCCAAAGAGCACAGAGAGCAAACTCCTTAGGGAAAGTGCAGGACCGTGGCTGCCGCCCCGAGTGACGCACTGGCTGCTCTCCTGTCCCCTGCCAAGAGCCTCCCCTCTAAAAGCTACTTGGGTTTCTACTAAAATCGGCATGGGCTGCTTTAGGATTTGATGCTTTATAAAGGCTGGAAGGATTCGGCAGCCCCTGATTTGCCTGGGAGCCCCTTCTGCATGGGAATATTGCATAGCCAGGCAGGGAAGCACAAAACTCAGACCTGCTCCATCCTGTGACCCTTGGGGACCGAGCACCAGTGCCCGAGGGCGGAGGGTCCGTCTGCCCCGCGGGCCACACGGTGCCAAAAAAGATCCTGGTTTGGTTTGGCTCAAAACCAGGGAGGTATTTAAGGTGAGCGGTCCATATGCGGGCGCCAGAAAAACACCCACCATACCACAAACCCTGGCTGCCAGCGGGAGCAAAACACGGCCATTAAACCTGAAGCAAAAATAAGTTTAAAATATCCTGCTGTGACTCATGAGGACAGGAAAACAGGTGCAAAAATAATCCAGGAAAACATGGGGAATCTTTTTTCCCCCCTGCACAGGGCTCCGGCCCCAGCGCTGGAGGTTAATGCACTGCATGGATCTGATACAGGTTTAATGCATCGGGATCAGGCTGGGGAGCCCTCTCCCTCGGAAACCCTGCACTGGTCAACCCCATACCCAAAACACCAGGTCCAGAGCAGGTCTCCATGCTAAGGCATCACAGCAAATCCATCTTTTTCCGCCCACACCTCCACCCGGAGGGACAGGTGATCTGCTTTAAAAACCACCTTGCAGTAAAAATCCGGTTTCTGCAACATCCTTTTCTTCTAGCTGCCTCCCCCTCGCCCCGCTCCCTGCTGCAGCAATAGCCAGTGAATTGCACTTAATCACTGCAAGGTAATTTGATCTTTGCCTTATTCCCCAAACACCTTTTAACGTAACATCATTCCCAGTGAGCAGATCTCTTCATCTCAACAGCAATTTTGTCCTGGTACAACAACCTCTCCCCAGCAAAGAGCAAGGAACCAGCTGCCTCAAACGAAGCCACAACATTGGGCTGGATTGGGGCTCTTTTTTGTAATTTAAAACCCAAGGGCAGCTCTCGTGGCAAAGCAAAGTGCTCGGGCCTGTGGGAGAGACCCGAGGAAGGGGCTGGTACCTCATTCTGCTCCCATGCAGAGCCAGCATCTCTTGGTACCTCTGCACACAGTCGTCCTGGAAAATCAGCAGCACCTTCTTGGCCAAATGTCCTAAATTCACCCTAAAGACAGGAGAGGAAAAGAGAGGAAGGGGAGAAATGTTATTTCTTTATGAGCACGAAAATAAGCACTGCAGTTTAGCTAAGAGGAGGCCTAAAGCAGGTTCCATGGAGCATGGGGGCTGGACACTCCACGGTGAATTCAGCAGCTCGTTACTCACTTGTCCAGCTTGTGTATTTGCTCCTCGTTATAGCCCAGCCCTGGGGGGAAAAGACACATTGAGCTGCCGGGCAGCAGCTCGGCCCCTTCGTGGTCCTAATTTGGGGAATGGGCAACTCCATGACCCAGCCGGGGCATCCCAGGGGAGCCGGAGCCCCAGGGTTATTGCCACGGCGCAGATAGCTGCTAAAAACAGCAAATCAGCAGTAAAACTGGGTCACTGCTGCTGCGAAGGCAAGAGAAGCTCTTCCTCGCCCACCACTTACGCAGACACGTCCTGGCCTGCTTGAACTGCTTGTGTATGAGCTGCATCTTCTCCAGGCAGCACTCGATCTGCTGGATGCTGTGGAGGGCACAGAGCTGTGTTGGCTCCCCAAACCACTCATTTTTTTAACCCGTAAAAAAGAAGAGGGCGATAAAACACACGGAAGCGCCCAGGAACGGCGCCCAACGGACCTCTTGTCCTCCAGCACCTCGTGCCCGTGCGCGGCCAGCTCGGCCAGGACGCCGTCCAGCTCGGCCCGGTGCTCGAAGAGGTCGCGGGAACATTGCGAGAGGTCCCCCAGCACCTGCGGACGGGTCGGGACGGGTCGGGTTGGGTCGGGCAGCGCCGGGGCCAGCGCGGCCGCGCGCGGGGACCCACCGCCTGCAGCCGCGTCCTCACGGCGCCGAGTTCCTGCAGCGCCGGCGTCACCCCGGTGCCACCGACGGCCTCCAACCTGCGAGAGCGCAAAGCAAAAGTGTCACAGGCAGAAACGGGCCGGGGAGCGTCGCGGTGCCATGCACCAGCACCAGTGGATGCAGCCGGGACGTGCTGGGGTTGTCTGAGACATCCCTGCAATTTGGTGAATGTTCCATGAGCATCGATGTTCCCTCTCGTGTGGGAATAAAAGCCACCTTGGCACGAACGGTGTGGTTGGGCTGGGAGCCGGCTCAGTGGAAACGTTCGGTAATGGGGTAAAAAATGGGGGATTAGAGACAGCAGGAACGTATGGAGTCACCCAGGGTTAGCCAGAGAGCCAGGACTAACGCCAGGCTCACAAGAAACTGGAGACGGGTATTTAAACACTGAAGCAAAAAGCGAGAAAAAAGCCTGGGTGTCTCCTTTCCTGGTCTCCTCAGAGAGCGGAAAGCTTTTATGTTCCAGCTACCAGTTTGTTCCTGGAATTTGAGTTATTTCTGATTATCCAGGCACCACTGAGAACCCCACATCTTATCTGCAGCCTACTGATGGCCAGCAGAGCCTCTGGGGCTGCAAGGCGGCACCCGAGGCCACCGCTGACACCTTCCCCCCGTGTCCAGCACCGCCAAAGCGGCCTCGAGGAGCCACTTACAGCCCACGGGTCTTCACCTCGGTGAGCTGCAGGCAGCTGAGCAGCGCCAGGGCTCCCCTCCTCTGCTCCGAGAGCCTCGAACACTCCATCTTCAGGCTGCCGCTGCCAATAGAGAAAACAGGGATCCAGCCCATCCGGACACAGCTCCGGAGCTGGATACAGCCGCCAACCTGGGCTGGGGGCTCTGGAGGGGCCGCGGGCACTTACAGGACCCAGTGCAGCCCGCGCAGCAGCAGCTCCCGGGCGCGCAGCAGCTCCCGGGCGATGCGCAGCGTCCGGTGCGCGGCGCCCACGGCGCTCTGCAAGGCAAAGCGGCGCTGCCCGCGGCTGCCCGCGCCGCCGGGGCCCCGCGCCGCCCCGCACCTACCTTGGCCGCGCTGCAGTCGGCCACCACGTCCACCTTGGGCACGAGCTTGGGGAAGTCCAGGGCGGCTGCAAGGGGATGCATGAGGATGGAGCGGGGCGATCCCCGCGGCGCTCCCGGCGGATCCCGCGCTCCCGGCCGGATCCCGCGCCCCGTGGATGCTCCGCTGCGGAGCCACAGTGACATCTCGTGCCCGCCCGGGTGAAGCGCCGAGCCAGCTTGGTGCCGGCTCCCGCGCTCCAAGCAATTCCGGAGCAAAAGCGCCTGGAAGGCTGGGATGGGATGGGAAAGCAGGGGGTGCATGGGGCAGCTGAACCTGCAACATCCTAATCCTGCACCCTGATCCCTGCGCTCTGCACTGGGTTGGGCCCCACGGGCCTGCGATCAAATCCCTCTTATGGAAACCGCCGCTGGAGCCTCCCTGCCCGGGCTGGGAATGCCGTGGCACAGGGCAAGGCCCGGGATACTCACGGTCTCTGTATCTCAGTCCCAGCGGCTGCTCCTGGGCCTCGGTGCTCAGCAGGGTCAGCGGGCTGCGCTCCGTGGTCCTGTGGAAGTCGTGAGCTTGCAGGTTGGGATCCAGCTCATACAGGTGGCCCTCAAAGAAGTATTCCTGGTGGTGAGGGGCGATGTTGGTTTGCTTGAAGACAGCATCTAAGAATTTGGTGGTACTAAAAATGCAAAACATATGACATGGTAGCGAGTGAGAAACAAGAGGAGCACTCAGACATCCTGCTTTTTTGTAGGGCTGGGCTGCTCTGTTTCAACCAGCTTTAGAGGGAACCATCCTGAGGTCACATCCTGAAATTGGGAGCTGAGGCTCTAGTTCCTGCATCCGATCCCAGGTTGGTTTCCTTACGTGTTGTGGGAGTGGATGTAAATGCGATGCAGGGAAGCCTGCTGCAGGGAGAAGACATCGACCACGATCCTGTGCAGAATATCGCTGGTTTCTGCAAAAAACTGGTCAAATCCCCAGCACTTTTCCTGGTCTGCCTCCAGGATATTAGCCAAAATTGGTATAAGCTGGACCTGCAGCCCCCTGCAGCAATGAGAGGAAGAAAGAAGGGTTGTTTTTAGCCACTTCTGCAGCAGAGTCTCCTGCAAACAAGTCACTGCTTTATGCCCCTTTTTACAGCTCTAAAAGTGGGAATGTCCATGGCTATCCCAGTGGGATACTCACATGGAGAGCTGGCACGTGGCGGGCAGCTTGTAGCTCCACTCGATGCTCCCGTTCTCCTGTCTCTGCACCCCTGCGATGGCTCCGGGGGGCTTCTCCGTGGTGATTTTGTGCCTGTTGGGATGAAGTCGGTGGCTTCATCCCTGCTGGTGGCCCAGGCTGGGCGACCTCCCCCGGGGCGCTGCAGCCCTCGTGGCGGGAGCGCAAAGGGCGAGTGGCAGCAGCGTGAGGATAGCAGAAAATAAAGGGAGAAAACAGGCCAGTAATGCGGTGCAGGGAGCTGGAACACGTTTCTGCTGCAAGTCCCACAGCCTTGCACCCCAAAAGCCACCTACATGACCTCCTTGTTGCGGCGAGGCCCGCCGAAGGGGACGAAGGGGAGGCTGCCGGTGGCAGCGTGGTAGAAGGTCACCCCAATGCTCCACAGATCCACGGTCACTCCGTAAGCCTTTTGCTGGGGTTTCCGCAGAACCGCTCGCTCGTACATGTCCGGGTGCTACAGGGATGAAGCAGAGAGCCCACAAGGTCTGCAGGCAGCGGCCAGCCTCACGTGCGGGGATTTAAAGCTATGGGGTCACAGAATCACAGGTCGTGGTGGCCTCTTCTATTCCTGGATGCTCAACACAAAACATCTCCTGAAACTTTATAATGAAAACGCTGAGCAGTCCTCTCCGAAAATCTGGCCGCTTTCAAGTTTGCCTCCCCACATCACCTGTTAGCTCTAAAAGTGCCCTCAGTTGTCAGCGGGGACAGACCTCCACGGCACGTAGAGCTGTGCTGATAAAAAGCCCTTTGTGGCTCCATGAGGACCACATGAGACACGAGCCCCGCGTTTCTCCTCGCTTTCTCTCCAGCCTGACTCGACTGGGGTTTGGCCTCTATGTTGGAGCAGGTAGCGCTTTAGCCCGGGGCTCCCGGGGTGGGCACGGCGGTGACGGGCTCTACTCACGAGATACTCCTCTGTCCCATAGACCGACACAAACTTCTCATCATCATCCAGCTCTCGGGCGGCCCCAAAATCTGTCAGTTTATAGATGCTCTGCCCGTCTTCTCCCATCAGCCGCATGATGTTCCCAGGCTTGATGTCTCGGTGCACGATGCCGTTCTCACGGAGGTGGTTCATTCCTGCCACTGGGAACATGGAGGTAGAGGGCGTTTTTGGGGAGAGCCGCATCCGTGTGTCCAGGCTGGGGTTGACTGAAACGCGGTAGAACGGGTGGGATGAGCCGGAGCGCATCCCGGCTCCGCCACGCACCGACGCACTGCAGCACGATGAGGAACTCGGACTCGGCGAGGCCGAAGGCGTTGGCGGGATCCTCCAGCACGCTGAGCAGGCTCCCGCTCGAGCAGTATTCCATCACCAGCACCTTCTGCTTGCTGCTGCCCTGCGCGGGAGCAGAGCAGAGGCTGGATAGCAGCGGGGTTCCACCAGCGACAGGGCCCTGTCCTTGCTCGGAGGACGAGGGGTTCCTCCTGCTCCAATTGGGACACCCAGGAATGCAGGCGGGAGCTGCTCTCTTCCCCAAAACAACCCCAGTGCTAAAGGAGCGAAGGGGTGGGTGACACTGATCAGCTCCCAGGGACAGGGAACAGCATCGAGCAGAAGAGTCTCTGGAGGGGAGGACGCCCGGCTGCCTCCCCGCCTGGCCTGTCCTCTCAGCAATCACCTCCACGCTCCAGCCTCCGCTTCCCCAGCCTCCCTGTTGCCCGAGGGCTGGTTAAGGGCTCGTTACCGAAGTTTGGCAACGAAGCAAAACGAGTCCCTGTCCTGTTAGCCATGAAGGTGACACCAGCGGCCACCAAGCCGAGCTCACCCTCACCGTCTCCTCCACGGCGAACAGCTTGACGATGTTCTTGTGGTTGAGCTTCCTCAGCATCTCAAACTCCCTCAGCTGAACCTCCTGCGGCCTGAAGTAGCTGGCGTCGTTGAAGACCTTCACGGCAACCAGTTCCCCCGACTTCTGCACCGAGAGCAAGAAAAACAGGGCTGGAAATGCAGCCAGAAAAATAGAGCTGGAAATGCAGTTGTTAGCGCCGTGCATCAGCATCGTCCGGAGAGGAGCGAGGGGAGCTGCGGCAGAACGGGGCAGGGGCTCCCGTGGTTTCTGAGCAGGCTCCCCTGGCCCTCACCCTCTCCTGCTCGCCCCGCTGCTTCCTCCTGGAGCTGCAGCGCTCGGTGCAAACGCGGATCCACGCGAACGCGGCTCCTCCGCCCCGCAGGAGCTTCCAGGCTAGACCAGGGGCCACCCCGTCCCTTTCCGGCCGCCGCTCACCTTGTTGCGCGCCTTGTACACGCAGGCGGTGGCCCCCTGGCCCAGGACGTCCTCGGGGTGCCACAGGTAGTTGGGGGTGCTCTGCATGGCCGGCGCTGCGGGGGCGCGAGGCGAAGCCGTCACGGCGATCCCGGCGCTTCCCCCGGCGCCCCGCGAGCCCCGTCCCACGGGGCGCGGGCGCACGAAGGGCCGCGGGGCCGCCGGAACGAGGCGCCTCCCCCCGCGCCGAGGCCTATCGGGTTGCAAAACCCGCGGAGGAAACGCTCCGCTTCCTGCTCGGAGAGCAGAAATTCCCCACGTTGCAGCCGCTGCCGGCTCTGCCGGTTCCCGGCTGGGGCTGCGCGCGGGGGCGGGAGCCCGGGGAGGGCTGCAGCGGTTGCCCTGCTCCCGCCAGCCGCGAGGCCACCGCGATGGGCTCCAGCCGCGTCCCCGCAGAGCCCGGGGAGCTCCGGAGCAGCCGGGGGTTCTCTCCGCGCGGAGCCCGGCAGGAGCGGCCGCAGCAGCAGTTTCCAGCTCCCGTGGTGAGGACGGCCCCGGGGCGCAGGCCGGTCCCGCTCGCTCGTGCAATCGCCCCACGCGCGTTCCCGAGGGTTTCCTCCCCCAGGGACTGCAAAACTATCCAGCCCGTGGGAGCTGCTGCAAAGCACATCTGGAACATCTGGGGGCTCTCAAGACCCCCGCATCAGCTGGGCCCCATCAACAGCACCAGGGGGGAGATGGGGGCGGCCTTTGAGCCTGAGCTGGGGGAGCCCCGAAGCTGCAAAGTCACCGCGGGACAGGGAGGACAGGGAGGAGGAAGCGGGTGCAAATAAAACACAAACACACGGGCTCCCGAGGGCCCCGACCGGCCCTTGCCTCTCCGGGAAGGGCTGATGCCCAAGGGCATCCTCGGGGCATCCTCAGGTCGCAGCGTTTGCCAAGCGCCGCCGTGACGGAAGCAAAATAAGTTTAGTCGAGGGAAAGTCTTTAAGTCGTCAGGACTTGCAGCGGGAGGAGCTCGCGTAGGGCTCAGCGCCTCCAAAACGGGGCGAGCGCCTCGAGATGGGGCAGGAACGGGGCGCGGGGGGAGCCGCCGCCGGTACCTGGGCTGCCCTCGGCTCCGGCGCCGCGGATCGCTGCTCCGGGACGGGACGGGACGGGACGGGAGCAGCCCCGGCGGGACGGCAGGGATGTGCCGGGAAGCAGAAGCTGCCGGTCATGTGATTGAGCTCCGGCTGCGAAAAGAAAGCGAAACAGCCGCTTTTATAGCCCCGAACTCGGAAACGGGACCTCCCGGAGCCCCGCGTCCCGCGCAGCGCGCTGCGGCTGTCGGAGGCTGCAGAGAGGCAGGAAGGAGACTATTAAATTCTGTAACGCTATTTAATGAACCTTGCAATACTGCAAGGCACCTTTTCCGGCTTATTAGCGGGCCGTCCGCTTTGTCCAATCCGGTATAATTATGGACGCGACATTTGGGACGAGATGGAATAGTCCCACGTCCAAGACACAACCAAGGTGGGGCAAGAGCAAAATTCAGCGAGACAGAAAGACTGAGCAAGCTCGGTCGTCTGTGCGAAGAATTTTGATCTTGTTGACAGACTAGATGTTACAAGTCTAGAGAGGTGTAGGCAGACAAACCAGATGACCCGCGTCTTTTCGGGCACAGGCAACAGACATGCCAAGCCCCCTACTCGGACGGATGGGTCTGTCTACCAAGAAACTATTAAATTCTGTAACGCTAAAGAAAAGAGGTCCCGGAGGAGCTGCCGGTCCCTCGGGGAGCCCCAGGAGGAGCCAACGCCGGACGAGCGGCCCCGGCCTCCGCGCGTCCCCCCGCAGATCCCGGCTCCTCCAGGCTCCTTTTCCCTCCCCTTCCCCGTTGAAGCCTCGCGGCTCTCGCTCCCGTGCAGCGCCAGCCCCTTCCCGCGCATCCCGGCTGGGGGCAGCAAAGCCTCGGGAACGGGGCCCGCGTCCCGCGGGGATTGCGCGGAGCCCCGGGCTCCCCGCGGACACCACGCAGCGCCGGCCGCAGCTCAGCGTTTCCACCGTTCCCGAAACATTTATTTCTCCAAAACTATTGCTAATGACAATGGATACATTTCGTTGCCCCCGTATGGATTTCAACATTTCCAGCACATGTAACTCCTAATACTGTACAAAGGAAAAAAAAAAAAAAAAGATGTACCTCCATATTGTACAGAGTTATATATACAAAGTACAATTTTACACGGTTTAATATATACACCATATATATATCGGTGTAGAAGACATGGAACAACAGAAACTTTGAGCAGGAACATTGCACCCCACCATCAACAACTGCTCTTAATAGCAAAGCCAGCCCCAGAGCACCCCACGAGCCCCGCGGCACCAAACCCACGGGGACGGTTTCCCGGCTTCGCCGCGGAAGCTCCGTAGGCTGCAGCAGGACCGGGACACGGCCGCTGTCTGGGATGCCCCGTTGGGAGCCGCTGCCGCCCTCCCGCTCCGCACTCGCCCCTTCTTAGACCAACAAAACTCTCCCGGCTCCAGCGTGGTGGGAGGAAGCACGAAAATGCAACAGATCTGAGGGTTTTCCAGGCTCTGAGCTGCTGTTTGGTACCTCGAGACCCACGGGCAGCACCCAGAGGTGCCCCGGCCGGGGCCGCTCGCCGCAGGGCTCCCCGCTCCGACGCGCCAGGAGCCCCCGTGCCAGCCCCGTCCCCCAAGGAAACGTCCCCGTGTCTCCCACGGCCCACGCGGGACGCTGGCCAAGACCCGGTCACTGCCCGAACGGGGGGATATTGCTGGAAAACCGCACAGGGGACAGCCAGCCCCATCGTTAAACACAGGGTCCCTCCGGGAACAGCAGCTGCTTCCCGCACCCCTCACTGCATCCCGGCACGGGACGGCCCATTCCCGTCTACCAGGAAAAGCACCCAGAGCACCAACTCCAGACACTTATTTCTCGGGCTGGAGAGGGAAAAAAAGAATATCAAAAAGCCCCAAATCCTCCCAAACAGCCCCCAGGAGGGTGCGACGTGGGCACCGTGTGTCCAGTCGTGCTATTGCTGCAAGGCGGGCGCTTGGCGGGGTCACCCCCAGGCTCCTGCCCGGCTCGGACGCGTTTTGCTTTGCAAATAAATTTATGAGAACTTGGTTACCTTAACCTACTTTTGTGCAAGAACAATCTTGCCTTAAAAAGAAATAAGAAACAACACAACCACCCTCCCCAACACATGAGGTATTAATCACAGGAAACCCAAAGACTCTTTAAACAGGTATCAAAATACGTACACACATATACAACATGTTGCTGTCACAGTGCACCCTAACCCTCTTCATCGGAACAGAGCGGCTGGTACAGAGAAAACGCGAGTGTTGGGTCGTGTCCCCCTGCTTCGACACGAAGAGCAGGTTCACAATTTATAGTGGGAGCCTTTGGATTACCTTAGAGAGGCAAAAATTTAGCACTCATTAAAGCACACTGCTCAGTTCCCAACTAGGGAAGTAAAACATACCAGGTTAGAGCTCTAAAAACTATGCAGATCAATGGCCTAGAATTGTACTTTATTTTTAAAGTTTTGCTTTGGATTATTCCAATCCAACACTTGATGAACAAGAACCCTTTGCTCATACAAAACACTATCAAACAGACGTACGTTATTCCAGTTATCCAACACTTCTTGTCTTTTATATTTGACACATACATTACATAGAACTCATGAAAGAATTTTCATGGAAGAGCTAGTATTCCTTCAGAACATGAAGATACGAAGCAACATTTCTACCTCCACAAGCAAACCACCGTGTCTCATTTGTCCACAATACATTGGTCTCTTCTCTACGATGCCCCCGCTCTGCAGAGCGGTGCTGATGCTTCCAGTTTGTCTTTCCCACCTCTCCAGCAACGAACGTTTGTCACCCACGATGGCCAACGTCCCCTTGGCCGTGGAGGGAAGCTGGGCTGAGGTTTCTCCCCTCGTGTGTGCGACGTGTGCGGGTTTCCTGCCGGTCCAGGCCCACGCGGAGGAGGAGATGCTCTGCAGGCTGCGTATTGCTCGCGGTATGGAAGTGTCCGTCACAGTGCGCGCCGCTCCGGATGCCGTCGGTCCCCCGAGCGCGTCCCGGGACACCAGGGCTGTCCCCGAGCTGCGGGTGCTGCAGATAAGCACCGTAATCCCACGCACAGGCAGCTACAGCCACCTCAAGCCTTTCTGCTCTCTCGTTTCCCTCCACACTTCAGACCCCGCTGATAGAAAAGAACATCTCCTCCCCGAACGTGCTGCGTGGGGCTGGACACTGACCCTTAGAAACGTGAATGCTAGGCATAAAAAGTATAAAGAAAATAAGGCATTACAAATGAGTCAAAGTAAGTTTACAGAGATCCTGCTCTTGACACGGATTCACGTTGGCCATTCACGACCCAACAAAACAAAACAAAAAAATCCCTACCTAAGGAAATGCCAGAAAGTTCTGCCTGAGCGAAAAATTACCAGTTTGTTTTAATTCTTTTTCCCCAAAAGCACGAGTGATTCCTTGGTGGTAGGAGTCCGTCAGAACCTGAGAGCAAAGTTCGCTGGTCGAACTGGGGGGATCCTCCCGGGCGCTGCACGGGGCGAGACCCGCAGGAGCCCGGCGCTTCCCGCAGAACCGCTGCTACGGATCCGATCCGGAAAAAGCAGCAATGAAAACGGCCTCACCAAAATCTTCCCAGCATTCCCTTTCTATTGGTGTCCACAATTTTTCCATACGCTCTTAATTTAGGGCACAGAGAAGTTGGTCTTTTCAAGTCATTCACTTGGATATGCTTCTTTTGCAGAAATGGGGTAGGGGGGGTATAGGAAGAATAAAACCCATGTAACATCCTTAAAATAAGTCAGGAAAGTATGTTTATGGAAAAGTTCTTCATAATGCATATTTTTTGCTTCTTTTTTAATTACTAAGTGCCCATTATAATGGCATTACACTCACGAGGAAGCCAAGTGTGAGAAACCCACAAATTTAAAAGAAACTCACCTAAAAAAAGAAGAGGAAAATAGCTTATCTCATGAATTTATTTGATGAACGCCCAAGACGTGCAACTATTTAAGTCCCAGGAGAGCTTGGGAATTACAGACTAGCCAAAAGCTCCCTCTCTGGTGGGACTGCAAGATCTTCGTTACTGCTTTCAGTGGCACATGCCTTTTAAAAATTAAATAATCGTTAGCGTTCTGGAAATTCCCAGCGGATACAGAAGAGTCCATGCAGCGGCCCAAGCACTTGCTGCCTACCGTGCAAGTAGGTTACCAGGGATTCATTCAAGTGTCTGCAGCTCCTGGCGAGGCAACGCGCAGGGAAGCCGCTCCGGGAGCCGCGTGCCGACGTTCCCAGCCCCGCCGCTCCCGGCGCTCCGTGAGAGCAGGAAGCCTAAAGCAGTTTGCGGTGGCCACGGCCGCCGACCGAAGCATCTGCAGCCAGGAACCGGGCAAAGACACAAAACTGGAGAACTTGGGGTTGAAGTTTCGCAGTGCTCGTACTGGGGTTTTGGTAAGGACCCATCTTGATACGGGATCCAAACAAGAACGTGTGCGTTGGTCAGTGAACTCCTGGAGGAGCACACCAGCTAGTTTGCAAAAGTTCAACTGGTTTTACATTCAGTTTCCCAAGACCATACAGCATAGGACAGCCTATGGGCTGAAAATTACACCGAAAAACAACAAGGCTGCTTTCAAACGGGAGAGCAGAAGAGGAGAAGACAACTAGATTGTCCATAAGCAACAACCGGGCTCTTTCTTATGCTCCTAACCCCCAGGAGCATATTTGTTTGTATTTGCACAGACACATATTACGTAAACTCCATAAAATCTAAGTGTTCCAGAGTAAACTATTCGTCGTGACAAGTGTCGACTAGAGGAGGAGGCTAAGAGCTTTGGCCCTTGGGCAAGGATTCAGGGAGCAAAATCCAAAAGCAGGGGATGTAATGGAATTGAGACAGACCCTTAACCACAGTGGCACCAGTGGGCAACGAAATAATGCACAAGAAACAGGCATGTCCAAGCTCCACCTAGCTAGTGGCACCAAACATGCAGTAGACTAAAATCTATTCTATTGTTTCCCTGTGATAAATGAAACACAGAATATATAAGTTACTACACCAGTACTCAAAACATGATGCCACTAAACATTTTTCAGTGGCCAAACACTTGAACAAGGCATTAACTAGAAACCAAGATCTAACTCATCACTTTGTGTTTTCCTCCTCAGCTTCACAGTGACCCGATATCGGACTTCCTAAGCGTGGCATGTCCTGTTTTGCCTTAGAACATCACGGATGCGGGTACGTGGCACGAGGCTTAGTTTCCAACATTTCACTCCCAGGAAGCATTCCCAGCAGGAAGTAGCAGTCCACAACTGACCTTCAGCAGAAGTTCAAAAATGAGTTAAATAGGGTTTTTAAATGACTCCTCAGCACAGTCTCTTCACCTGAAACAGCACAGTTACATCCCCAGCGCAGCACCAAGTTCATCAGACAGTACAGGACTTGTCCGCAGGCTGCGGAGACGCTGAGGACGCGACGCCCGGGCTCGTGGCGTTGGTTTTGGGGAACACTGTAGGCTTGGGCCTCGTCGCTGGAGGTTTGACCTGCGTGGCCATTTTGACCGACTTCACTGGCCTGAAGGTGCAGGGGATGTCGCCGGCCGTGCTGGCGCTGCGCTGGAAGGGGGGTTCAGTGTCCTTGAGGATCTGAGCGTGCAGGGGGCTGGAGGGCTCCGAGGTGGGAGCCACCACCGGGGAGGTTTTCAGGGGCTCCAGGGTGTCGAGGACGACGTCCGGCGTGTGCTTCACGCTGCTCTGCCGCTCCAGCTCCCGCAGCTCGTTCAGAGCAGAGTTCATGGTCGCTTCAATGTCCTGCGAAGGCAAAAGAGAAACCGAGTGAAGCTCTGAACCGAGACCGAGAACAAGCAGGTAGGAGTCAGGCAGAGTCCTGGGCCTCTGGTGGTCGGTCTGCAAGAGCCAAAGCTGATGCAATGGGGAGATGAAAAACCTACATTTTCTTTAATGTTAATCTGGTCCTTTAGTGATGCCAAGTCTCCCAGTTCTGATGGATTTTGGGGAGGTACCAATTCCAAGGCAATGCTATGACCACAAAAGCACGCAGCTCTCAAAGCAGCAGCACTGCCTTGGGTACAGGAGATCCACGAGAAACAGTTCATAAAAGACAGGAAACCCGAGGCTGACACTTGTGCATCGGCTGATGGGCCAAACGCTCTTAAAACATAGCAAACACTTGGGTTTTGCTGCTATCCACGAGCCCACGGAGGGAAGGGCCTCACGCTGGGCTCCGGCTCTCCGGCTCCCTTGCGCATTCCCAGGCAAGGAACGATGGTAGGAGCCGGGAATCTGACACCCCCGGGGCTACCTCGAGACCAAGGGGATTTCACTTATGAAGTCAGGGAAAATATAGAAAGCGCGCGAGGGTTACGAGGTGGCATTTAAAGCAGGGGGCAAGGAGAAATATTGATTTAACATCTTTTTGTAGTAGCTCGGGCTTTTAAGGTTACTCTCCAGTGAAAACTGGAGTTAATATTTTGGCAGGAAGAGGAGGCAGAGCAACTGATTATTGTCAACTGAAGGACAACAAAATATGAAGATAAAATATATTATAATTTCATTGGAGGACATGGGCTAAAGATATTCATCAGGCAAAATACTGTTTTCCATCAGAATATGATGGAATTTTTACTCAAATTTTTACTTGCATCAAATTTTACTTGGATCAAATTTTTACTTGCACTTTATTTATTACTTAATGTTGCTGCCTTGTCAATGAAAATGCTGTTTAATTTTCACATATTTTACCCCAGCTTTTTAGAAATCTAGAGACTTCTGAACCAAGAGAGGCAAAGAGTGACTGCGAGCTGACTTTGTAACCCGAGAGCCAGGCATTCCTTGGCTTTAGATAGATCCATCACATACTGAAAACAGTTGGTACAGGCAAGCATAGATGCGCAGACACATCCAACAGCCTGGATTTGGAGAGAGGGAAGATCCTTCAGGGAGCAGGGAAATCTGTAACATTTATATCATTCACCCCATTAGTAGCTGTCACTTCTCGAAATCTCTAGACCTGACTTTTCATCATTTTTTATGCTACTTGTGAAACCACAGATGTTTGAATGCAAAAAACACCAAGTTTTTTTTGCAAGTTCAAGCACAGCTGTAGGTGCTTTGGTACCTGTCCTCATGACAGGGCACTCGTCTGAATAACGAACTAATCCAAACGGGGAGGATTAGGGTCCAAGGCTGGTTTCTAATCCCCGCTCCAGGATGCTGGGGGTGTATAAAGGTGCACACTGCTGGCCAGCTCGGTAGCTTCTTGTTTTGCTCACGCTGCTACATCTGCTTCCAATGCCTGACCACAGGCCAAGCTGCTAAACTGACAGGAAAAATGTTAAACTGACACTAAATACTTTGCTTTTCTTACGTCTTGAAGTTTAGATAATGTATTTTTTTTGCTGACAGCTTTGGAATCTGTGTAATTTTCTGCAAGGAGCAATTTTATTGTTGAAACTCCATTTGAATAATGAACAAGGCCAAGTTTTTATGGAGTAAGGACCTGACTGCTTAACTTCACTCGTGGAGCAGTCGCCGTGACTTGCACACAGTGAGGCTAAAGATTACACTCAAGCTGCCTAGTAAATTAATGCTGCATGGCTGGAAGGAACGGCAAGGAAGTTATAAGATTGATTCAGACTTTGCATCAAGACATTCCATTGTATCTGGTATCCTTTAAGTGTGCTCAAACAACCCTTCAGGCAGAATCCTCCTTTTTTACCTGTGCAATAACTTCAGGGTCCATGGGCCGGTGGTTGTTGAAGCTCTTGGACCTCCCTGCCGTCACAGTTTTCCGGGTCTGCGGGCTCTCTATCCTGTTCTTCAGCGACGAATGTCGGCTGATGGAATTGAGGCTGCCGTGGCCACTGATGGAACATTTATCTGGAACCTCCTTGGGAAGACTTTGGCTCAAAATGGGCTGAGATGAGGGTCTGGAACCCGCTATGGCTCCTGGGGAGGCTGGTTCTGCCAGTGAACTACCTAGCCCATGGCTGTCACTTTGACGAAAGGCTCTTCTGATGCTGCCTGACTCTGGTTTCTTTCTCTGCCTTCAGTCACAAAAGCAAAACAAGTCAATACAAGCAGGAACACATGGATGGGCTGTAATTTGAAGATATCCCCCCAAGACAACACAGAAGACAATGGGAAGACACATACAGATACCCAGATTACAAAGGCGCCCAGGATTTTAGGGGGTCATTGGGAAACAGTAAATCATTGCATTTTAACACTTCTAACAACAAGACTGGATTTCTGGCAGCTGTGCACATTCATAGCAAAACCAGAAAACTTGGATGGAAATCAACTGAAGTAGAGATTTTATATTTGAACAAAAAAAAAAACCCTCTGTGCCATCAGCAGGTTTTGATGATGTGTTTTTATTACATTAGAAGAGCAGAGCTACAATTTCTTGACTGGAGGACACAGTATAAGTCTACTAAGCTCCTGGCCCAAGGCATCAAGTTGTTATTTTCAGAGACTGGCAAGCAAAGAACCCCATAGATAGTTTGGGGTCAGAACCATTTCCAGTATGTGCTGGTGGTAGGAGAGATCTTTTCCAGTGCTTTAGTAAGACCATGAGGCATGATCTATATAGGGCTACAGATATACCAAAAGATGATGTCAAATGGATGAGCTGGTCCAAACAATTTACTTTCTACCCCAGCAGCATGTGGTCTGACAGCATGATTCCATTCAAATTATATAAAGGCCATGTAGCAAGAATACTTTATGCCATAGGTCTGAAGCTTGGCATCCATTATACAGGGAAGGATCCATTTATATATAGCACCAGCCCCAGGAATAACTGCAAGAAAGTGTTAACTCCAGTAGGATTTTGGCATCCAAATAATAATTCAGTGGGTGGCACAACTGTCATTGCGAAACCATCTGATTTAATTTTGCTCAAGTCTGTTCACACATAGGTCAGAAGATTCATTCCTAAAGAAAAAACAACAAAATGAGTCTTACGCTACTATTGCTAAATATCGGTTTCCCTAGTAAAGGGAAAAAATTATGGAGTGGACATTACCCAGGCTTCCTACAAGCACTACATACAACACTAGCAAGCAGCAGATGGTGAGGCTCCAGCACAGGTCTGTTCATTATACATTCTTTTTTCCATAACTGACAGAAGGACATACTTGAATGGCTCATACAATAAATATCATAAAAGAAAGATGAGATCCCAAACTGCTCTGTGCAGCTCCGCTGCTGTGGGTATCAGCAGAGCTCTGCTGACTCCCACAGCCTGAGGTCAGGCTCTGTGCAGGACACTAGCTCTTCCAGACCTTTCAAAAAGAAATGCATCGCTATTACTAACTAGAGTCTGTTAAGTTAACTGAAAGTTAAAAAATGTCCACTTCTATAAAGCTAATTAATATCTTCAGGGCACAAAGAGATGGAAATAATCCGAAAGATGTGGGGGACAGTCTGCTCTAAAATAAAAGATCATGACATTCTGTCTCTTACTAGCTTAGTTTTCCTGGTTTATTTTAAATCAAGCTGACTGTTGGCTAAGGCAACAATTTCTTACTCAGCAGGTAAAGTTAAGAAAATGGGGGGCTGTGTTGTTTCACTGCAAGCATATGGTTAGTAACCTGCGTAAGGGGAAAGGTGCTGGAGGAATGAAGAAGTGTTAAAGGCAATATCAGATGGTGGGATTCAAGGAATGTCGGTTAACACGCAACACGATGCTAATGCTGATGTGTGACCCATAAAACAAACCACGTGAAATGTAAATGAGACAGAACAGGTCACAGGAACATAATAAGGAATGGAACACATGATTACAAGAACTCATTCCACAATATCTCTCTTTCTCAGTATGTTTATCTTACCAAAAAGGACGTGTTTGGGAAAACTGGGGCAGACGGCACCTTAGGGATAGGGAGGAGAAGCCAGCGGGATTTTAAGTGAACACTGGCCACACTGGTGAGAGAGGGGGAGGAAAGCAAACTGCAAGCAAGTTAGAAGAGGTGGAAGCACAGGGAAATGGTGGCAGTGCTCATTTGTTAACCTGGCTCAGGAAAGGAAATCTTTTACTGGACTCATCACCAAGATCTTTATAATTACATAAAATAATGCAGGGCTGTTCTTACTTGTTGATGTTTGCAAGGTAAATGTCTGCGACGTGACCCCCACTTGGGCAACTGGCACCAGCTCTGGCTGTCACTTTTTCTTCCGGTGGCTCAGAATTTATTTCTATTTCAGACTTCGGGCTGGATCTTTCAGAGATACCATCCTCACTAGGAAGGAGGAGGGAAGGAAATCACAACCAGAACAGCACCGAGTTTTACATACAGCACCACGCATGCAAACGCACAAAATCACTGTGCTAAATGTCTCTTTCTTAAGAATCATTATATATTTGCCAAATCTGAGATTTCCACAAGCAACTTGGAGGTTGCAGCTCTGCATCTTTATCAGGCTGGCAGCACCAGGGCTGCTTTGGCATTGCAAAGAGGCTGGAACTCAACTGTCACGTACGTGTTGTCTGTGCTTCAGTGCAGCTCTGCTTTTCTTTTTAATGGGATCCCCTTTTGAAGGGAATATCGAGGGATGAAGAAAGCGACCGTGCGGCGTCAGCATCCCCACACAAATGCCCCATCCCACACCTGATTTTTAAGCAAGCCCTCGTGCTGATGGGCTTCAAGACGTAACGTACGTGTCTTGGACGACGATGTACTGATGGGGAATGAGGCCGTCGATCCCGTTGTGCCGTCCCTCCCACCAGTCGTCGGAGGCTCGCTGGTAGAGCAGCAGGGAAGCTCCTTTCTTGAAGGAGAGCTCCCGGGCAGTCCTGCCGATGTAGTCGAACTTGGCTATCGCTTCTATGGGCTCGCACTCTGGCAGAGGGAAGGGAATAAACAGCAGGTCACTAAACGCTGGCGCTCAGGGGAGCAGGCAGCAGTTTAAACCCACAACATGGATGACGGTGCGGGCAGGAATCTGGAAAAGTCAGCATGAAATTCACGGGGATCGGTTCAAGACTTTCAAATCCTGCCACTCGTTGAGTCTAAATATGCACTAAGGCAGTTCCCAACGCGGAGCAGGGGACTGGAGATGAGCTCAGCCACACGGCCCCGCTGGACTCCGCTTGCTAATTACTTCCAAGGAGCTTTCCAAGGCAGCGGAGCGCTCCGTGGAAACGGCTCTTCCTCGGGGGAACAGTCTTGGTTCCTGTTCCTTCAAAACGAAAGATGTCCCATTTTGTTCTTAGATCTGCATCAGCGTTAAGGGAAGCTCCTGGGGGCAAGCGCCATCCAGAAGACACTTGGAGGCCAAACACGAGCCGTGGCTTTTAATGGTTCCTGGGAAGAACCATCCCTGAGCTCTCCCGAGGGTGCCCCTCGGCTGGCAAGGCACTAGCTGAGCCTGTGCAAACGCCTGCTGTAAATCCCTGCAGAGTAATCACAGCACCATTGCCACCAAGGGCCACATGAGCATCGTGCATGAGCTGAGTGCTGAGGCCAGGCAGCCACAGCACCCACCCAATGACCCCCCGCCGCCGCTTCCTCTACCACCAAACCGTGAAATTCCATCAAATCTGACATTTTTTGCAAGTCCATGGTCCAGGAGAACGCAGGCAGCAGCCCCAGACGCCCAGCACAGCACAGGGAAGGTGGGAAAAGTCTGGCCTGGGTTTCCACCTCGCCATCCCTGCCTCGCTTTGGCCTCCCCAGAGCTCCTGGGTACCCAGTTCTGGCTCCTGGTTCCCTAGTTACCTCTTTCTTATTTTGTTTCTGGAGCAAACTTCCTCATAATAGTAAAAAATTATAATGCTCCTTTTTGGTATTCCCCCTTTATTTCTGAGGGGGAAGGGAGAAGGATTTTGAATGTTTCATCTGTTTCGTTAAGAAGTGTTTATTATTCCAAATAAGTGGTGCACTCAGGTTTCCCATGTTTCTAATTTGCCTGTTAGGACTCGGGCTTTCATCCAGAGCAGTGATTTTAGACTCGAATTTCCAGTAGCTTTTTCCTACTACACTCCTGATCACAGAAGCAAGCTCAGACCAACGGGACTGAGCCAAGCCGCTATCCTGCCAGTCTGGGAATCTGGGCAGGAAAGCAGCAGTCAAAACCTTTCCACTCGCACGCATGAGTTAAGGAGCATCCTACACGCTTGTCTTGCAGTATTACCAACTTCTTGTGCCCCTCTCAAAATTGCATGTTCAAGCCCTCGTGCAGAGGTTGGAAGGGAACAGCACAGATGCTCTGCAGAGAACAACCTACCCCAAAAGCCAGGGGTGATTCCTCCACCCCTCTGCTCCATGAAGAGCGGTGCCATGGCCAGCAAGGTGGCTTTGAGTCCTCTGATGCCATCAAATAAGTTAGACACCTGATTTATTTTTCTTGATAGCCAAAACTAATTTGGAATCAGCTATGGAGCTGGAAAAGCTTACTCTTCAGTAGTTTTGCTGTATTTTCTGCAATAGAGCACGTTCTCTAAGTGCTCAAAACCCTTCTCCTCCACAGCATCTGCATCTCCCCAGCCTGTGAATCCTGCCCACGACCAGCAAAGGTGCCCATAATGCAGGCTTTACTTGGGGAGGACCAGCTCCAGCATCGCCAAAAAGCTAAAGGAACAAGTGTCTGGTCACATCTAAAGAGGGAAGGAGCGGAAAAAACCTAAGGACTTCAGTTCCAAATCCTGAGAGAGGCCACGAGTCGCAGAAAGGTGTGTGTAGCACTTCTGGGGAGCGAGTCCAAGGCACAACTGCAAAAATCCATTACAAGTGTGCGAGGCTCCTGTTAACAGAACCTCGCTGTTCTCTCAGAAGAGATAGAGGCCCAACTCTCTCCTCGGCTTCAGTGCCAAACTCTCACTACTTCGCATGGAATATTCTGTGTAGGTTGTAGGACTGCATCCAAAACGCCTACAGATGTTACCTTGCACAGGGGCCCCACGCCATCAGTTCCAGGGGTTGTAAATCGGTGTCTTTCTCTAAGGTCTAACTGCTCCTTTTCCCATCTCCGTGCCCTCTCGCTGTGCAAACTATCCAGAAATCCTTGCACCGTGCGAGTGACCTGGTGGTGTTAGGGCTGCCCTAGAGCCTGGCTCCAAAAAGAGGGCAAACGTGCGTTTTCTTTTGTTTGCCTCCTTCAGACAGGACGGGTGGAGGTTAAAGCCCTGGGCTCTCCTGCCAAGGCTACTGCAGGGGGAGATGCCTGGCACGGGGAGAGCAGCCGAGCGCGCTGGAGCGCCGCCAGCCTCTGGCTCCACACTTAGCTCATGGTTTCCAGCTCCGAGATCCCGCTACGGCACAGATGAGCTGAGCCTGCCGAGTGCCCAGGGCACTGCGCTACGGCGAGGGACCCTTGGAAAAAGGGAGACTTTAAAAATAGACAGGCAACTTCTAAATATTCCTGCGGAGTCCGTACCTTGTGCTTTTTGGCATCAAACGCTGCCTGTGGCATTTCAAGCAACTACTGTGACTTAAACTTTGGAGTTAACTTTGGATTTCAACCGCGAGGCGCTTCATCCTCCACCCCCCACCAGGGTCCCTAAGGAAGGGGCTAAGAGGCTCCGCGTTACCGTCGTCGCTGGTGTGGTGCTCAGCTGTGACGTCCTGCACCGAGTCTTCCGTGGAGGCCCTCTCCCCATGGGGACTTTCACTGCAACAGAAGGAAACACAGGGAGCGCTTTAAACTGGTTGGAATTGAGTCTCCTCGCTTGTGAAGCGCACGGGTAGCTCGGAGACGGGAGCATGCACACGGGATGTCCCCAGCCAGGCTCTTGCTGTGCCACACAAGTCAGTACATCCAAAAACGAAGCTAAGCTGCCTATTTGCTCGAGCAGACAGACATTTCCAGGTCCAAGTTGGTCATCCCCCTCCTTCCCTTCCATCACAAACTTGGAGTGTCCCACGCATTTCACCAAGTGACTCCCGTCACCAGCTGACCCGACTGCAATCCCTCTTTACAGAGCACCTCAAATCCTGAGAGCTCTTGAGTGTTTTGCACCAAGAAAAGCCTTGGAAGCGCCTACAGGAACAAGGGGCGCACGAAGGCCGGGTTTCGGGAAGCAGTCCCGGGAGCAGCTCCCTCAAGACAGGCCGAAAGGAGCCGGAGAGAAGCCCTGGCTGTGCTGGAGGCACCGCATGGAGCGGGCGCCAGCTGGATGGGAGGCCTCGCGGCCGGTGCTGCTCCCATTGAGGAGAAAAAAGGGGAAAAAGGAGAAGAAAGGCAGGATCGGTGACGGGACGAAGCAGAGAGGGGCTGAGTCCAGCCCCATGCCTGCCTGCGACTCGCATTAAAGGCGACCCGGGCTTCTTTCCAGACTGTAATAACCCCATCGGCCCCCTGGCCTAGCAGTGGTTAAAATAAGCGGTCGCTGAGGTGCAGTGTCCTCCCTTTGAGCAGCTCGGCAGGGTCACCGTCCTCCTCTGCTCTCCTCTAAAGCAAGGCAGGGAGGTCGGCGTGACGCCGGGGTCTCAACACACCTAAGAAACGCGGGGGTCCCTCCTTGCCTGCTTCCCCCTTCCCCATAGCAGGGCTGGGAGCAGCCGTGCTCATCCTCCTCCTCGTGCTCATCCTCCTCCTCGTGCTCATCCTCCTCCTCGTGCTCATCCTCCTCCTCGTGCTCATCCTCCTCCTCGTGCACCCGCAGCAGCCGCTCTGCCAGCATGCATGGAGCGAGCGGGAAAACAAGGCCCGCTCTGTCACCAGAGCAGCCCCATTTCTAAAACGTATTTATTTTAATATAGGAAAATAATCATTTGCATTCCTGGGACAGGGAAGGGGAAAGGGGGGAGGCGGAGGACGCGCTTTAACATTCCTCATTTTCAGTGGGAGAGATCAACTTGGCCAGTAGAAAAGAAAACACCTCCTTTCCTTCCCCCACTCCCAACCTTCCACCCCAGATGACAGGAGCCGCTCGGGCTGAATTGCTTCCAGATGCTGCTTGCAGGCTGCGCACGCGGCCAGGCCTCTGGAGCTTTGAGCTGGATGGAAATGGTGATTTCGCATTCCTCCCTCCCCCATCAGAGCTGCCCTGAAAATTAAACCGCGCCGCAGCTTTCTAGGTTCAGCTGCAAGTGACCCCTGTCTGAAGCAGAGTCACTCAAAAGAGGCAGGAGAATGTCAATGGCAGAGAGAGAGGGGGAGAAAACAGTCGCATGGAAGCATTAGCAGTAGTTGGTGCATCAGTTTGTCTTTCCCAAGGAAATGGTGGCAGCTACCATAGCAGAAAATGCAAAAAAAATCTCTGTCAAGCCTTCCCCTTCAAGACAGGTGAGCACTTCTGTTAGTGGTGGGTCTCCAGAGACACCAAAGACATCTTCTCTTCCCAATACAGACCCTGAGTGTCTGAATCCAGCACCACACAACACAGAATGGCTATGAGCACAGCACACTCATCAGAAACTGAACACACATCCTTTCTTTGGCTATCATACCAGTAATCCTCAGTGCTTCCACCTCTGCTATAGACCGGACCCTCCAGCTCCCTTGGTCCCGGGAAGATGTTCTCATGTTGGATGATGATGGTTTTGATCAACTCATTGACATGAGCCTGGCAAGAGACTTGATCGTGACCTTCAGGCACAGACATCAACGTTGGCCCGAAGCAGATGGCGAGATTGTAGGGATCCATCATATTCTCTTCACTGAACTGAGATAAACTGCAAAAGACAGAAGGGAAGAGTAGAGTTAGCAGAGAACAGCACCTTGTCCTGCTCCCCAAGCAGATCCCAGTGCATTATTCAGTGTGGGGGAAGCACCAGCATTTTCAATATGTGTTCAGAGTGGCTGAAGTCTCCCAGCCAGATCAGGAGCGAGGTGAAGCTGTAGCTTCTGCGAGAAATTCTGCGTCTCAAACGCTCTGCAAAGCGAGTCAAGAGGATTTCTCAGGGGGAGCTTCTAACTAGAAACAAACAGGAAGCTTAAACTAGTCTGGAAGCTAAATGCTCCAGCACTGAATTAGAGTCAGAGCCATGAAGGGAAGCGCTGTTTTATCTGGGGAGCTCCAAGTCCCTGGAGGTACAAGAAATGACGAGATGTGCCATTTTCCTGGGGAACCTATTTATAGCAGAAACCTCAAATTATGGCACAATTGCAGCATTAAATCCATCACAAGGAAGAGGATGAGAAAACAATCTTCCATACTGCCAAAATCTCATTAACAAAAAGGAATTTTGTGCAGTTTTCTCTCAAGTTCAGATCCAAAATATGTGAAGCTGATTGTATTTTTATCACAGCCTCCACTAATCATGGGGCAGACAATTTATGTAGAAATAATATCTACTCATTACTGACCAGCCATGATTTCTTATTACCTTATTTTAAACATGCAATTTCTGATAGGCTAAGTGATGATTAAAAGTAGATTGGAAAATACTGTTCTAAAGCTATTCTTCCCTAGTGTTCAAAGGTACCCAGACCTGGAAGTTTGCCTGACAGTTTTAAGGGGACTTGCCACTGCTGAAATTCAGGGTATATTGATATCAGCTTTGCTCAAATCCCTGTTTATAGTTTAACCTTCCTCTGTAGGTTTAAAATACTCCCTAATGCAGACACTCCTTTTCTTTTGTTCTTGCTGTAGGATGAACAAGATGAAGGATATCAGCAGCACATTTCCACTCAACACTACCAACCTCAACAGGGAGCAAAGAATGTTTAAATCCTGCTATGCTTCTGGCTAGGATGTTTTTCCTTTATGCTATCCCTCAGGTGTCAAGACCACACTACTGGAAGAAGCTATTGACTTCTTGCTGTCAAACTGCCTGATGAATCAGCCAGATGTAGCAGAGTGTTTAAAAATACAATAACCTCACTCTGCAGCACTCTCACCACTTAGTATACACGACTCCTTGCTGGTGTGGGACCTAGCTTCCAATTCCCTTGTATCATTTTTTGCCTGAATTACCAGCAAATTATTCATGTTCATTTCTGGAGCTCCACTGAGCTGCAGTGCTATCATGAGGATAAATCTCAGTGAGGCTCTGCAAGTCAGCAAAACAGATGCAAGAGTCCTCTGCAGCGACACCTGCACCTTGACCTGGGGCTCAGAGCTCATACAGCAACGTCCAGGCTGATTCTGTCACTCAGCTCACTCCAAGTTATTAGAGCAGGACCACGGGGCTCCTGCGGATACTCACTGATTGAGGAATGCAAAGAGGTATCTCATTACAATCAGAGTGGTCTTGGGCAAGTTCAGAAGGACCTTCCGGATGTGCAGCGCTCTCTCTTGCAAGTTATCCATCGCTGAAAGGCAGAAAGGGCACCAGAGTTACTACATCACCAGACCCACATTTTGCCACCCAGTATACAACCATATACTGTGATGTGCAAACTATTAGAAAGGAAAGGCAGCACAAGGAAGGGTCTGCCCCTTCCCTGGACGCCCGGCTGTCCCCGACGTGGGAACGCGCAGGCTGCGGGGCCTTCCGCAACGAAGGCTCCTAACACACAAACCTTGGCTGCGAGCTCCTTCCTAGCGTGGGAGCCCTGCATGTCATCTGTCTCAATAGCTCCGACACAATAGCTTATTCAAGTCAGCTTAGAAAGGTGGGTGTTTAAAGAAAAAAAATATTTAAGACTCAAAGGCAGATTAGCATAGTTAAAGGGTGAGGCAAAAAGCTCTGTGTGCAGCAGCCTACTGAGAAATAAGTGGGCAGCATAAATCATCTCAGAAGAGCAAAGTTATGTGGAAGTAGATTTTTCTTTTCATATAATGTGAATTCAAGTCTGCAAATGCATTTATCAGGAGAAGAAAACCACAAATCATATTAGAAGCAGTTATCTTCTGCTCAGCTTCAAAGGCTGCCCCTGTGAGGGACAGGGGAACTGCTCTCTGATTCAGAGCGATGCGGCAACAGTCGGGCCATTGAAACAGGGGTTGTCCAAGTACAAACACAAAAACACAACCTGCTGCCCCCAAAACCATTTTTAAAAACAAAGATGTTAACAACTGCACTGTGATCACCCTCGTGTTTGATATCCTGTAACAAGAGTCAAGAAAGGGGCTCTCATGCTGACGGAGTTAAAAGGCAAATAATGACCACCTTGCTGGCTAAATAGGCAGCAAAGCAGCTGAGGCAGCAGAGCTATGAACACGAGGGAAAGCACACGGGGCAGCAAAACCCTGCTGCAGGTGCAGGCTTTTGTGAAGGCATTTCTGGAACCTCTGAACACGGGTCTTGAGATTATTTTTCAGAAGGGGAAGTCTTTTGTTTTATTCTTTAAGCACAGAATGCTGTCGTGAAGCGCTGTCTCATAAAAATACATGCTATAGCTCTTGAAAAATCTGCTCATTTCTATCTTCTTCCTCATCTTTAAAAGACTGCTATGAAAATACCTGTCCTGATGCTGGCTGAAGCATATGGCCTAACAGACACTAGGGTAACAGTGCAGCCCAAAGCCAAGTAGAGTAACCACCAACAGGCTGTTCTTGATAAAGATAAGGGAGGATAGGTGGAAGACAAGGCTGAAAAAAATCATTCAAATTCCTTTCCAGATCTTTGTATACTTACTGACACAGGCAATCAGATCATGAAAGATATCCTTGGGGAAGAGGGGGTGCTCCAGTCCTCGAAAATAGAGCTTCAAGACACCTGCTATTGAATCCATGTCGTGGTCATTCTGGTCCCCAGCCAATGGATCCTCCCCTAAGGTACAAGCAGAAGAAAAATAAGGTCAGTTAAGAAAAAACAAAATGCTGGAGAAAGGAATCAAGCTGGAAGGTGGCAACTCAGCTGTAGGAAAGGATTTAAGTAGCACAAAGTTAATCCCACCTACTTCAATGAGACTAAAACCAACATGGAGAGGAGAGGGAACTCCCTGCCCTGAGGATTGCTCTGAGCTCTACTCAGGTAGGGGCTGAATTTGGGAATCACCATTGAGAGAAACATAGCACAAGCCTGGGAATCTCTGCAAATTCTCAAATGAAGCCTGGCCTGGACTCTGCCTACACAATGGGGCAACAAGCATCTTTACGAGGCTCAGCAAGAGGCAAGCAGCTTGTGTTGAATTATGTGGAAGGGGAGGGGAAAAAAGAGAAAAAAAGGGTTCTGGGAACTACAATTTGTCATTACAGATGTGTCACAGTTTGTCTATGTTACAAAAGAAAAGATGCCTGCTTAAGGAGTTGTTCCCTAGGGAAAACTCCCTATCAGATATAATTAGATTTAACGATGGGGCAAATCTCAAATTGAAGCTATATATATCCATTATGTGACTGAGATTACCAAAGCTTGCCTATTATCTTAATAACACACGGGATAATAAATGGGCCACTACAAACCAGCGCATTATGCTTGATATTAACTGCCACCAAGGGTTCTGGGTGAAGTAATAAACTGCAGAGACATTATTTGTCAGTTCTGTATATCATGTGCTTTACAGCGGTAGGTGAGATGAAGCTTAGAAAAAAATAACTTTCTGCATGTTAGTGCTGAAACAACTGGCTATTTTCTCAGGATGTCTGGTATTGTCATTTATTTTTTAAAAAGGATCTTTGAGGCTGATATCAGGGCCTTCAACCTGCGGCTTGTCATACCCGCTCCTGCTTCATCTGTTCCTGAGGAAGACAGGCCAAAAACAGGCTTGGAGGTTCCTGTGGGAAGCAGCACGGCCGAGCTGCATCTCGGGAGCACGGGATGCACCGAGCTCGTCCTCTAGCACGTGCTCTGCTCACAGAGCTGCAGGGGACAGGGACATTGCAGCTGTGCCCAGCAGTGCAGCCCTCTGAACCCTCTGGTGCTGCAAACAACCCTTAAGCTACCGGACATGAGAGATGACTGAATGCAGAATGTTTATTAAACAGACACTCCAAGGCATAAAGCCTAATGCCTTGAATATTCAATATTAATGAATGCTACAGAAGCGCCTGGCGAGAGTCTCTTACGAAGCTTGAAAAAAATTAAAAGAGGATATAGTAAACTGCATTCAACACACTTAAGCTATTTTGGAACAGCTGCTTAACAAATAATACATTTGGCAAAGTATTAATTGGATATACTGGAACAGATCCTCCTTACCTCTCTCAAATGCATTTTTTATATCGTTCACTTCAACTTGTGACCCAGACACTCTAAATATTCCTTCATGCTGCAGCCCTGTAAGACAATAAGGGACGTTGATAACAACTGACATAAGCTAAGCTGGGACCTTCATCAAGTACAGCATGATGAAGGAAACAGCAACACAGGCAAAGGATCCTCTTTTCAAAGCCATCTTCCCTTAAACATCCAGCCACAGGCAGACCACGGAAAAACAGAACTCTGGCACCCCTGAGGAGAAGTATTAACCCTTCCTAGGACGCCCACAGAACAACTTGGTTATAACATCCATGCGTTTTATCTTTCACCCTGGAGGATTTTCCAACCCAGAGAAAGTCATGAACTAATGGCACACCAGCCAGAAGTAAAATATAGCTAACTATACAGCAAAACAGCTTGTTTTTAAAGAGCAATACTGGAAAGGCCCAGAGCAAATTAGGCCATTGGAATTGAAGCATTTAATTACCCTAAAATGCCTTGATATTTAGGATTCTAGAATAGCCTTTAAGACATTCCTGGGAAATAGCGTGCATAAACAAAATCGTTTATGTCATTTATCCAGTAGGTGAGATATTTTAATTAACTGTCATCATCATTTTGTTGGTACATGAAGGATGAGCAGCAGAATTTTCAAAGCAAGGTCCAAGGATCCCTGCCCAGGCTTCCTCATCACTGCTCATGTGAACAAACAATCCAGGATTTGATTTTGGGGTCTATAAACTCACCGTGTCTGCTAATGAATCGTATGCAGCTCTCCACTACCAGGGGAATGGCTTGGCTGGAGTCCTGAGCAGAGAAGAATTAAATGAAAAAGCAGTTAAAATGCAGAGCTGGAGTCAAAGCCAGCGATTAGTATTTCTCCGTGACTAAAACGTCCCTGTTTCTGTTTGCATATAGCACCTCCTCCAGCAGCTTTGGACAACAACGACTGAAGGACACCCCAAAACTCATTTGCTGGGAAGCTGCCGCATCGCACTCGCTCTTGAGAACGGCCTCGGGGGGACCGGCCTCTGCCCAAAACCACGACGCCCCGGCCATCACTTCCCTAGTTTCGGTTTGATCATTTTTTGTTTTAATGAAATGCCACCGAATTTGATCACAAAGTCTCTATTAATAATTCCTCTCCTAATTAGCCGTGGTCGGCACAGAACTCGTTTCCTGCACGCGCTGGAGCTCCGCGCCAGCCAATTAAGAGCCCTTGAGAAGCCGGGGAGCTGCGCAGCTCAACGGGCCCCCACGGATCTGCTTTATTAATAATCATCCAAACAGCATTATAAAGGCCCAGGCTCCTACAGTTTGACAAGAGGAATTCATGGAGAAGCACACGCCCTGGGTCCCCAGCAGAGATTAAGAATCTCAGAGCAGTTATGCTTTAAATGCTTAGGTCACACTCAAAAAAAAACCATTACCACCACAGGCAAGTGATTTCATGTAGGCTACGGAGAGCTGCAGAGAGATGCGGGTGTTGCAAACAGATTAGGTTTTCATTTAGGTTTCCAAATCACAGAGACCGGTGTGTCAGTTGTACTCGGTCAGAATGTGCTTGGGAGACACCTCGAAAGCTCCTCGGGAAACCGGCAGGCAAAAATGCACATCTCGGTTTTTGTATGAGGAGGGAATGTTTTTGGAGCATAAATAGAGCAACAATAATTGAACTCAAAACTAATCTCTGCATACAATAGGAAATGCAAGTTTTCTACGTATATGTTAGCAGTTTCACGGAGGAGAAAACCTTCCAGATCACCTTGAGACACTTCACTCCTCCCTCCCTGCGTTAACCGAGGTCCAGTCTGCAGCCTCCGGACCGCAAGAGGACACAGAATTCCCCAGAGGCCACACGAAAACTGGCCTTCCCAAACATCACATTACATTTTATGTGGAACGTGTATTTACTGCTCAAAATAACAGCCAGGCCCAAGCATTTTTGCCTGCCAACTCAAATGCCAGCAAAGCTGTAAAGCACACGGTCAGCCTTCCCTGCAGTCACATGCAATAGTTTATCTTGCTACAACAGGGACTCCAGGATGGAAAATAACTTACTCTCCTACTTGTGCTTATTTTATTACTGTTGCTTGCTTATTATTATTATTCTATTATTGCTTACTATTTCCAGTACATGCAGATCTTGAAAACAACAAAGCAAAATCCAAAGAGATTGTATGAAATGAAACACTAAGCAACACTTGCTCTTTAAGATGTGCAAAGGACATTTAATTTTGCTTCTCCTCCCTCTGAAAGGGACATGCTTTAGCTCATTAGGTACTAGAAAGTAATAGATCATCCACGATGGCCAGGGAAGCGGGGGGAATAAAGCACGGCTGGTGTTAGCTTTTATTACAGGAAGGTAGAGCAAGCGGTTACAAGTTTAATAGCATTCCAAAGGCACAGGGGCAAAAATAAAGGGAGAGGAGACAGTGACATACAACAGCACGAAGCCCATAAACCCTGCCCAGCAGCCTGAGAACTTTCAGGGTTATTACACATGCAGACTGCAGCCAGGAGGGGCATCGGGGGGACAAAGTAGTCCCATATATTCACCCAGAGAGTAGCACATAAACACCAGGGCAAAAGGAAGAAATAAATTTAATTGGAGCAGGAAGCAGCGTTTAGCAAAAGCCCCATGAAATCGCCCTTGTTGTGCCGCGCAGCTCCCGAGAGCGATGCTGAACATCAGGGGCAGCAGTCAAACAGGAATGAAAATGCCCACGTAGAGAGGGAAAGGGGGGTGGAAACTTCCCTGCTTTCCATCCCTCCTCCTCTACACCCGAACACACACACGGTTTATTACTCAAGGAAACGTTTATTACCTGCTTCCTTATAGTGGAGCTGCGCCTGCCACTGATTACACGATCCAAACCACCCATTGCAGGAGGAGGGAAAAAAACAGAGAGAACAGACACGTCAGCACAACCCTCCATCATCACCCAACTTCTCATTTGATATTCCAGGCTCCACTGTCTTCGGAGGAGGGAAGAAGTCAGCTACACGAGTCAGTCATAATGACTTAGTCTCATCCAATTTATGGAACCTCAGAAAAATTTTAAGTGACTTTAAATCACTAAAATACTGAAAAAG
The DNA here is from genome assembly GCF_059628265.1 of Tinamus guttatus. Lineage (NCBI taxonomy): Eukaryota > Metazoa > Chordata > Aves > Tinamiformes > Tinamidae > Tinamus > Tinamus guttatus. The sequence continues at coordinate 947,131 of NW_028288793.1, read as the reverse complement.
GCACAAGGGAGCCTACGGCTTTGACAAAAGATTATCCTTGACATTTTAATTCCAACCGTATGGAGATCTATTATACAGGGCTCCATGCTCAAGATGAAGTTTGTTATAAATTGCAGATAGCACCTCTCCCAAGGAGGCATTTTGCAGAGGGAGAAGCAGGTGGGAACGTGCTGGCTTCCCACTGTGCTGTTAACAACTGTCATTGGGGATTCTTTATTATAGTTTCTGATAGGCAATAAAAAATAAAAATAAAAGCAACAAACCAGAGCACCGCCAGGCACCAGCCAGCCGGAACCATTCCAGTTTATACCATGATTACCATTAGAATCGTGGTAGATGTTAATTGCAGATAAAAAGGAAAGTCTTCCTTTGCCAGGGTTTTCTCTTCAAATTTATCACTGAGGTTTAAAATTCCTATAGTTCCTGCTAAACACAAAGCAGGAGAGAGAATGGCAGAAAGGCCTAATGTATCATTCAAGCCAACTCCCTGCTAGGGCAGATGGCTGCTGAATTATAAATAAGGTGATTAGAACTGTGATTTTTAAGAAGACAGTACAATGTGTTAATTCAGCAGAAATTCCTGTTAGAAAAAGCAAAAACATCAAATTGAAAAAAAAAAAAGTAAGAAATCTGATTCCGTGGGCTGTCACGGGTAATAAGGTTGCTTTAAACTATTAGCTGCAATGATTCTTGGATATTTACAGTTGTTTCATGATGAATAATATTTGATTATTACAGATGTCAGACTCTAATTAGGGCCTGTCAGCCCTGCTTTGCTGCAAGGAGGGTGAAAAGGAGGAATGATGCCGATGGGCAGCAATCACCTGCCTGGTGTTAAACCAGCAGGATGATGATGCACAACCCTCACTTCAGCTCCTCGTGCCCCCTGAATCCATCAATTTGGAGATGGAGACTTTTTATGTTTAATAAAAACACCATCAAAATAAGCTTACTCATGACACTGCGAGATGGGTGTTAATTATAAATGGAAATTTTATTCTCCATGGCCTCTGTATTGCTGCAATCCAGCTCAGTGTCGGAGCAAGACACTGAGGGACGGGGCTAGTTTAAAAGCAGCGGGGGCAAGAAAGAAACTACACAAGATACCCAAGTGCCTTTTCCTCTCCTTAGTTATTTTTACCCCAAATCTGTTTCGAGACCAACCGGGGTACGGCCAGAGCTGCGGGGCACACGGGTGCCAGCCAGAAACGCGAGGCTGGAGCAGGCTCCATGCCAAGCAAAACACCCTCCCCGGGTGACCGGGGTCCAACTGATTTATGAATCACCTTGCACCCATGCAGATAATAGAAGTGATATTTAATGCCAGATTAACTAGCAGGAATTTGCTTTTATATTAGCTAAGTGAATGTCCTTTTCTAACAGACACGTGTCTTGGGCTGCTATCTGATCCTGCTTGGCGGTGACCAGTTTGTGGCAGCCTTTCCTCAAAACACGGATTCTCCGAGCCGCACGTACCTGGCAAGGGAGCAGTCCGTCCTTTGACCTGTTGGGAAGACAAATAAATACAGCATTAGGGCAAAGGGATGGGCAAACACCCTTGAGTGATGAGTATCTCCTGTTTGAGGAAGGCTGAGATGAGCTGCGAGGAAGAGGAGCAGCCGGAGGGCCGCGTCGTTCCCGGTCGGAGCGCGGGAGCTTCCCTGCTGGCACGGCCCCGCGGTGCCGACCGGGAAGCGCGGGCTGCTGGAGGACTCTTCTTTGGGAAGTATTGTTTCTGCAAATTGCTTCCCTGCACGTTGTAATTGCTGACTTGCACTGCCAAAAACCCGGGCTTGTCAACCTCTCCCTCCCTCCTCCTCCCCAGCGGAATTAGCAGGGAGATAGATTATACTTATAAAGCCACTTAACAACACTGCAAACACGCAGAGATTTGTTAGCCCCCAGCCTGGCCGTGCTAGCATTAAGCTATTAGGGCAGAGAGGGGTTTAATGATATTTTCCACAAACATTTGCAAGAGTGTCCATTAATGTGCCCCGACTTTGCAAGGATGCAGCCAAGCTAGCGGCTACCATCAACACAGGCATCATTGGAGAACAGCACAAGGCGTGAGGAGGATGGAACACTGGCGTGTGCCCTTGGGAATGGCACAGGCCACATCTTTGGCTGGAACACATCATTCCCAGCGAAACCCCACGGATTTACACCAGCTGGAAACCCATCCTCCCTCCAGCATCTTCCTGCTCCCGGGGAGATGGAGGAATGAAGCAGGGAAATGTCTAATTGCTGATGGCTGAGAATTAGTTTAGCACATCTTGAGAGCCGCTTTCCTCGCCCCCCGTAAAGCCGAAACAGTGCATGATTTGCATGAAAATGTTATTCTAAGGCAGAATTTCCAACCATCTGTCTCACCTCCATCATGGAATATTCATATATATAAATTACATGACTGTGGCAAGATCAAGGGGCTCCTACATTACAGTGACAAATGTGTACAGTAGGCAGGGACATAATTGCTTGTAGATAGGAAGACTTGCTGTTATTTTTATTACTAGAAATCATCCTCTTTAGATTAAGGTAATTTGCAAGAGATCTAATAAATGCCACCTAAGGAAAGAGCAAAGAATAAAAATTGTAACAAAAACCTGAGGTTTCCTGGGCCTGAACATAGGCAGCTGTAGGTATCTTTTTTCAATTAAACTTCTAAAAATATTTCTGGGACTCCTGAAAGGGTTTTTATTTGCCCATATCCCACTTAAGTGACATTTTATGAATAGGACTAGAAGTGAACCCGGTTTTGTACCATTAATTTAACTTAAAACTGTACCTCACTGCCTCAGCTCCCTGCTGACAGGAGTGATCTTTTTTTCGAACATTTTTGGAGCTTACCCTGGCACACACTGGATCCCTTCACAAGAAGGGCCGAGAAAGCTCTGCTATTGCAAAGTGAGCACAAAAAAAAAAGAAAAAAAAACCCTTTAAATCTGCATAGTAATACGGAAATTGCATTAAATTTCCTTCTCTTTTGCCCCACCACAGCTTGAGATCGGCTCAAAGGGCAGGCAGGTTAAGAGGAACTAGGTCTCGGTATGCAGAGGTCAGCTCCGATCCAGGAATGTGATTAGTCACAGGGCAGCACGGGTGTCACTGGGAGATATTCAGAGGCAGAAGAAAAGCACCCTAAGGGCTTTGACTTCACCCACCCTTGTCACAGGGCAGCCCAAAAGAGAACAAACCCTAAAGACTAAAGATTGGGTCAGGCTGCTCCTCCTATCTGCTAGTGCCTCGAGTCCGATAAACATGCAACTCTTAATTACTGTAGCAATAACTATTTTATTTTTATAAAACATTTTTAACCTGAAAGCAAAGCACTTCAAAGGCCACATGCTGTTTAAGTTTTCATTCGGAAAGCACCATAAACTGTGGGGAGTCCAGTTTAGTTACTAAAGGAAATAAGAAGCAGCCCTGCTGCAGGATACAAACCCGGGGAGGAGCGGAGCCATTTTCCGACCCGACATTTACACTGTTAAACCATCTCCACAAACACCGGGCGAGCAGGTTTCTATGGAAATTTGGATGCGCTGTTGAAGAGGGGTGTTTGGGCAGCAGGATGTGCCCGTGCCACGAGGGAAGGAAGCCCCTCTTTGTTGGCACCCCAATAGTGAAGGTGCCGGGGGTTGTGGCTGCTGCCTGTGGCCTGCGGATGGGCCCCGTATTTTCCCCGCTCTGCAATTTGCTTGTGCTGTGCTCACACGCCCGGGCTTGGTCTGCACTGGGGTCAGGAGCACTAATCGACCATGCAAATGAACCTGGGGAGCAGCCTAACGAGGCGCCGCTCCCCAGCTCGTCAGGGAGCTGCCACTCACGGGCTCTGCCGCGCGCGGGGGGCACATGCTTCATTTAAACAAATAAGCGAGGCACATTAGTGACTCATTAAGCATTTGCCTTTCATCATTATTCAAGCAGCCATGTAGGTCATTTGGCTTCTGCAGCACACAGGTCAAAATAAATTCATAAAACATGAACGCATCCAGGCAGCGTCAGTAATCCAGGAGCATCCTGCTCCGTCAGCTAATTCCACAGGGGCGCGCGGGGCCACACTCACTTTCTCCCAAGGTCTTCTGCAGCAGGTCGTGCTTGGCTTGGAGCTTCGTTATCAGGTTCCTGCCTTCCAGGTACTCTTTCATTTTCTGGGGAGGTGGAAAGAAAGCGACGTGAGCGGGGGACAAGCTCTGGTTTCTGCTGCCTCCTCGTCCCGCGGGGCGCTGAGCACGAGGCCGAGGTGGCACCGAGTCACCCGCGCTGCACAGGGCTGCAAAGGATCCACAGGGACCCCCTGGGGCTGCCCCTTGTGCCGCCCAGCGCTGCTGGAGGGGCCATTTGGGCAAACTGCGAGGCTGCTGCTGCGGCTCTCCTCTCACTTGGCCTCTCTCACCCCACTCGCCTCGTCCAGCGCCGCTGGACGGTGCTGCCTCCGCGCCGGACGGGCAGCACACCCGTGGTTATATAACCACTTCTCCCACCTGGTTCGGATTTTTCCCGGCTCTGCAAATGCTGGTTTTCGCACTTCCTTCATCTCCTACTTTGCACCTCAGCGCGGGGCTGCTCGTCCTGGCGCGCGGCAGGGCCCTGCCGGAGGCCTCTGCAGCCAACGTGGCTGCACTGAGGCCTTTTTTTTGTTTTTTTTTTTAGTATTTCCCTATCCAACCTGTTTTCCAATTCCCACTTACGTGTTTTTCCTAAAGCAGTTACGTTTTTGCATCAAATGTTTAGCAGAAAAATAAATAAATAAATAAATAAAACAGAGTGTACATTGCCAAAATAACCAGAGAAGTTGAAGAGGGAATATGAGGATAGATGTGAGTCTGGAAGATGCTGAGCTGCCTGTCTCGAAACCAAGAGCAGGCAGACAGCGCTACATGGCTCATCTCAAAATAGCTCAAACAGAAGCTTAAAGATCTGCAAATCAACTTGATCTGGGAGAGACACACACCTCCCTTTGAAGCAGACGCTAACGTTGAGCTCGGTCCTTCTTGCGCTCCGTCTACATCCCAATGGCCCCCGCGTTCCGAAAGGAAGGGCCCCCCTTCCCAGACAGATGTGGCCCCCTCTGCATTGAACACGCGGCCTCCATCCCAGTTGGGGCTGCACTACCTGCGGCCGGGCACCAAGGACACCTAAATCACACAATTTCACACCGTAAATCAGTGAGGATCTGCTGCTGTGCGATGCCCGATGCGAGGAAACGTAAACGAGCTCCCGTCTCCCTGCCTTGGGGCAGCTTCCTTTGAAGAAGCGTCTTTGGGGCCTGGAACATCTGCCCTGTGAGGAGAGGCTGAGGGAGCTGGGCCTGTTCAGCTGGAGAAGAGAAGGCTGAGAGGGGACCTGAGCAGTGTCTAGAAGTACCTCAAGGGAGGCAGTGAGGAGGATGGGGGCGGCCTCTTTTCAGTGGTGGCCACCGACAGAACTAGAGGAAACGGCCACAAATTGAAGCACCAAAAGTTCCACAGGAACTTAAGGAAAAATTTCTTCCCAGTGAGGGTGCCAGAGCACTGGAACAGGCTGCCCAGAGAGGTTGTGGAGTCTCCTTCTCTGGAGATCTTCAAAACCCGCTTGGACGCAGCCCTGTGCCACGTGCTCTAGGTGACCCTGCGTGTGCAGGGGGTTGGACTAGATGACCTTGAGAGGTCCCTTCCAACCTTAAGCATTCTGTGATTCTATGACTGGTGCAAACAGGCCAGGATACACCTCCAGCGGAGGGAGGAATCCTGCCAGGATACGGACACCGTAACCAGCTCTCCTTAAATTAAAGCCCCACATCAGCTTCCCTGTGCTTACCTAAGAGGCCTGCCAGCCACCAGCACAGCACCTGCAACTCCCAACCTCTGCTCCGCGCCACGAGGGATTATTTTCCTCAAGCAAGCACCGCTCCTTCACTTCCCATCCCTCTGCACGCCCAGCCTGCAACGGGCACGAGGGGATCGGACTCTCTCCCGCCCGCGCTGCCGTGCAGCTCCCTCCTCATCCTCATTAGCACCCACCGACCGCCTTCCTCAGGCACGGAGATAACTGCTCCTTGTAGATTCCAAGCTTGAAATTCCTATAAAAGATATTTATGGCTCTGCCCAATCGCAGATCAATCACGTATGCGATTAGGCTGCTTAGAGAAGCCCCTCGTATATCAGCGTTGTCGTGCTGATAGTTATTTCATCCGGGCGGGTTTGACGTGACAAATAGCCCCTCTGCCCGGGGGGACAGCGGCTTCCCGCCTGGCTGCATGGGAGCCCTGTGGAATGGGAAAACTGCTGCACCCAAGTCCAGCGCGGGCTGCGGCTCCTCCGCGCGCACGGGAACACGGAATAGTCCTTCTCCAGGGAGAGAACGCTTACAGTCCAATTAAAAAACCATTTTTCTACTTCCATAATCATAGGCAGGCTGGTTAATCCCTTCTTAATTGAATCCGTTTCCCTGCCCACTTTTCTTGATAGCCAGCATCACCTTCTAAGAAGGCTTTTTAATTTAATGGGTTATTTTAAGCTTTTTAAGCACTTGTCCAGGGAAATGATAAACTCACCGATAAGCCTATAATAAGGCCAGCCCTGACAAAACCCATCCCATCCGCCAGTGCAATTTGCACAGAAATTCACTATTTTAACAAGTGACACCATTCTTGGAGCAGGACCTTAAAGGACAGTAAGTATAGCAAAAATGCCCAAGGGAATGACAGAAAGTAGTGAGGATAAGTAGTAATATTTTTTGTATAATTTTGAAAAAAAAAATTAAATAGAAGAGAATTCAACAGCTCAGCATAAAACAGATTTAAAGGAAAAAGAAACACCCATGTATTCTGGTATCAAAGTCATTACAGAAAGCTCTTAGCATCTTGTAAATCTTGTACACCTTGTGAAATTGCATCAGTTCTATTAAAAGCTTATTTGAACTTCCGAAGTTGGAAGAGGGTAACAAAAATAAATAAATGCTCTTTCAGCCTGTATTCTTTTTCAAAATTCTACATTTACAAGTTGGTAAGTTTTTCCCAGACAATTCCTTTGTTAGGAAAGAAATAAGAAGAGGAAAAAAAGAAAAAAAAAAAAAACACATTTTACTCAGCTTATGCACAAAGCTTTTATCAGACAAAGGCATCTCAATATATTTAAAAGAATCCAAAGCACCTGTTTTTAAAAGCATTATTCTACCTCTGCTTGCCCAGAATCAACTACAGGTCCATTTCTGTAAGATGACAACAAGGTTTTGTACTTCCTTGTAAAAATAACGCTAACAATGCTACAAATATAGGTAGAGAGTTCCCCAAAGCCTTGAATTGCTCTGAACACGCTGAATTCAGCGGCTCACCGTGAAGTAGAACTGCTCTGTCTCCTGCTGGTTGGCCCGTCTCTTGGCGATGCTCGGTTTGCTCATGAACGTTTCGGAGACGGTGGATTTAACGGACTCCATCGAGTTGCTGTACTGGAAACAGTCGGAGACATCGAAGTCCTCTATCGTGACGATATCCTGGATCGTCTGGAGCGTGGCTTCCATAGTCTTCTTAACCTGGCCAGCAGGAATGAGCGTTTTATTAAGAGTGAAGATAATATCTTGTAGGTGAAAAGAGAAGCAATGAGGACCTCAGAGCATTTCACTAAATGAACAGAGATCACTGGTTTGGTGATCTGTGGGCCATAACTAGGGTGCAAGCTCTGCTACTTAACAGACCACAGGCCCTGGCAGCAGAGAGGCTGGAGCCCGAGGCAGCACCAACATGGCTGGAATCAACGGGCTGGGGTGAGAAATAGGAGGATTGAACCTCCAAGCAGAGAGCTGGGGGGAAAAGAGCTGCTCATCTGCTGCAAGTACATCGGGAGGGCATCAAACAAAGGTCTGATTAAAAACAGCGCTTCTCTGTGCTGTAAATTTTTCCTGAAGGTCAAGATCAAAACTCTGGGTATTTAAAGGGATTGCCATTTTTTCCCCAGAAGAAATTAAAAATTCCTGAATATAGAACTGCAGATCAGATATTTTGATCTGTTCCCAGACAAATGCCATTCATCGAGTGCTCTCATCCTAGATGACTGATGAACCAAAAGCTAGCTCTTACCTTATGTTATCAGAATTCAGCGTCTTAACTTCAAAACACTGCTTTTTTTTTAGATATTCAGATTCAGCTATTTGAAATATGGTCAGCGCTATCAATTTAGGGTTGGAAAAAGGATTTTTTTTTTTTTTTTAAGTTGCATTGGACCAGGATGTTTCCAGCCGTAGATGCTTCTTCCTGCATTTTACTGCAAACCATCATGAAATAGGATCACAGCAACTGCATTTTTCGCAGTGCCCTCCTGGCTTTGCAAGCAGCAGGAAGCGCTGGCTTTGGGGGGCTCACCTCCTCATTCTCTATCTTCAGCGTAGACAACCTGGACTGCAGCTGCTGGCACCTCTGCACTAGTTCACTCTGGACTGGTTGCTGGGCACATAGCTGCGACTCCTGCAAGAGAAGATGCAGCATTTTTAGAGTACTAGGGAAAAACACAGACTCTAAACTGTATAAATGTAACTAAATGGAAGAATGAGCGTTTGTGGAGCTAGAGGCAGGATGTGAACTGACCATGTCACCCATATGGGGCTGAAACTCGAACTTCATGGGCGGGCAGAAGACGTTGTTGTACATCTCCATGAGCCGCTGCTTATCGCTGTTGGCGTCCAGGTTCTCCACGGCATTCTCAATGGCATCCAGACCCTCGTGCTTCGACTGTTCCAGGTTCAGCTCAGCTGACAAGAACGTCCTGAGTGCTCTGTTGAGGCTAGCGTGGTATCCCAGGTCACAGCACTGCTGGAAAAAGCCACACAATTCCATATGAATAAGAGAAGAAACTCTGAAAGTGAAATTAGAATTTCTGAGGCTGTAAGTAAGGGATACTTCACCATTTTCTAGGTACCACAATGGTCTCTGATTGACCACAGAGATATCTGGACTAGCTGTCTTCGCTGTAAACAGAACCCAGTCTATGAAAACCTTAAATAAAAAAAGTTCTAAATTATTCCAACTAAAAGAAAGACAAAGCACTGAAGTACTCTCGTGAGAAACAAACCACAGCATCGGCATCACCTGCAAAGGTTAATCTGCAGCTACCACTATTCCATCCAAGCTACAGAAAAACTGCTTCATCCGGCACGCCGCTGGCAGCACGAACACGACCTGAACAGTCACCAACAGAAGGAAGGGAGTAATCCAAAAAGCAAGCAGTGCTGGGTTGAGATGACATCACCACTAGGGTGAAACAGAAGAGCAAAAAAACCTTCCAAGCACAAGGTGGTCAAGGTCAAGAATTTCCTGGCTCTCGCTGACACGAGGATGATGTCACTGGCAGACGACCAAGCGGCTTCACCTCCACCGCGCCGCACGGCCAAGTCCTAATGTTTCATAAGGGAGAAAAGGGCTTTTCTTTAGCTGATCAGAAACAGACCGATTTTTTTTTCAGACATCTAATAAACCGAGCGAGAAAGGAGCCCACCTTCTTGGAATTACAAGCAAGATTACATATGCTAGGAGACTATCCAAAAAGAAAGAAAGAGACCATCTGCTTGATTGCTATGCTGCTCTGTAAGCAAAAAAGATCACATGAAATCTCCTCCTCAGCCATCATTTGGGTCTCATCACTGTCATTGTGAGTAAACGGAGGAAAAAAAAACCCATGATGGAGATGGAGGGGGCCTGGGTGACTAGGGGACCGTTCCCGCTTCCGCAGCATCCCTGCTGCCGCGTGCCGGCTCCGGTGCCAACAAGCTGTGGCAGGTGGGGAGCCTTGGAAAGGAGCTGCAGTTGCTGCTGAGACCGCAGGCAGGGAATGAAAAGGACGTTGCATTCAATCAGAGAGCACAAAAACACAAGCGAGAAACAAAAGATGCTTGATTGGGAACTTGCACGTGCGGGACGGCCTTGGATCACAGCTCCTGCTCCTGTGCACGTGGCAGTTCCTGCCCTGCAGCTATTTGGGGACAGCCAGGCCGAGCTGGGCCACCAGCGCAGCCAGCACTGCAGTCAGGAAGATTTAATAGAAGCAGCCACTCGTTTTCCCCTCCCAAGCGATGCTTTTGCCCACTCAAACAGGGTGACACGGTCACCGTCACCTGCATCCACACGGCAAAGCACCAGCGGCCCAAGAGGGGTTTGTGATGGGGCTGGAAAGGCCAGTGGGACTAAATATTTTATAGCCCACTTCATTAGGCAGCAGGACTACATTAAAGCTGAAAAAACACTTTGCCAGCTTATTTTATTGAAGCCGGTGATAGGAAACATTTTTCAGCCCACTCCCCTACTTTAATATTTTTAAGAGTCCAGCACACTGCATGTATAGAAGTATCAGTCTTGCCATCCCTTTTCTGGGTTATATAAATGTTTGATGGAATCGTTCTCCAAGGAAATCAATTTTTTATAAGAATTTAATGATAACTCATTCAAATTCACTTCCCAAGATGACAGCTGATTAACCCTTTGCCAGACAGTGGTTTAATAGGCTCAGAGAGAAGGTTCAAGAAGAGAAGAGCCCTCTGTTTTCAAATGCCATAATTCAAGTTTAACAAATGTTACCCAGAAAGAAAGGTCTCCTAAAGAGGCAGCAAGTATAGAAGAAACACATCTCTTCAGTATTGCAATTTTGCAAGGAGTGAATTGGGAAATGGTGAAAAATCTGCTTGTTTCTTTGTCCAGGGAGTGGCCAGCAGCAGTTTCTTTTGCTTTTGCCACTTCTTCTGACACCTTTCCCCATTGGTCTGCAAAGCAGTCCCAGGGCCACAAGAAAGAAAAGCATCAAGCTCCAGCAGACCTAGTGGGTGGGGGTGTTAGACAACAGACAGCCCAAGAAGCAGAGAGATTTATTCCCCTCCTGAAATACACTATGAGAAGCATTAACCTTGAAAAGTATGGAATTTTTCAAGGCAAGTTAAAAGCTGTGTTGGAAAATGCTTCTGTCCTTGATTTCTTTTACCAACTGGCATCCTGCTTTACAGGATCATTTTTCTTGTCAAAAACATGCTGAATTATAATCTTGAGGCTTTGCTTAAAAGAGTGAATAGAAAATGTCAAATAGGGATACAAGAACTGTGCTTTGCTTTAACTAAGCAATTTCTTCTAGGCGTTTCAGTGCCAGGTTTATCGTGTAACAGGCTCCAGAAGCCAGCGAAGAAAAGCTCCCCTAACAACTTAATGCCTGATCATCAGGCCAACTGCTCCTGCCTGAACTGCCCATCAAGCACCACGAGGCTGCGGCGGTGGAGGACGTGGCTGGGTGTACAGGACACGTTGAGGGAGAGGCGCACGTGAGGGTTAATGACAACGATATTCACTGCAGTCACCCAAGCAGCAGAACTTACATCAATGAGATCAGACAGGTCATGAATGTAATACTTGAATACAGATGCGTTGGTGGCTTCCAGAGCCAGCAGATATTCGTTTCTTGCCTTAATTGCCTTCAGTCTATTCTCTGTGTACTTAGCTTGGCGCTGAAAGAGAAACCAAAGACAGGATTTATTTTAAAAAGAGCTGTGGAAGGAGTAGTAGCATTCTTAGTAACACTAAGCAGTGTTCTGAACAATTCTCACCCTGACCGTATAATTTGTTTAGTTCAGCTGGATCCTGGTTTTATCAGGATTCAAGGGCTTAAAGCTTAGATTAATTACCTAGAAGGGTTTAAATATTACTGTACTAGGCAGTTTTAGTCCTCTCTGAGGACCCTGACTATGGTATTGGCAAAGAGTAAGGGAAGAACGAGGAACAAGGTGGGTTTATGAGATTGTAAGGTGACTTATAAATAAGATGTAATTTCAGTTACCTCCACACCTTGAACGGCAACTCTAAGCACTGCTTGCCACTGAAACTTGCACAAATCCACCCTAGATCACAGCACAGATCTGAGCCCAGCCACATTAGTAAGTCCCAAAGCTCAACATGACCACGTAGCCCAAAGTCAACACCAGCTCTGCCCTTCGCTCATCTGGTTGTGTTGGCCCTAGACTCTAATTTAAGGCTGCTTATCTAAAACTTGTCCTGATCTTTCAAGCGAGGTGTTCCCATCTGTGTGCATCCTCGTGCTACCAGTACCTTCTCCTTCATTTTCTCTATTTTCTTGACGGAGCTTCGTCGAACGTGTTTTTCTTCAAACTTGACGTTGGCCGTGGAGTCGGGGGAGCGTGGGGTCTGCTTGTCCTCTTGTTTCACCGACTTCCCAATCTGCTTTTCCTCCTGCTTCTCTGCCTCTTTCAGCTTGCTCTGGGCGCTGATGCTGTCTGCGTTGTACATATGGTAGGTTTTCATAACCTGAGCAAGATGCACAACAGTCACAAAGTGTAACAGGGCAGAGAAGGAAACAGGTTTATCTACCTGGCAAGCCAAGCACGCAGAAACTTTGCTTTACACTGTCATGTGCATGACCGAGTCTCGGGGCAGAACATTACACACACACCTGCAAAGCTCAGAAGTTAAGAGGAGGAAAAAAATCCTACAAAAAAGTCACGTGCTACAACGCTTTACTGGGACATTGTTTGGATTCGGCCAATGCACTCTGAAAAAATAAGTTACTTGAACGTAACTCTTGACAGTAGGTTTGTATGAAATGCAAGATATCACATGAAGTAAACAAAGGCACTTGGACGGGGACCAGCAAGTCAGATCTGTTTGTCTGCTGGGAGTCAGAAATGTCTAAACTGGCAAAATACCCAGGAAAACATCCCATCACAAAACAGCGTGCCAGAAGACGCCCGAATGAAAGCGCGGCTCCCAAAATGAATTTGAAATCAAAGCAGATTAATTTACAGCTGCTGCTTTGTTTAATTTTGGCACACGCCTTCCTGTACACTCCAATGGAGGAACTGAAAAAAAAAGAAAAAAAGAGAAATCAAAAAAACAGAGCAATTATATCTTGCCTTCTTATTATTCAGAGAACATTAGTTGTCAAAGTTGGAAAAATGACTGGTTTTCATGACCAGGTACAATTTCTGAATGTCTCTCAGCCTTGTTTCTAGCTACATGAGGCATTTAAATATTACAAGTCTCAAGCAACTATACACAAATCAATAGTTTGATCATAACAGCTTCATAAGTAACTCATGCTCAATTCCTTTAAATCAAATTTGACATGAAAAAGCACTTTTGATTGCCTTATGTAACATGAATATCAATAAATGAAGGTGGTTCTTTCTGAAGGCTCAAGCAGGAACTTGTGCTACACGGATTACAGCACATATTTTTTATAAATATTATCCCAAAAGCATACAAATGTGCTTATCCCTATTTCATCTTAGTCTGAGGTGCAACAGGGTTTTGCTGAAGCACGGATAGGAACAGAATTTGTATTTAATGGTGAAAGAGCAGGCGAACGCAGCCACCCTTAAAGACTTTCTGAATAATTTACACACACGCTTGCAGACACAGCCACTGCTCAGACTATAGAGCAGGTATTTATAATAATGGAGGCAAAGGAGCTTCTTTTCCTCTATCGCTGAAAGAGGAGCAGGCAGAAAGCAAGAGAAGCAGGAAAAAAAAGGGAAAAAATCCTGATTTTAATGACTTCACCCTGCTGGCAATGCCACATTGGCAACCACAAGCGCCGCCTGCTCCCTGCTTGGCAGCGGGGCTGCTGTTGACTCACTGGAGGCTGCCGGGGTCAGCGGCCAAGTCAAGGACTTGGGACAATTCGGGACAAAAGGGACAATCCAGGGGAAAGGGCTCCGCACCGGATCGATGGAGGGGAACTTAAGAACGGGCCCGTTTTCACGGACGCCCATCTACGCTGGAAACAGGGATACTGTCCATCCTTTACTCGAAAAAGAGTAAGGAAGATTCCTTCAGGAAGAAGGAAACACTGCTGAAATAAACGGCATCCTCAAAAGGAAAAAAAGAGAAAAATATATAATTTCTACAGTAGCAAATCTGATGAGCCACCTTCATTTTAAAGTGAATTCTCTGCTTTTCCAGGAGAAAAGGGGAGTAGTGGAGATTCCAAGGCAGCTATCGCAGCAGCAGGAACACTGGAGATTTTCCTCCCCTCGAGCTCCCTTTTTTTCCTAAAAGATTCTAATTCCAGGGAAGCCTCTCCAATGCTCTCGATACCTGACTGCCTCCCAACGCCAACATGGACTCAGAGACATCGTCTTCAAGGAATGAAGAAGTTGTCCCTTAGTGCAATGAGCCGGTGCATCATTAAGAAAGGAGGAAAGACAAGTCATTTTGAGCAACAAAGCCACGGAAAACCATGCCGTGGTGCTGCTTTTAGAGCAGAACCAATTCACCAGCAGCTGCTGAGGGGAAAAGAAACAGCCAAACAGCGGGCTCTTCCATTCATCTGTGCGAGAAGAAAACTCCCCAAGCAGCGGATGAACCTTAACGACCACATTCTGCTCTTCCCGAGGCAATGCCTCTTCCTTGGTGCTCCAATGGCCAGGCTGGGAGCGGAAAGCGCAGATGGAAGCCTATTACTCTAAAGGGAACTGTTTTGCTGGAAGAGCAGAGGAACAAATAAACACGGAGGGTTTTTCCTCCCCGCTGAAGTTGCATGCTTGCTTTTATACGCTCATTTCCAGAAGGGGACCACACAAAACCACTGAGCTTATCTGATTCCATCATTCATTAACCCGACTGATTTCTTACTAGTGCATTTGGAAATATTTCTAAATATCTCCTTTATTTTCCTCCTTTTTTCTCTTTATTTTTTTTTAACACTGCAGCTAGTAGGAAGAACATCTAAACCTGAGATATTTGGGAAGAGGAGCCAACACTTACAGAACTGAAACAGAACATTAAGATGGAGTGAAATGGCGAGATTTATACTACTGTATAGACTGGTGAACACAAACTGCCTCGAATCACAAGGGCTGCAGACATTTATCAGCCTTAGTGCTTCGTCTCTGCTGTGAGAGCAGGCTGGGAGACGTCAAACACCCTTCCTTGCGTGTGAAAGGAAGCCAAGAAGCCGGAGTTACCGTGTAGAGCTCGTTCAGGACCTTCATCAAGTCCTCCTGGAGCTGCAGTCCCACTTCCTTACTCTGCAACGAAACAGAGAAATGAAAGTTAATTGGGGAAGACGGGGAAGAGGCGAAGGAAGTCGGCCTGCTCCACATCTACAAATAAGCTAGACTTCATCAAGCCCTGTTATTTACGCTAACAAATCCAGTAACTGCTCAGCCAACAGCCACTTTATGGTCAAATTGCATGAAGGATATTAATAAACTGAAATGTTATACGCACACGGCCAAGCAGGCCTGAGAGTTGGAGACAGGAGAACTTCCAGCAAACGGATTTTCAGCTTTAGAAACAAGTAGATTCTCCAGCCTCGTATGTAGCAATCTTAGTGTCTGCCTATGACAGCTTGGCATATAGCAGTATATGGAAGGGCCCTCAGTCATAGTAAAGGGTTTCCTTTATTTAAGGCTGTATCGCAAACAACAGGCAACACTTCCATTCTGCTATAGAAACCCAGCGAGAGGGGCTCAGTGATGCTGGCACGAGAAGGCAGCTCCTTCACAAGGGCTGTGTTGGGCCACAGGTTCGGCCCCAATAAATAACAATAAATAACTCTAATCATGCAAGTGCCACTGCACGGCGTTTTGGCCCGCCCTTTTCAAAGACAGGGAGGCAAAGGCAGTTTGCAGAGGACAAAACGGAAGCAAGGTCGCTCCTCGCACTGCTCCAACCTCCAGCATCCTCTTGCAAATGTTCTTTTGCTCAGGAATTTCCTCACCGCAGCTACAGAAGCACCAGAACGAAGAGCAGAATCGCTCTGAGGGGGATTTACATTGCGTTCGGCAGGCAGCTCTTCCTCCTTGCATTCAAATTACAAATTCAGATATGGGATTCACCTCCGCAGACAAAGCAATCAGCTATTTTTAAACTACAAAGGCTCCAATGCAATTTAACTCTATCAACACAGATCGCTCCTCCCGGGGGACGCGCGCGTTAGCGAGCTGCCTGCTTCAACCCAAGGCAATGTGACTCATGAACCCGCTTCCTTCTCTAAGAAAGAGCAGAAGGAAGGGAAATAAGGATTAGCAGCAGACAGGCGAGATGGGTTGTCAAAAGTGGTCAAGACCCAAACTCGCCTGCAGCCAAGTGTCAGATTTAAAAATACATATATATATTTACTTATTTAAAAGCCCTGCTATGTGACAGGGAGCGCGCGTTTCTAGATTGCTATTGGACACAAGTGCTGCATGAAGAGGCAAACGTTTGGCTTGAGCTGGACACAGAAATAGGGAATGAGAAGTACATTTTGCTATTAAAGACTCTGAGGGTGCCGGAGTCACGTCTGTAATGGCCAGGGCCGACACCTCTCCATGCAAAGGCCTCTTGGAAGAGGCGTTTCTGCACAGACCAACCTATGCAAAGGAGGGGAAGCAGCTTCCTCACCTAGCGAGTTCAATGGCACTATTAATCTTCCTTGATTAGAGACAGCGCTTCATGATGGAGCTGATTCATATTCTAAAGAGTTTCCATGAGAAAAATCTGAGAAACGCAGATGCACCAAGGAGCAGAGTCAGCAGGCGCTTAATGACACTCCTTGCTGCGCAGGGAGCAGCTCCCGCGGCCTCTGCGCCAGCACCCGGCTCTGCTAAACCCTTCCCAAACCCTCATCCCTGCTCCGCTAAACCCTTCCCGAACCCTCGCCCCGGCTCCGCTAAACCCTTCCCGAACCCTCAACCCTGGCTCCGCTAAACCCTTCCCGAACCCTCAACCCTGGCTCCGCTAAACCCTTCCCGAACCCTCAACCCTGGCTTCGCTAAACCCTTCCCGAACCCTCGCCCTGGCTCCGCTAAACCCTTCCCGAACCCTCGCCCTGGCTCCACTAAACCCTTCCCGAATCCTCGCCCTGGCTCCACTAAACCCTTCCTGAATCCTCGCCCTGGCTCCACTAAACCCTTCCCGAACCCTCGCCCTGGCTCCACTAAACCCTTCCCGAACAGCATCGGGGGCTGCAGCGAGCGCCGAGGCAGAGCGTGTCCCCACGAGCCTCCTGCATCGGATCCTCTCCCTGCGTTTTCGTGGGAATGGACCCACGGCCACGTGTGAACGAGCCATGGGATCCACGGCCGAGCCATGGGATCCACGCACGGCTCCCACGCGCTCCCCATGCCGTTCCCCGGGGACAGATTATCCCCCTCCGACAGCAGCTCGGAGCGAAGCTGCCGGTTCCCGCTGCACGGAGCCGTCTGCAGCAGCAGCTTCCACATCTCTGGAATGAGAAGCTGGAGCTGCTGCTCATCGGTGACAGCGGCCGCGAGGATTTGCTGCCTGTCCGGGATGACTGATGAGGCCGACGGCCGGGGCTGCTCTGAATGTCCCGAGCACTGGAATTCTCCCTCGGGAAGCGCTTTGCAGCGGCGGCTCCTGGCTGCTCGAGCCGCCCGGGCCGGGCCCGTCCTTCTCCGGCTCTTTCTGCTTTTTTCTCACATAAAATTGCTCCTTGGCTGTGCAAACTGCTGAAGCATCAATTATGCAGGGGCAGATTAAAATGCATACTCTAATGCATATTCAGATGCACATTCAGGCTGGAGAAGAAAAGGAGAAATGTAAACAGAGAACTGTCAAAACAGGCCAGCCCTCGTGTTCCCAAGCGCGCGGCAGGACCGGAGCTGCCGGATTGCGGCACTAAGACAAAGGTAGCAGAGATCAGGGTGCCACAAGAATGAGGCCCCCAAACGGCCGTTTGGCCCCGTTCCCAGGGCTCATTTTGCTGCTTGATCTGGGCCGTTACCGGGCCCGGGTTGGAGCTTGACCCTTGGGAACGCGGTACCCGCGGGTCGGCACCGGGACCGCGACGGTGTCGCTGCAGCCGGGGCGCCCGCGGGCCCGGGCGCTGCCGCTCACCGCGCGCTTCGTTACCGCCACCCGGCCCTCCGCCTCCCGCTAATTCGATCAAGATGTTTTTGGGATCCGCTGCGGCCCTCGCGCGGCTGTTCCGCATTCCAGGGAACATGAGCGACTTCAGCTTCAAAATATTTCGGGGGAATAACGCACACGAGAGCTCCGGAACGCTGCTGATGTTCACGCCCCGGATGTCAAGGCTCAGCACCATCGTTGCAGATCGGATAGAAAGACGGGGCGGCTTCAAAAGCAGCATCCAAGGGTCACTTTGTGCAGGATGTCCCTAGCAGCAAGGAAGCCAGCAGGACCTGCTGCCGGGGAATGCATAAAACACCAGGATAAAAGATTTTATCCAAGCTACGATACTATGTGGGTCAGCAACAGGATGGGACCAGAATCCAAGCCTGCCCACTTTGAAAACGATTCTCCAACTAGACCATTTCTCTTGCCTTTTTAAAAAAGTGTAAGTGGAATAAATGCATGCAGATAGGCAGCGAGCAGGCATCTCATTGTCTAATTCTGTGCTAAATTAACAGTGGCAGGGGAGAGGCAAGGTGACTGTGTCCTTGCTGCGAGCAGACACGGAAAACCCTTTCCTCTTGCTGGACCCTCCATTTGTCCAACCGGAGGCCGCGGCTCGGGGGTTCGAAGGGGAGCGCGTGCCAGGTAAAGCCCTCCAAGCCCAAACGCGACTGCTCGGAGCAGCAGGTCCCATCTGAGCTCAGGCACCACCAGCCTCCTCGTGAGCTTCCCGCAGGCTTGGCTCAATTCCATACGGATGCAGGAACAGGCACAACGGGGCATTTCCACATTCTCCCCCACGCAAACGCTTGGATCCTCGATAGGGCATCCTGTGACCGTCATCCTCCTCAACCCAACGCAGGTTTCAGTGACACCATCCCTGTTTCACAAAACCAACGCTGTTTTGGAGAACCTTCTCCCACAGCTTCCGCAGAGCAAGTCCTCAGCACCCTCACCCAGCCCTAGGGAACGGGGGCTCTTTAGGGATTTCTTCTACAGCCCCGAGTTCTCGGAGCTTAGAGAAACCCGAGGAGAACAAGCCCATGACGGGACGCGGTCCCCGCGGATCTGGGGGACAGTCGGACCGCTGCTTTCCAGCACAGGGACCCATTAGGCATCCCCAGCCCCACTCAAGTCACTGCTGCAGTTTTGAACTTTCTCCACTAATTCCACTAGCAATTTGTTAAATTCCATTTCAACACTGCATGAGAAAGAAGGAATTTTCCCCACAGAGCAAAAATGGGAGACTCCAAAAAAGCCATTCCTACATAAAACCACATCTCACCACTGCCTTCTGCTTCCGACTAACCCCTGCCCTTTTCCTCCTATTTTTTTTTTTGCTGTTTTCTGTGCTGGTGCTATTAAATCCTGGGCTTCAGGCGCTCAATCCCAGCAAATCAGGCAATTTTATGGCTGAGGGTCCTCATTCCTACAGCGAAGCGGGCCTGGCCTCACCTGCCGAGCGAGCGGCACGCGGAAGGGGCTGCAATGGGAATGCGGGAATGGGCAGCACGGAGCAAGGCCGGCGGGCACCTTCCACACGCTGCGAGCAGGGAAACACAGCCCTTTGGATCCAGCCCCAAACCAGGTCCCCTCTGCTGCTACCAGAGCGCTGCAAACCGCCCCCGCGCTGCACACGAGCGGCGTGCTGGGGATTTGGCCTGGAAAACACAAATAAACGGCAATATAGTCGATACAAGCAAGCGGCATCGTGGCCAGGGCGCTTCCTGTCCCTACGAGGCTTTTCCATGTGTGCCACGTTTTTAAATTGCTGCTATTCCAGCCCCGATGCAGCGAGCGAGCCGCGCTGCAGCTGCAATGTAGGTCAGCTCAAGCAGGGACCCCTTCAGAGAATTAATAATTCTTCTTCCTTGATTACTGCAGGCTTTTAACCAGCTCATCGTGGATTCTTCATTTCACATCAAACACGGTGCTGTACATGGGTAGATAAATAAAGCGTTTTTTTCCCCCACGATCAAAGGTGTTAAAGAGGAAGAGAATTCAAAATTGACAGTTTGGGTTTTCAGCCCTTTTTCTAGGTTTCCTTTCCTTAAATACCATTATTGAATTTGCTACGCTAGCGTAAAGCGAGGAGCACCGGGCTGGTTAAAAAGAGATTTTAAAAGCCGGGGCCCAACACGGTGCGAGAGGGGACGTGACAGCAAGGAAGAGCCACCACTGGGCACGAAACCCACCCAAAATCAGGGCGAGTTCCACAGTGGGTTCAAAACCCCCCGAGGAGTCTCGGCTAGCGGTTCCGTGCTCCGGTTTTCCCGGATTTTATGGGAAAGCTGTTTAAGGAGCGTGAAGAGGAGGCTCAACGGGGGATTCGGGGCAACTCTCTGAGGTCTTCAACACTGGGGTGGAAATGAGGAGATCAGAGAGGACCCACGTGGCAGTGAAAGCTGCTGGTGCTGCCTGCAGGGACAGCACACAGAGCTGGGAGCTCTCCACCGCTTGGCTATTTTGTGAGGTAAAGATCTGTCAAGCCGAAAAAAGACAGTTTGTTCATAAAATCCACGAAGCGAGGAAGGCTTTCCTAATCCTCATCTTTTGAAAACTGTATCTATTTTCCTTAAATCCGAACAAAACCCGTCAGTCTGCTTCTAAGGAACTCTTGGAGACAACAGAAAGAGTGATTAAAGATATTAAATGAAAGAGCCTTCTCCAAAGGCGACACGAGTGTAAATAACACCGCGGATCCCTGCGAAAAGAGCGAGATCTGCAGGCGGGGAAGGCTGATAAGCGGAGCCGACCCCGGCCGCGCGCGCGGGAGAGCGAGGAGCGATGAGGGGGATAGGGATTGCTAAATCCATGGATAAAAAGGCCGTGCTTCGGAAGGATGAGGAGGAAGGACTCAAGGTGTGTGTGATGGTGGCCGCGCAGGAGGGAGGCCGACATCCAAGGCGGGCTGGGACCGGGACCGGGACCGTCCCACCACTTCCCCCTTGGCTTCATCGGCTCAAGAGAGGCGATTTATTTCCCCACTTGCCTTTCGCATCCCTGGAATTAGCACAGACCCGTGCCGGCAGCATCCCTCGGGTCAGGGAGAAGGCGGCGAGCAGAGGCGGCCGCCGGGAAAGGCTGAGGATCCGGGACACATCCGACACGGCGCGCTCGCTGGCTTTGGCAGCGCGCGGCTTCTCTTATCAGCAGAGATACCTTTGAAGTGGCTGGCGAGTTTCCAGCTCGTGTCCAAGCAAATCAGACCCTTCACATCCCAGCACAGCCGGGAAAGGGATCTCTTCATCCTGCAACGCGGGCGGAAAAGCTTCACTCGGCAGCGCCCGGCCAGGCCCCCTTCCCGCCCCGCTGCAAACGGGGACTGGAAACACAGGCCAAAGCTCGCAAGGAACGCGGGCATCCCGCTGCGACGGCCCAAGGTCCTTGATTTTTAGCAAAGCTCGAGCGCCAGCGCTGCTGCCCCCGGCCTGCAACCCGCTGCTTTTCCACGGAGCTCCGGAGAGCAACGCGGGAGACTCCGTCTTGGCCGGGACCCTTCCCGCCATGGAAGACCAACTGCCCGAGAGGCTCCTGCAGACCCAGCTCCCACCCCGGGATGTAAAACATTTGGAAAAACACAGAAAATAAACCTGTTCTGCAGTATTTTGTGCAAACGCATCATGCTGGGTTTGTGTTCTAGCCCGTAGCAGCTTCCCTACCAGTTTATGCCTCTCGCTGGGCTGGAGAAGGTGAGAGATTCTAGTGGAAAAGCACAAGCTTGACTTGGTTTCTGATTAAAACGCTACCGCTAAAAACAAAACAAACAGGGCAAGAGCCTCCTTGTAAAAGGAACCGAGAACGAAGATGAGCTGCGACGCCAGCCCTTCCCTGGCAAAGCCCTTCCTGCCGACCCGCTCCTCGCTCCGACTCCAAGGCTTCCCCTCCGAAAGGATTACAGGAATTGGCATCTGATCAACCACAGTGTAGCTACCAGAAAGCTTCGAAGGGCCGGGGAGGCCCTACTGCAATTTTGCTCAAGAGAAGGTTCCTCCTTGACTTAAGGAACGTCCCAACATGAAACTAAACAAACACAAATAAAAAGGAGACAGAACGCAACCCTTCCATGTTCTTCCACACTCCTGATAGCCAAACACCACTCAGGAAATCTGCATTGTACAACGGGACACTCGCACTCATTTTAATTGTAGAATTTACCTCAGCTACCAGGGCCCCCCAAAAGCTGCTGCAAGGGGGCAAATCAATCCGGGCGCTGCTTTGGACCGGGACACGGACCCTCCTCAGCACCGACGCCGCGCAGAGGTGCTGAACACATCTGAGTCTGCTTCCTCGAGACACGTCAAGGTGCTGCCAAGACCAGAGTGAGAAGCCAATGGGGCCTCCATATACTGCTCCTAAGCAGATTTTAATTCTAGAGGGAGACACACACCGCTCACACGACTGGTTTTTAACACAGCAACAGCCACCAAAGGCAAGAGCACAGGTAGGACAGCCTGCCAGGCAGTTTGTATTAGAACAATTCCTCACCCATCTCCTGCAGCCCCGAGGCTGAACAGCCCCAGAGCTCTTCAGACACCCCACTCACCCTGCACTCCCTTTCCTCTGACATTACCTGTGCTGAAATCTCTACCATTTCCAAAATCTTACACCCTGACAGGGAGCAGGGAATGGAACAGGGACAAGTTTACACCGTTTAGCAGGCGTTTTTCAAAGCTTCCATATCACGTTTCTTCAACTGGAAGAAGATTCTTAATAAAAAATATCATCCTCCCACACTGTCTAGCTTTTTTATTTTTTTTCTCCCCTAAACATAATCAAGGCAGAAGGGAAGAGGGAAAGAGGGAGGAAAAAATGAACACAAAAGCACCTTAGCTGCATTTTATCCTTTCTCCAGAGGAGGACATCCATCATTCCTCTATCATTTTGTATGATAGGAACCCTCTCCTCCCTCCCCTTCCCCTCTTTTTTTCCTTTAGGCAGCAATTCCTCCTCCACTGCTGACAACATTTTGTCCTTGGAGAGTTGTTCTTGATTGCACTCAGGATTAAAATTTGGGAGAATTTCTGATTGTTCAATAAATGTTTCAAAAAGCTTCTATAAACTGTCAACACTAAGCAGATTAGGAGGTGAAAATGTGGCCTGGATTTACCCACTGAATCTCCACTGGAGATTTTCAGGAAAATCCTAAAACAAGGAAATCATTACAGAAAGGAGCTGAGGCAGGTCAAGCACAGCTACCCACAACAACAGACATTAGGAACAGGCAGAATAAACGGATCCACCAGAAGTTGCATCCGCAACCCGGCGTCTCGGCAAGGACACGCGGCGTCGCGCTCCGTTACCTTCTTGAACAGGCGCCCCGAGTCTTCGCTGACCTGGACAAAGCGCGGGATGATGTTGTTGAGATAGATATCGCTGAGCGTGGTGTGATCCCTGCTCTCCCGCTTCACTTGGTTTAGCAGGAGATTCCAGCAGTTGACTGGTGAGAGCACGTTCTGATCCTTCCTGCAGGGATGCAAACAGAGACAAGCATTGGATGGGGCTTCACCCGCAGCACACGGAATGAATCCGTCCCGCGCGTTCCGCATCAGGGAATATCCATTTAGCCACGTAGCATCTGCATGGGAAACAAAACGGGATGGCTCGTGCAGGACAGCAACCAGTGCAAGTCACCTAAACCCACCCTGAGCAGAAGAGCATGCAATATCCATACATAAAACTCGACATTCCCATCTTTGGGCTTTGCATTCCCACCTTTGGGCTCCCACCATGGCCAATTCCCCCTGTGCACGCAGTCCGAAAAAGCTACTACCCCTTTTTGTTTTAAGCACAGATATAATAATTCAGAAAGAGCAACTCCAATCTCTGCTGGAAGGCCAAAGCTCAACTCAGTTATTGCACAAGATTGTACCAGATTCTTTTCCCCTTAAAAGGAGTGGGTGTAATTTCCACAGAAAAAGGAAATATCCTTTTTCTAAAAGAACAGTGAACTCTGCTGCAAGCAGCATCTGACGCTATTAAAGTCACTAAAGAATTAAGCCCAAACAGACTTTTGCTGTCCTTCTCATGGCATTGAGGGTTGCATCACCAGCAAAATATGCATAATTTAAAGAGGGAAAAAAAGAACAGTTCCAAAACAGCTGATTTTGACACGTGTTTCTTTTTCTTTAAAGCAAGCACAGGAGATGACTGCTGTGTGATGGGGCCTGCCCCAAGGGCTGCAGCGTGTGCGAGGGGGCAGAGAAGCTCCGGTGCTTTGAATAGGAGAAAGAAAATAAAACGGGAGAGGGTAGAGATTTCCCTCGGAGATAACATTGCCCTTTGTGGTGCCTGCGGTACTGCGGATACTGCTGGCACGGGCAAAACCAGCAGGAATGATGCAAACCCAGCGCCGTGCGGGCCTGGAGCTGCCAGGTGCCGAGCGGGCCGCCCTGCTCCGGACCTGCAGGACCTGCCGGCTCCGCTGCAGCTCCGGGGCCTCCGGAGCTCCCTGCAGCGAGCGGAGCACGGCCGGGCCCCCAAGGACACGTGCAGGGCTCAGCTCCGCACGTTCCGGCTTCTGCCGACACCGGGGGTGACAGCGTCCGCCACAAGCTTCAATATAATTAGGGGGGTTTGTTCTAAGGTGAAACAAGAAACAAAACCCGACTTTCTCCCAGCACAAAGCCGGGGGAGGAGGATGGCAGCGACTCCAAGGAGCTCTTCCAAGCGGCAGCGCTGCTCCAAGCCCGGAACGAGCTGCCATCTGGCCCGGCAGACCCGGCTGCGCGGAGGGGCCGGGCAGGCAGCGCTTGGGGAAGGGCCCTGCCGGGGCTGCCACCGCTCGGCTGCTTTGTCCCTTTTATCCCCAGGACACCCATGGGTTTTGTACCTTGGCCTACGAGCTGGAGGAGCAGCAGGAGCAAAGACACGGATGAGCCCCAGGGCCCTCCTGGCTCCGCTGCCAGCCCTGGCCGCTGCTGCTGCCCTGCATGGGACGGGCAAGCTGCAAACAGGGACACGCAACCACGGCTGGACCTTCTGGGAATAACACTAATAGAAGGAATGCGGGCAACAACCGGCTCTTCCACAGGGGCTAACGCTCTCTCTGCAGCCCAGCGCCGGCCCGTATGTGACGCTGCGCTCCAACAGCAGAGCCTGGCTGTTCCTTGGGGCTTGCCATTCCCACACCTTCCCGGCCGTGCTCCAGCTCCCTTGGGAACACTGCCAGTGCAAGGATGAGGGGCTGGGAGCGCACAGAACGGATCAGGAGAGCCGGGCTAGGAAACCGGAGAGGCAGGCGGGCGATTCCCAGCTGTCCTGGCTGCGGCAGCGCAGCGCCCGGAGCTATTCCAGGGCACATAGCACAAATACCAGGAGCCGGGGAAGGATGCTGGGCAAAACTGCTCGCGTCCCACGGCGCCACGCGGGTTGTCGATGCTCTCCGTGTGGTTAAACAGGAAAGGCCACCTGGGAGGAGAAAACAACCTCCGCACACGGCACTGTCACCGTGGGCTCCTGTCCCCAGCCCCGGCCAGCGCAGCTCGCTGCTCCTCACAGCAGGAATCTGCTTTGCGATTCCTCCAATTCCTCAGGGCCTCCTGGTTGCACTAAGCCCTCGGGTGCCCGGTCCGGGTGCTCCCTCCTGCTTTTGCCCAGGTTTCACGTCTTCACCGCAGGATTTTGACAGCAAGAGCAAGATGCAAAGATCGTCCCCGTCGCGTGTCGGCACCGGCAGGAGGAGGACGAGGGGACCCGATTCCAGCAGGAAGGAAAGGGGGCAATTCCCGAACTGCTCACGCCGGCGGGCACCGCTTGCCAAGGCCCCGGCGGGGCAGCCGCTTTCCCAACACGAGCACCGGTTACACACGTGCTGACAGCAGCTCCGGCTCGGCCACAACCACGAGCAGATGGCAGAGAAGCAAAGTGCCGTTGGCATTAGCGATTCCGGTGGCAAAAACACCCGGCTCCCAACTCCTTGTCACTACGGACAAGGGACCGGAAAGGAAAACCCAAATGACAGTGACTGCCGGCTCCAGGCACGTGCGAGCGCCGCTTCCGCAGTCTGGATGCTCCGGAACGGCTGAAATCCTGGGGATCGAGACCAACAAGAGCGCCACAAAACTCTGGGAGTTCCCCCACGTTGCAGCCGTTCCCGTGCAGAAGCAGCGTCCGACACGGGCTGCCGCGTTCCCACCGCTCTCGGGGCGGGTTGGAAGCCCGTGCGATGCCAGCGACGCCGCGGGGCGTTTAGGGCAGCCCGACTGCCACCGGGGCGGATGCACGACGAGGAAGCCGGGCACGGATTTGTGGAACCACAAGGAATGCAGCTCGGTGCTCCTCGGGCCTTATCTCGATGGAGTCCCGGGCAGCCTCCACTTCAAAGGTGTCGGTTGGTCTCCACAGATCAGAGGAGAAGATGGAGCTGGAGCGTGTGAAACTTCTTAATTAAATTACTCATGGGGACAAGGAACTCGCAGGCGAGCAGGGATGTATTATCCGCTTCACCGTGTGCTGCGAGGGAGGCTGCACCCCGAGGTAGCAACAGGAAAGGTGCCTTAAAAAGAGTTTGTGGATACAAACATGCTCCAGCAGCCTGAGAAGGGAAGTTATTTGCAGACGGGTGCTGCTGCAAGAGCCCCTTGCAGGGCACCATGGCCTGGAACAGGCAAGGCAGAGAGCTTCGCTGCTCTCCATAGCTGCTCACACTGCTCTCAACTTTGTTTTGCTCTATAACAGCAGCTATCATCACAGGACACAGCACAGAACAACCCCAGGATCGCTGATAGGGTGGAAAACACCCGCAAGGTTTCCAAGCTCAACTCTACTCAATTACATCAAAAAGAAACACAGGGCAGAAAAACCTACTTTTTCTTTTGAATCACCTCCCTCCAAACCCCACACAAGTGCAAGCCCATCTGATCCACATTAATTAACATTTATACCTCCCCCATAGCCTATGCCATCTCTACTTTAAATAGATCACTCCAATTTTGAGGAAATAACTGAGTTTCTCTGCAAACTACCGATTCAAACCAATGCTTGGCTTCCCCTTCACGTCTCCCTGACACTGCTCCATGCTAACTGCAGCAAATGCTGTGAATTGCAAGCACCGACATATACGCTGCTCCCTGCCCTCCTCTTCCAAAAGATTTTAGTTATGAACATCTGTTGTTTACAAGTGCTCAGCCTGGAGGTTGCCAGACTGATCCTGCATCTTCCACTTCAAGGCACGGGCTGCCAGAAACCCAGCTGAATTTCATGCTGGGATATCCTGGACATCCTGCGCTCCAGCTGACAATTGCTACTCGCTATCCTGCTTCCACAGATTTTCCCAATTTAAAATATGGCCTTAAAATAGCCTCGTCTTCGCATTGTTTTTCTTTTTTAAATTCCTCCCTTTAAATTAATTACTCAAGATTTGCAATGCTGTTTATACTGTTAACTATTTATTGGGGATGGCAAATGTCTCCAGAACAAAAAAACACGTAAAACGGGTCAGAATTTGGAAGCTAAAGTGTTTTTTTCCAAAAGGAGACGTTTTGGTGCAGCCAGAGCCGTCCCTAGAGGTGACCCCCTGCTTGGCGGCGCTGCCTTCGAGGAGCCCACGGAGCCCACAGCAGCGCTGAGACCTGCAGAAACGGATGCTCTGATTTAACAGCCACGCACGAGGCCTTAAATCCATCAGGTTTTTATGGAGCGATGACTGCGCTCAACTTTTGACCGACCAACTCCTGTTACAAGAGGGGCTGCAAGGCCCAGGCTATGAGACACGCTCCCTCCCCACTACCACTTCTTACATCTTCTATGAGTGTTATTTATCATGAGGATCCCCAAAAGCCTTCCTAACTATGCGTTTTATACAAATGTTCTCTTCAATAGCCTGTCCTATTTCCAAACTCGTTTTTAAAAGAGGAAAACCACCGTCAAAGGGAGCTGGTCTAACGGCCATGGTAGAGTAGTTAAAAGCGAGTCGAACCTGGGTCATATCCAACTGTCATCAGCTCATATGTCACCTTGGATAAAACAATCTGTTCCCACTCTTTGGAGATAGCAAATGAGAATAACAGCCCCCTGCCTCTGTAAATCATTTTGAGCTGCTCGGGTGCAGGCAGCATCAGACGGTGCAATGGGCAGGCAGCATTTAGGTGCAGCATGAGCTATTGCAGCTTGCTGCAAAGACCTGTGCGAGGCATTTGCTGCAAACCCCCACAAGCCTCATGCCACTCTGTCCTGTGGCTGCTTTTAAGCCAGCCTGGATGTGCCTGGTGGGGAGAGCTCCTCAATTTAATTCCAAGGGTCAAGCTGCAGCCTCTTCCCCTTGACAGCATTCCCTTAAATGAAGGCATTTGGAGTAACTCGGCAATTACACGGTAGCTACCGAGCACGAAAGGACATGCAAATTACAGCGTTCCTGCCTGACAAATTTCCTCCTTGACAGTGCGTTATGAGATCTAAAAACTGCAAGTGACATGGTAAGCAGTCACTGAATAACATGGTACCTTCCAACGTAATTGCTATGTTATCAAAAGAACGTGCTATTACTGTATATTTATAGGTTAGAGCCACGCAATTACAGAGTAGCCACCAGCATGTGCACATCTCTTGGAGTCCTGTAATACCAGAGTGCTCAGGAGCACAGCTCCGACGGCTGCCGTAGCTCAGAGGGGCTTTTCGGGGATTCCAGCCTGGGCTACAGCTTCAGCCTCTAAAAAATACAGGATTCCAGGAAAGTTACTCTTCAGGATTCACACAGAGCAGTGCTTGGGATGGCAAAGTGTCATTTGAATTCATAACTATCTGAAAATGACTCGTTTGACCAGCTAGGAAACAGTACTGTGTTATTAGTTAAGGACTAGAGGTGGCAGGGAAACCCCAGGGAGCATCTAAACATCCTGCCTAATGCAACAGCCATGGTCACTCCTGGGGCTTATTTTTTTCCTTCTAAATCAGTAGGGCTCAGAAATCTCTCCTAGCAAAAAAAATGATTTAGTTGCTTTGCAAATCACTGTGTACAGACACAATGTGGTGATTTTGCAGCCCAAATCCACAAGGCTCTGAACTGCCTCCTCTCTGGAGGGGAACATTGGATTGGAAGCATTGAAGCAAACCAAATGATGCTCCCAAAGACAAATCTAGCCTGCGAAAACACAGAAAAGGAAGAAGTGCTGCTGCTGAGACACCCTCAGCCTTGCACTTCATATGGTGCATGCCCTTGTGTGATGGTTTCGAGCACACAGAGTTAAGTGCTAACGTGAGCGAAATCACTGGAAGGGAAGACTGGAGCCAGGTGAAAGCGAGGCTCAGGAACGGGGCCCAGAACATTTGGGGAAAGGGCCTAAGAGCCCTTTCTGAATCTAAATGCAGAAATTCTGTGATATTGCCCCCAGGACACTCAGTTAAAAGGCACGACCTTCTTTCCCAAGCTAAAAGCTCAAAGCAAAAGCATTTCTGGTCGTTTCATGTCTACTTTAAGCACAGAACTACAGCAAATTACACCAGAGCTGTACAAAAAGTAGGTTAAAACGGTGATACTTAATGGCTTTCCCAAACAGGGTTTCTAGGTATAAAGGAAAGCTGATCCTCCTCTGCTGCATGATACAGTAACCCACAAACAGAGGGAAAATAAAAATCACGGCATGCCCCAGACGAAGCTCACAGCTACACTGTACTGTGGGTGGAGGCACATCCAGATGGATCGTGTCAGGCAAAGGACAGGCTAATCCAGCCAAAACGAGGATGATTCACATCCCCAGGCTGCCTTTTGGTGGTGTCCCCAGCTGCCACCCTGACGCGGAAGCCGCGGGCACCGCTCCGGTCCCCGTCCCGCTCCGCGGTGCAGGGGGGAGCCGACCCCCCGGATCAGCTCCCTGCACGGCAGCCCCTTCCTCCGGGCAGGAATCGGCAGCAAAACGCAGCGTTTCTGCCTCCACGAAAGCAAGATCCACACGAGCCTCCCCGGCTCGAGCGGCTGAACTCGTGAGCAGGGCATAACCAACGCGGCGCCGCCAGGCCCACCATTAATTAACGTTTCAAGCAGGTGTGGCTAATGTAAATACCCCTGGAAAGGGCAGAGAATAGCTGCAGTGTGAGAATCCTGCAGCAGAACTCTATTAAAGAGGCCATTTCCTACTGCAAACACAACCAGCTTGTCAGTGAGGAGCAGTCCCCAGCAATGGGACTGCCGTGTCCTCCGTATCCCATAAAAACGACCATCACTTCCAACGGGAGCATGAGGATAGGCAGCGAACCAGAGCACAGAGTCTTCTAACCTGACACGGATCACAACGCTCCTCTATTTGAGCGGGTGATTCACTGCCAATTAAGACATCTTTTAAGACAGTTTTAATGGAGCCCCGTCAGCTTTTTTAATCATAGCTCTATCCAAAAGCGCTACTGGCCTTGTTTCTCTGCAGTTTAAGTGATGAGGAAGATAAGTGAGAGGAAAGAAGCCTGAATAAAGCCACTTGGCATCCAAAGAAGTCCTGGTTTTGACCATCAAATGAGGTGTCCAACTTGGCTTTCCAAGATAAATGGCTCCTCCTATATTGTGCCAGCTCTTTATCACTGTTGCCTATTGGAAACATTGGTCCTATCAGGAATTACCAAAAGGAATCAAGCAACCAGGCTAGGTTCAGTGTTTATAGCAAGCTTGGGAAGTGTTTTCTTCTGAAATCCATGCAAATGCTGATACCTACGTTCACTACAGCAGCTCTGCGCTTGCATTCCTACACGTGTCACCACGTATTTAGAAAAAAAGGATAAAAACGAAGGGCAAATACTCTACTTGAATTGCTGGTCCTTGGTGCTCCTAGTTTTGGCGAGGAATCTCTCGGCCAGCTTCTCCAAATTCCTCGAGTAATCCATCTCGATCTCGGCCTTCTTGCGGAAGAAATCCTGCAGGTCCTGCAGTAGCTGCACCCGGAGCTCACACTGCTGGTCGAGGCATTTCAGCTGCTCTACCAGTTGGGCGCGGATCTCTGCAACGAACAAAAGCATCAAAGATTAAGCGAAATCTCATTAGAGAAACACCGCAAAGCTCTCTATACGGTTAAAAAAAAATCCTTTCATTAGTAACATGGCAAAGCCCCATTATGAGCAACTATATGCACAGAAAGCGATGCGGGGGTGGCAGGAAAGTGACATGGGACATCGAGGGGGGTGTCCGGACGCGCACGGAAAGCGTCACCCCTCCAGGTTCACCAGCTACAAGCATCAAGTGCATTTCTGGCACTAAGCAGATGTGCTCATTGCCTAAAAATGTACTGAATCTCCAGGCTGGAAGCAGGACCGAACGCTGCAACACCCCACGTCAGCTCAGCGGGTCACGCCGGGGAATTTCTATCGGATTCCTTCGCAGGCTCTTGCTGATGCAGAAACAAGATGTTAACGCGCGCTGCGGCGCTCCCAAAGGCGCCGGTTTGGGATGATTCAGTCAGTGACTGTGTCTCCAGCTGTGCAGCTCTATAAACCCAGCCATCAAAGCAGAAAAAGACACCCCTTCGCAGACCAGAATGATACATCTTCCTCTTGGGATGCAGCCCTAGAAAGATGATTTTGCTATTAAAAAAATAAGAAAAAAAAATTTGCAAGTTGTGCCTCTTTATTTGCAAGACTGATAAAGCAGCTACCAGTCCAAGTGTTAACGTGATTATTAAACATAATTATTACTGGAGCTATCTATTTGTATTTGCACATTTTACCACCAGCTTTCAAGACGCTGCAAGATTCTCACTTGGGCCCTCTCTGATGGGCTGCTCATCTCCTCATCTGACTGCAAATGGGGGGCAATTTGCTCGTGGCCAAACAGTGCAACAGAACGAAGCAGAAATAGCACAGACTCCTCACTAAAAACACGCTGCCTCTGCCCTTCCAAGTCACAAATCAGCCCTGGTTTTTGAGGGGGTCTGCATGAGGCCACCGGGCTCAGCCACGGGCTCTGCTGCAGGGGGGGCAACCTCGTGCATCTTGCAGAAACGCGCCGCAAAATGAGATCAAGAATGCAGGAATTTCCTGCGGCTTTACGGGGCCTTCTCGAGCATAAAGTGCCTGCTTGTTTTCCCACTGCTTACACAAGCACAAGGTTTTTTTCAGCCTCACTCCGAGGACATACCAGGGCGCAGCAAAGGCAGCGCGCGACACACTGAGGGTCATTGTACCACACAGGGCCTTTTGTAGGGCTCTAGTCACAACAAACACGTTTTCATGGCGAATCCGCTGCTTTCGCATCTTTTAATTGACACAGGTCATTAGGCTGCAAGGACAAGAAGCCCGTGGTGGAACTGGGATTAAGCATCGAGCATCCTCCCTCTCACATCAAGCCTTGCCCTGCGCTACAGGGTGCCCCCACGGTCATTCTGGCTCCTGTGTTTAATTGCTGCATAATTAAAAGGTCCCTAATAGCAAAAGAAAATTCCTTCCATGTATATTTTTCTTTCTATTGCAGCTCAGAATCGTTTGGATTTCCCTGCATCTGCTGTCACTTCCTTCTAATAAATGTACGTGTTTGCTTACAAATGGGCACTAAAGATGCTCCCGACAGGCAGCATCTAACCCGACCCAAAAGACTCCTGGAAAGAGAGAGTAAAACACGGTCCTAGCCCTAAACTAACAAAGTTTATCACCTTTTGCAATCTGGTTGATCTGCACCAATTCCAGGCAGAGACGGGTCAGAGATCAGCAGAGCAATCCCCAAAACTGGTCTCTCGATGGACTATTAGTGACTATTTCTACACTCCAGCTCTCCATAGACACGAGTGCCCCAGTAAGTGCCAGTTATCCCTGATTTGCTGTCCTAAAGAGCCATATTCTGAGTCATTATGAGACAGACAGCTATAATCGCAGGCAGTGGAGAGGAAATTAATTTTTTACCCTACCCATTGTAGCACCATTTTACTGTTCTGGTCTCCCGCTCTGCTTTTCAGCTCTTCCTCATACCTCCCGATCCGTTTTAGCTTATTCCACAGCTTAGCAGTCATTTCAGTTTATTTACAGGCAGGATGACCTCCTGCTGCACAGCGTGAGCTTCGTTTTTGCATCTCCTTCCCTCTCGCTGATTCTACTGCGAGTTATATAAACGTAGCCTTCTGGATTTTAGTATTTACAAGAATTTATAGGGCTATGTGTGTGCACATACGTGTTTTGCACTGTGGAAGTTACCGAAGTTCCCACACGACTGAGCTCTGCTCCTGCTCTTTAGTACTCGATGATGCATCTTGAGGGAGACCAGCACCAAGGAGCACAGGCCAGGTCCTGCTCTTCTGCAGCACCCAGCCTCTATGAGAAGAATTTATAGGAAAAAATCTCCTTTTTAGAGTTTTTAAGCCTCCTGTGAACCAAAGGTGTAGAAATAGGGAAGAGAGATGCTTCTGTAGCAAATTGTTCATTCTTCAGCGGGTCACAGAGCTACAGGGATGAACCAGGACTCAGGAGTCCTCCTGTCCTGGACATTCGGAGCAGCGGGATCACTCCCTGCCCAGGGTCTAGCTTTTCCTGGTGAAAAGCTGTCTCCAAGTGCTACAGCAGGACAGAGCACAGGGAGGCTCGGCCTTCCCACCACACACTTCCAGGAAAAGCTCAAGGGACCCGGGCTGCTTTTCAGGATGGAGCTGCACGGCCGCGTATCTCTGCTTTGCTCAAGCCGTTCCCACCGCTATCCCAAACGCCACGAGCCCTTTAAAAAGAGGACAAGCTTGGGAAAAGAGTGGGATGACAACAAACCGGAGCGACCAACCCGCGGCTCCCGCCCAGATCAAGCGGCAGCGTCGCCCACGCGGCCCCGCCGCGGCGGCCGGGCCCGGGCGCCGCCGGGGTCCTCCCCTGGTAACGCTCCGGAGCCAAACACAAACAGGAGGTGCAGGGAAGCCAAAGGGAGACGGGGGAGAAGCAGGAATGGGAAGGCTGAAGTCAGCACATTGGAAAACCTCAAGCGCAGCCCAGGCCGCACGGAGCAGGGCTGGGCTCGACGCTCTTGAAGGCCTTTGCCAGCCACCATCGCTCCAAGCGCCCAACGCCACGAGCAGAACCCGATGTCGGAGCGCACGAAGGGGAGCCCAAAGCGACCAAAACGTCCCCTTGGCACCAAAACCTGGTGCTGTTGACTAAAAACCCCGAACCCTCCAGATGGGAGTAAAAGTTAAAGCCTCTTACAGGTACAAACAACATTCAGAAAGTCTTCCCGGTTACCTAATGTATTCCCAGCATATTGCTAGGAATTGTTCCTATTTCCCTACCGTTAATACATGAACAGCCGTAGTCTAAAAGCAAAAGATTTCATGGTTTTATAAAGAGAGTCTCATTTCTAAAAATGATTAAAAATAGGGCTGTGACAAACGACAGACAACAGCCTTCGCAGTTCTGGCTACGGCCAGGAGGTTTTGTGATTTAGAAAAACCTTCATACAGTAGCAGGGAGAACTCCATGGAATGAAATGCACTGCTAGCAGAACACTGTTGATCACAGCCTTAAAATCTCCCTTGTAAATCTAAGAATGAGGCTTTGAAATGAAAATGATATAAGAGGAGGAAATGCAGCCTGCTGGTTAACAGCAGAGCCCGGAGATTCAGGTTCATGTCAGCAACTGCATGTCCTGGAAAAGGTGAGTTTTCTATTAAAAAAACAGGGTATTCTTTAGAGTATGACCCAACGCTAATATTTCTCAATCCACACTGACAAAAATCCCTTTATAGTTATAATTATATATCATTATAAACATTTGCGGCTAAAATTCTAATATATGCATGATAAAATCGTTTCCACGTCCAAGATATATGCATGAAGTTTAGCATTAGTGAAGTAAAAAGACCATCTGAGGCATGCTTAAAAGCAAAAGGAAACAGAAAGCCTAGTTCTTAGTGAAATACTAGGGACAGCCATGCATTATTTTCATACACACATCTTAATATATTTGCATCGCTAATTACTCGGGCCTCCCAGATTTTCCAGTCACAATAAAAGTGTCATTAGAAGAGCCAGGCTGTTGACTTCTCCTTTAATGCTGCTGTATAACACTGCAATCAGGACGGATAGCTTGGAAATCTCCTGATTTTAAGCGGCTTTTGGCCAGCAGCCCCGAAGGCTGCTGCAGTTCGGGGCGTTTGCTGCCTTCCCGTAGCAAAAGGGCTTTGTTTGCAACCTGCAGGCTGCAAACTCGGGCAGGGCTTCAGACCTGCAAAACTGTTCAGCAAATGCTCAAAATTCAGCAATTCAACACCCTGACATAGGTTGCTGCGGCACCTACTCTGTGCAGAATTCAAATGAAATATTTAGGTGTTTTTATCTACCGCAATAACCAAGCGAGTCTCTCTCAACACAGTCCTCGCTGCCGACCTTTCAGGGAGGATGTTTAAAAACCAGATATAGACTGAATTACCCCATGCAGGGATTCGCTGTCCCAATCTCCTCTGCAGAACACGGATAAATCCCCACATGGGCCAGGGCAACCAAAGGCCTCATTTTTATAACTAATCCACAGTGCGCAGCGAGAATAAAACGCCCAAGAGCATCGGGGAATATTTTGTTTCCAAGCTCAGCGACTGTTTATTCCAAACAAACACCAGTCTAATCAACATACTTCAAATAAGTAAAAAACAAAGCAAGCCACATGCAAGAGGCAGGAGCGTTACAACTGCTTCTGCCTACAGGAAGTTTCTCAGTATTTTAAGCCTGTCTGTGCTCAGTTAAAGGATACCCCAGATGACATCAGAGAAGAAAAATCTCCAACTTCTGCCTACGCTTTGACTGCTGCGAGATCCTACGAATAAGTAATAAAAGGACGTTTTATCACTGGTTTGCAGCATGGATTTACACAGTAATAAGTGCAACAATAAAAAGGGATTTTTAAAAAAATCAGTTTGGCACGCGGATCGTAAACAAAAGCAACGCATTTGCATCAGTTCTAGTGCTCAGTATCCAAAGAGATTCCTGGGGAATGATATATTCCACACACAACTTTTAATAGTTATTCCCCTCATTCGCGGTGATTAAATTAACAGTGCACAAAGCAGAAGAAAAAAAACAAAACAAAACAAAAAAACACTAGCTGAACATTTTTAATGCAAGGGCGGGTTTTTTTTAGCACTTGCTTTCCTGCTCCCCAAGCACTGGCTGTTGGGGTTTTTCTGTCCCTCTGCTGCCTATTCGGAGCTTTCTCCTGAGTTTACTGCAGAAAGAAGAAGATTCTCTCCTGTCAAAGCAACAGATTTTTTTTAAATCAACCATCAATTTTTTATTAATTTTTCTCTTCCTAACTTCTGGATGCTCCTTAAGGCTTCCCTATGCCCCTCATCCCAGCACCAGGACATGCCACATGCAGGTGTCAAAGCAGGACAAGTAAATTCCACCCCAACCCTCCCGCTCCTGTCGCACCTAACGAAGCCCAGAGCTCATTCTCTCTGTTTAGAAAAGCCACCGCGTTTCACCTGGCACAGGAGCTCTCTGATCCTTCCGAGCCCACAAACCCAGAGCCTACACGGCATCCTGCCGTTGCCAAAAACGCTCTTCCTGCTCCCCAAACCACACATCAAAGCGACGGGACTGAGCCCCAGGGAGCTCGGAGGCATTCGGGTGCCACCGAAACGCTCCTTCATTTTGTTTGTTCCCTAAACGGATCCATACTCCAATCAAAGCCCTGAACTTTGGGGTTAGGAGAAGAGAGGGCCCCAAACTCTGGCAGTTTTCTTCAGTTTCCTACCGCTTTCCAAGGTTTCTGCAATGTTTTCTTCACTTATTTGAGAACTAGTTATTCTTTTCAGCTCCACGGCTCCTTCCAAACCTTTTCCCTGCCCACTACGTAGGGTACAGGAACTATTTAATGGCAATAGATGAAGCCCAAGACTTGACACGGCTCTTTGTTCCCGCCGAGCGGAACGGAGAGATTTCATCTACCAGTGCTGATTAAATCCGAAGTGAAAAGGCTGCTTATTTCTGCCTTCCCAAAAAAAGAGAGAAATCTTTTGGAGATATTTTAGCTGCAAAGATAGCAAGGATTTTATTTTCACGGTGGAACAGCACTAAATTGAACTGCATTATTCATCAGCAGCCGGTAACGTGATCGTTATTTCTGGCATTCACCATATGCTCTTACTGCCTCGAGTCTCTTTAGGAGCCCCAAATTAAATGCACCGCACATGACACGTTGTTTGGAGAGCGCGTTCCTGCGCACGCACCGGAGCCGCACGGATGGGAGCGGGACACGCGCGAGCAGGAGCCCCGTTTGCAGAGACTCGCTCTTGTACCGAGGAAGACGTCGGTCGCGGCATCGCTCTCATTTCAGCCAACACCCCTGGGCGGTTGAAGTCCCACCTGCCCCAAGAGTTTTGGGAATTCCACTTTAACCCCCAAATCAATGGACGCCCAAGGCATGGAGTGACTCCTACATGGGGTCCCGGCAAACGGCTCCTTTCCCCCTAGCCGGAGTCCCCGGGGACATCGGGGCAAGGCCAGGGAGAAAAACCCAGCAAGCGGCCACGCGACTTAATGCATCGTAACATGGAACGCGCCTCGCAGATCGATAAAGTTGCTGGAACAAACGCAGCAATTAACGAGTTATGGGTTTTAATCCCTTCGACAAAAGGAAATTCCCCCGGTGACTCTGTCGTGGAGCTATAGATGCAGCCGGGCCGATCAACACCCGATCTACCCCATCGCGGCCCGGATTCCTCCTCTGCCCTCCGCTAACACGTCAGCACGCACAAATGGTGGAGGAAGAGGAGGGAGGGAAGGGGGAGCGTCTCGGAGCGCGCACGGCAAACCCGACTTCGGAATGGCTCGCGCACAAGGATTCCCGGATACGCATGGGCAGGAAGGGTGTTTTTAGGGTTTTAACCGCATTAGCAATATCCACACCAGTTTGGGATCCGGGCTGACACCAAGACCCCAACACGGGGGAACTGGGCTGTTTCTCTCGGACACGAGGAAAGCAAACGGCGCCAGGCTTCTTCCTCAAAACCGAGCCGCTCCGGAACTGCGCAAGCCGCCCTCAGCTTAGCGCTGCCGTTCCCGGTTGCCATGGAAACCGACACCTTTCCTCGGATACCGCGAACGCTCCCTGCCATTCCCGGGCTCGGGAAGCTCCCGGGCCAGGCGGGACGTGTCCCTGCCGGGCAGCGCGGAAAGGCGGGACCCACCTGGGCGCTCGTGGAGGAGCCGCTCGGCGGCGCCGGGCCAGCAGCCCCGCGCGCGCGGCGCCAGCACCATGAGGGAAACGCGGCCTTCCCGCCGGAGCGGCGCGCGGCCCACCCGGCCGGCGGGATCCGGGCAGCCCACGGAGCCTCCGCGGCCGCTCTGACGGCTTCGGATCGCTGCACAGAGCTATTAACTAAGCCTAGACATTCCAGGGGAGGTGAATAAGCTCCGTGGCAGGATCTCGCGGGTGACTCCAGCAGGATCAAAAAGGCCCGGGTTATTTGCCCGAGGAAGCAGTGGACGCTAATGACAAAGCCGGCTGCCTCCACAGTGTCCTCTTATTTTCCTCAACGCAGCGACACCTGCTATTAAAGCAAATCCAGTATGTAAAACCCAAGTGATGCATCGCTAGAGCGACACGAAAGTTTGGGATAAAGCAGTCCCGAGAGTTCACAGGAGAAATCCAGCTGGAGCACTGCTCTTCATACACAGATAGCCACCTCCAAG
Organism: Tinamus guttatus; assembly: GCF_059628265.1. NCBI lineage: Eukaryota > Metazoa > Chordata > Aves > Tinamiformes > Tinamidae > Tinamus > Tinamus guttatus. The sequence continues at coordinate 908,736 of NW_028288793.1, read as the reverse complement.
GAAAGGAAACATAATGGAAATAGAACCACAAAAGCAGCTCTTTGGTCGGATTTGTGAGGAATTCACCCCAGGCCTGGACAGTGAGGAGCCCTGCACAGGGCCCAGGAGGTAGCGGGGGAGCTTCCAAGTGACAACAGCTTTTCCTGTCACTCCCAACACGGCTGGGAAGCCAAGTTTGGGTCACTTGGAGACATCTCTCCAGCTGCCCTTTGAAAGGCCAAAATTTGCATTTACAACTTCCAACAAAACTTCTTTATACTTGATCTGTATGTTGATAACACCTCAGGTAGCTTCTAAAGCCCAGTTGTTATCAGCCATGAACTACCAACACAAAAGCCATCACATTTTCTTTTATTCCTCATTACACACAGATCGCTAATGCCACAAAGTTGCGACTTTGACGCATTTGTAAAGTGAGAGAACCCACAGTAAGGCAGAGGGTATTTGTCTGAAAACTCTTTTTGATGATGAGGGCTTGTTTGAATAAAAATGAGGTGCCCACCAGGTAACCCTAAAACCATCTCAATCGGCAGACTGATTCGTACTCAGTCCACAATAAATGTGGGCAAAGTGAAACGCAGGAACTAATGGTGGAAACTCCAAAGGCAGGAGAGCGGCCGAGCTCCGCGAGTGGAGATCCCACTTTGGGGAATGGGGACGGGTGGATGTAGCCATGCGAAACGCGACGCTTCCTCGGGACCATCGGAATAACCCGGAGCGGGAAGCGAGCAGCCAAGGCTGCAGTTGAAGGGGGCTCCTCCTGCTTCCAAGGAGGATGGATGCGACTTCCCAAGAACACGGCTCCGAGCAGAGCGGCAGCCCTGGCGAGGCGGGACCCGGCACCGCGCGGGCTGACTCACAGCGGGACCATCTGGACAAAACATTCCGACCGGAGCTTTCTCTTTTTTAAAAAAAGCTCAGCATTTGGAAGCAAATTGCCAGACAAAATTACACAAAACGATCTGCCGAATGTGCTAAGAGGTTGCCAGAAAAATCTTTCAAAGTAGACAGAGCACGGAAAGCTGCATCCCGCCGGGATCCACTTACAACTTATCTTTCCAAACGCCAGCACGTCCGGATTCGTAACGCGAGAGCCCGGAGCGCGCTGGGGTCAGGGCGAGCGCGCTCCCGCAGAGGCATCCAATGGATCCAGGCATTTTCCGCGTGATGTGGCCGGATTCCCGACACAGTCCCATATGGAAGTGGCTCGGGACAGACCAGTCCACCTTCCTCAGCTGCTTTCCAACTCCCAACGTTATGCCCAGTTTCTTCCTACCAGGAAGGAAGGATTCTTCGGGAGCGGGTATCCCTGCTGGCTCCTTCCCGACAGCAACCAGCGAAGTTCCCAGCTTCCACCCAGCAAACTCCGCTTCCCGCGGGATTGCTCAGGGCTCCTTTATCCCTCTCGCCCAAACGCATCACTTCCCAGCTGGACCATCGGCCACGCGCTCGCACCTCGTCCCATCCCGGGGGATTCTAGGTGCGAGGCCACGGAGCCCCGCGCGTTCCCACCGTCCTTCCTCCCGCCTCTACGGATAAGGCGGGATGGAGAGCGCCCTCCGGCCGTGTCCTGCGGCATCGGCACCGCTGGCTGCCACCCCTTTGTGCTGCAGCACCGGCGCTAATGACATGAGCAGAAGGCACCGGCGCTTGCAGGATCCCTCCTTGCAAGCCAGGAGGACCGGAGAGCCTCCGCGACAGGCTGCCCTGCTTTTAATACCCTTTTAAACGCACGGAAACCACTTCATCTGAAGGAAATCAAGGCAATCACTGCCTTGAGGACCCCCTAGGACCCCAGTTTGCCACCCTGCTCCAAAAGGCTCCCTTGCAGCTGCGGGGACGTTTTAATTCAATCCCCTCTCTGCTCAGCCCTTCTCCCTGCAGTTCAGCCCCACGACTGTGCGGACAGGCACGAGCCTCAGAAACACCCCGAGCAAAACCTGTACCTGCCATCAACCACCGCACGCTTCCCCCAAAGGGTTCATTTTTACTGCAGCATATGCAGCTTCCTAAATTTTAATATTAGTTTGTACTTTCCTTGATTTCACAATATACTCAAGACAGAATGAACAGAAGAGGTTTCAGTTCCCTCTTCTCTAAAACTGCATCAAAGACCATTCATGGCAAGACTCTTCCTCATCCGAACCCCCAGAAGGGGCCACTGGCCAGTTATTCTGCAGGGCTCAATATTCCTGAAAGTCCCAGTTCAGTTATCACCAAAACAGGTCAGGTACAGAGCTAGACACAGAGCTATAATCTGTGCTGTGGAGCAATGGGGATTATCAGGTGCCAGACGCATCATTTCAGCAGACACGAAGCTACGCGATGTGCAAGGCTTGCAGGAGGGGACAGTAACAGTATAGCACCATGCACAGAAATGCCTCTATCAATGAAAAAACTGCCAATTTTGACTTCTTATGACTTCTTAAAGCCAGGAGGAGCTAAGTTTAATTTGCAAAACGGCTGTTTTCTTTCTCTAAAGCCAGGGAAGGTGAAGGAAAGAAGAGTCATTAAGGAAAAGAGACTTCAAAGAGGCACTTCAGGGAACACGTATCTTGTGAGAAACGCAGTGCAGTCCTGCATCTAGAGCTAACAAGGCAGTATTTTGTCATATGTAGTCACTTAACCACTTTCTCTTTACCTGACCCATACGGTTCCATGTGCCCTTGGAACTGAGGCTTCTTGCAGAAGTCACATAATCACTGCACAGATCCCTAAATTGTGCAAACTGCACCAAAGCGGCTCCAAACCACCCACTTTCTTCTAAAATAGTTAGGTCTACTCAGTCAAAAACCCTGGTCCTTAAGAAAATGAGGCTTTAACTCATGGACAGCGTGGCTGGCTGAGTCAGCAAAACCAGGGAGACCCAGTTGAGACCTCAGTCAAGGCCGGGATGAACTTCACTCACCTCCGGCAGCTTCCCCCGGAGCCCGAGCGCTTGGGGGCTTCTACGGGAGAAATGCACGTATCGCACAGCCTTCTTTTGTAAGTAGAAGTGTGCATTTAAGGGTAGAAATATTTAAAAAAAGGAATCGAGAGTCATATTTTGACCTTAAGTTGACTCAGTATCTCTGCAAACACCGTCCTCTTCGCCTTCCAAACCCTCATCACTTCCTATAGCAACAGGGGGGAAACGGATACAGACTGTTGGGGAGCCTTAAAAACTAGCCCAAACAAGCAAAATGTTGCGATCCTGCTTCAAAACCAGTCCCTTTGCAGCGATTTTCCTTCATTACCTCCATGACTCCAGCAAAACGAATGCACGGGCAGCAGCGGGAGCTCCGGGAAGCCCTTTGGCTCCCGGGATCGGGAACGCGGCTCCGGCTGCGGCCGCTCGTTCCGGCTATTGTGCTCCAAGAATAGCAGCGTGGAGCGCGCGGACCCGCCGCATTGTGTCCCCTCCTATCCAGGCGACCATCGGAGAGCTATTTAAAGGGTAAACCCAGCGGCCCTTGGAGCGTCGGCACAATCTGGGAAATCGCAGCTCCCGCAGCCTTGGGAAGCGCTGGATTTTCAAAGCTCTCCCCAACAGCCGCAGAAATATTTGCCATCCGAAGCGCGACAACGCAAGGAAGGAAAGTTCCACGATGACAACGCGCACGGTCTCTACGCTGAGACTTTCCAAACGGGAGCTGGCTGCTCCTCAATGTAGGTCAGAGCAATATGCAACCTGGTTAAGTAAATAAAGGCCAAGAAAGCTACTGAAGGGAAAGAGATTGTACAGCGAGCTGCTCCTAGAAATATATCTCAATCATAATCATTTATCTTGGTGTATCCGCCACGATCCAAAAATCAGCAATTTCCTATTGATCTACCGCGAAAGACCCTATGCTCTCTGAGTCATTATTGCTCCTCTGCTGATTAAAATGATGGAAATTAAGCAATCCAGGCAAAAATCGCACAGCAAGTCACTCTCAGAAGTGAGGAGCAGAAGTTTCCAGCCGCACGTGTAAGACCAAGGCAACGCTCACTACTTCTATCGTTTGTAAGGAATTCAGAAGAGCAAAAGCAGTAGCAATAAAGGACATTTCTCCTAGGTACACAGCGCACAGCTCGAAGATTTCATAGCTATTCACGGAGTTATGCGCTGTTCACGAGATAAAACTGTATTCTCATTATTTCTATAAAAATCAGTTACTTCCAAATACTCCATGAGCCAATCCCGGCCTCAATCCGAGTAGCTCCGACACCTGCAAGAGCCAGGGCTGAATTCCCACTGCAGCCGGGCAGAGCCCCTAGCGCTTCCCAGCTCCCACTCGGAGCGGGGCAGGGAATGACTCATCCTCATCCTCCCGCTCCGGCCGGAGGCGGCAGAACCGGCTGCCCCTGGCAGAGCCGCTCCCGGCTCCTCCGGCTCCTCCGGCACCGGGAGCATTTGGTGACATTTCCATCGCTACCAAGAGGGAATGAGCTTGAGTCGGGAGCTAAAAAAGATGAAATTTGAGTCATCCGCACCGACTTCTCACTCTTTAAAACACATTTAACGTATTTCTGATTTGCAGATTGCTCCGTATGAGCAGCACGTTAGAAAAACACAACTGAGGAGCCCACGAGCAAGAGGAGAAAGCAGCAACCAACTCTCGAGGGAGCCCCCGATACCCAACTTCCCGCAGAGACTCTGTTCTTGGGGCTTCCCAGCTCATCTCGAGCAACCCTGTCAGCAGGAGGGCTTGAAGCAGCCTCTGTGCAAGCCAGAAAGATCCAACGAAACAACTCAGGAGCTGCCCAGCCTGCTGCCCATGCAGAGAGCATCGCCCCGCTGAGCAAAAGATCCCAGGTTAAACCTAAAAACCCACGTTCTTGTGAGCAGGGTTTCCAGGAGGCGTTTGAAAGCACTGCCTTAGCTGGGGGAAGAGGCACGGTCTGCACTCTGAGTTTATTTGGACTAACCACACTATTAACCAATTTGCCACCGGTAATAACAGCCGTACCGCGGTCACCGCCGCGCTGCCAATATCCAGGCAGGAAAAACACGGCCGGCCTAACCTCAACCCGTGCCAAGGCCCGGACCAAAGGGAACCGGCAAGGAGCTGGGTCCTCAAAAAACGTCCCCAGGAATCATCTTTGCAGCTTTTCCCTTTTCTATCCCAGTCTCAAATAGACTCGAGGACTCTGGCGCCATAAATCCCATTATGATTATCACAGAAGTCGGAAGGATAAATGAAGGAGCGAGAGAGGGCTCAGAAGAAGAGATACCCACACACATCTCAGCAATCCAGTACAAGGCTGCCCAGGCTTTCACTCATTCAGGCAGTGTTTGTTCCTGTACTCCGCATCCTCCGCTGAGTTTTAAGCGGGGGGTCCCCTGTATTCCCCATCTCCACTCTCTGCTTCTGCCCAGCCGGGGACGGGCCATTTTGTCACCTCCAAAAATAACAATTGAACAATAAAAAAGCAGAAAACGCAGCACATACGACTGCCCGGTTAGCTCTTCATTTGAGGAACTTTTCCTAAAAATAAAACACACATCCTTTCCAACTGGGCAGGCTGCATTGCCAGACAAAAAAAAAAAAAAAAGACTCACTGATTTATAGCTAAGTTTAGTGTCACTCTTTCCCTGCTGTTTAGGCAATGCGAGAGGCGCTCTCCTAAGAAGCGGAGCAGTTGTCCTGTACCTGCAGCAGCAAAACCACCCGCGTGCAGGGCAGGGCTGCGAGGGGCAGATCAAAAGGCCGTCCCGGCCCACGCTGCAAGTCCCGATGACAACAGCAACCTCAACTCCCTTCCTGTCAGCGCGGCAGCTCTGGGAACGGAATCTATTAAACAGCGGTTAGAGCATCCAGACCTCTGCCGGGATCTCTTTATACACACACACAAATACACGGCCTGTCCTCCCTTTCTGCATTGCTGTTCCACAACTCACGGACGTTCACGAGAGCCGGTCACAGATCCGAGAGCAAAAATGGGAGAGGAGGAGGCAGAGGGACAGGAGGAGGATCCAGATCTGCAGACATCCGGCTCCAGGGGGAATCCCAAGAGCACATTTTCATTCAGAGCGGCCTAAGTTTCCATGCAAACATCATTACTGCATCCTGCGGCCTTTGCAACGCTGCGTTTTGCTCGCTCGGTGCAGGAGCCCTGTCCCCTCCGGCTGCCAGATGTGCAGATTTGTCACCCCCACCTCCTGCTGGGGCCTCGGCGTCTGGCAGCAGCACCTGGGAATCAGCTCCGGGCTGCCCCGCGTGTCCCGGGAACCCACGGAGCACACGGGAATCTGGGCAGCTGACGGGGGCGCCTGTTTGGAAGGGCAAATGCGACTACCCAGGGCTCCAGCTCAACAGATGGAAAGAGAGGAAAGCTGGAAAGTCAATTTTATTAAAGACACCAAAGCAACAACAGGCTCCCTTCTTAAACCACTTCAGAGCAGCCTTCGTTTATTAAGTTTCTGAGTAACAAGTTATCAAACGCAGGGGAAAAACCTCCATGGGTCTGTTCAGAGCTTTGTAATTCTACAGCTCATAAAACATGCAGGGTGCTTTGGGTTGGCATTATTATTCATTAATGGATCCAGCGCAGCTCCTAGCAAAAACAGGGACGTTTCTTTGCAGGGTGAGAGCGGCTGCTTCTCGGTTAAGCACTTCCCATCTCGGCTCTCAGAGCACTTGGCACGCGGCAAGCAGGACTCTCCACAAAGGAGCTGTTGTGCCCAAGTCCTGCAATCCCCATTTTAAAAATGGCAGAGGTTTTTTGTTGCTTTTAAGTGCTTTATGGCCAATAGAATTTCATTTATATCCACTAACAAAAAAAGAAAAGGAAGAACAAGTCACTGGATGTGTCAGACGTTACGGCCAGAAGAGTAACCCCGTTTCATTGAGCACCGCTGCCTTTCCTTAGAAGTGCGTGCCCAATTTCTGCTTTCACAGGAACACGGTGCTTACTGCGGGTTTCCAAGAAGCTGGAGGAGGCACCAGTTTTCGAGGAAGCTTCACCTTTTGTTCGCGGCGCAGAATGTCCGGGATAGCTGTTCACAGCACTATAAATAACCGCGGAGAAGTTAACTCATCCCAGTCGTGATTTCCACGGCAGGAAGCGCCCAGGTGAAGCGGGAGGATTCCCGTCCGCCAGCTCCGCGCACGGCGGCCGCGTCCGTCGGCGGCTGCCACGTTTTGCTGCCAAGTTAAATAACGACATCTGGCAGCCGACGGAAAGCGTCTTCAGCCCATAAGCTTTTCCCTACATAAAATTTCTTCATATTTTAATATCCTAATCCGTGCTAATGAAACACGCGAACAACTCATTTTTTCCAAAAGGGAAGTGCATCACGTGAAACGCGTTGTAGATACCAGATGCTCTCAGTGGGAAGCGCCAAGCACCGCCCCGGCCCTGAGCCCAGATAAAGGAAAGGCCTTTCCCACAGCCCCCGGCTTTGCGGATCAGGCACTACCAGGTAGGAGCATCCTCAAGGGCAGGACAGCCTTTTATCCCACCGTATTTCAACTCCGTCCTGCAGGCATCTGGAATATGCCCAGAATAAAGGCAACCCCGTGCAATATGCCAGAGCGCAGGAACTTCCTTGAAATTGCCCTTCAATGGGATTTTCTCCTGCCCTGTGCGGATCACTCGCTGCCTGCTGAGAAGGGCAGCAAGAGGGTCAATTAACGCCAAAATCCAATGACGGACACGGGGAAACACCAATCCCTATCGCTAAACCCAAGGGTAACTGCTTTGAAGGAGCTGCTACACAAGCTGCTTTCCAAAGGTTCCTCGCTTTTCCTTGCAGTAGGGAACGGGTTGGTTTTCCTCGGAGCAGGGAGGACAAGGATGGAAACCCAAGCGCTCTTCCTGGAAAGCTCGGCAATAAAAAAGCCTCAAAAATAGCAGCGCTGACCAAATTTCCCTGCCGCAGAGCAAAATCCTTTCGGGGTTTAGAGCTAATCTGCTTATTTGGCCAACTCCAAGAGTCAAAACGCCAGGAGCTGCTCACGCGCCGCGGCGCTAGCGGAGCAAGTTGGCCTCCCCTGCCTAAATCGGGGCTTTTCACAGAAATCAAGGGAACCAGCACCATTTCTGCGGCTGGCTGAACACACCCAGGACCCAGGAGTTTCTCCCACATTTTCACACCGTGATATAAAAACGCGCGTTAGAGCAGAGCGGGAACCCTAGGGAAGCGCGAGGCTTCCCGGGTGCTTCACCCCATTAAACAGCAGCATTCCAGGCGCACGGGCCGGGATTCGGCCCCTCCACGGAGCGCGTTTCCATCCGCCCTCGCTCCCGCTCCTCCTGAAGGCCGGCGGCATTCCGGGCGCTCCGGACGCGCGCACGGATCCGCACGGCATGCCCGGATACTCCCAGCTCTTGCACACACCGCGTCGCCCCACATTCAAATCACAGAGGAAATGACTTTTTCTTTTTAATTCCCAGCCCCTGTTTCATTTTTTTCCCCTGCAAGCAGCAATTAACTGATTCAACGCCAGGCTCCAAGGCTTTAGGGCCAGTAGCAAGTGGTTACGTTACCAGCAAGAAATAACATTTAAGAGCAGTTAGAGTTATATCGAAAGCAGCCAAACATCCTTCGAGACAGCCAAAAGAGGGAAAAGATGGAGCCTTATCAAGAAGGCTACCGATTTCAGCAGCTAAAGGGAAAAAAAAATAAAATACCATCAAGGACACGGCCATTCTGCAGCTGGAAAAGAAAAAGGGACTTGCTGGAAATTCATCCCCCGCTTTGGAAATGTCGCAGAGTTGCCTGAACTTGGTAGCAGCTGGAGGACTTGCCTGAAGTTGCTCCTGTCGGGCTCTTAATCCCAAGATTGGACCCAGCCAGATAAACCTGCGGCCCCTTCCATGCTGGGCTGGCTTTGGTTCACATTAACTCATTTATTTTTCATATTCCTGGCACTTCTTGAACTGAGCCACAGGATTTGCAGAAGACTTTTACCCTTTGCTGGGGACTGCTTCTTGATAGCTGAAACGGCTTCTGAACCATCAACTTTGTTAAAAATTCCAGTATTAAATTTCTGTCGCCCAAACCATGAAGCTATTTACTGGAGCTTTATACAAACTAATTAAATATAATGCTCTCATGGGAAACGGGGAGAAAGGGAGGAAGAATTACAAGATAAATCACTGGCTTTTCTTTCCGCAATAAATGTACATTCCAATTTAATACATTTAAACCAAACCAAAACAAGACAAAAAAGCCTGTCAGTCTTTGGTCAAGGGGAGATAGGCAGAGTCCAAATCTTCCACAGAGCACATTGCACAGCCCAAATTAATTATCTCTGCTTTCCTGCAGCTTGCACAAAGGGATTGGGAAAGACAACCCAGACAAGGGGCCGAGGTCGAGATATCAAAGGCTCCATATGGAGGGCGCAGGATCTCCCTTTGCAGCTCCACGGAACTCGGGATCTTGGGGCACGGAAAGGACGGAGGCGGCGCTTCCCTCCCTGCCGACCCCCGGCACCGCGATTCCTGCCGCGCCACGCACCAGTTTTCATGGATTTCTCCAAGATCCCGGCGTTCCCATGCAGCAGAGTGCACCAATGCCTGCCGCCTCGCTCCGCCAACAGCCCGAAACACTCGAGTGTGCAACATTCGCTAGGACAACCACCAAACACGGCCAGTTTTACTGTCGCTGGAGGCCGTCGGGATAGCGGAAACGCAGAGGAGACTCCAAGGAGGAGCAGGGCCTCCGTGCAGCTGCTTAGGAGCCATCCACACAGGGAGGCTCTCCAGATCAGTTCACTTTTGCACGGGCAGTACCTTTGTACTTGCACCTCCACGTATTGGAGGTCAAAGGATCGTAAATTAATCCAGGCTGGAAGGGACCTCAGCCTCTAAGGCTAGAGGCTGCACTAGCACCTTCCCAAAGGCAACTAAAAACACAATTTATACAATATATACCATTTATACAATATATAACATACCAACGCCTGATTCATTTCACTCTCACAATGACAACTTCATGGCATCAGTACCCAATAACTGAATAATCCATAATCAGAGGCAACGTCACTCCCAAACCGTTCATGACGTCCAAGCTAGAGCTCGATCCAGACTCCAAGACCTGGTCCCACGCTCACGTTGCCTAAGGCCGAGGCAACGAGGAGGCAGCGCGGGGAGCCCTGGGGTTCAGAGCAGCTTCCGAGGCTTCTTCCAGCACCACCTTCACCTCCTGGTCACAACAGGAACAGGGTCCTGCTGCTCGCGGGACCTTCCCGATCGTTTCTGACACTGCGAACCACCTTGCAACGTCGGAATGAAAGAACACGCGAGACGTAAGTAAAGGAGTTGAAGGGATTTTTGAAGAGAGCTGAAGATCGCCGCTGTGCAGACAGCGGCACACAGTGAGAAGAGGCTTCACCCCGGGAATTCGCAAGGAACAAACGGAGGAGGAGGAGGGAGGATTGATCCCCTGCCTTCACGCTAAGGCATCTCTCTACATCTCATCCGTCTACATCCCATGGGAAGGGCACCAAGGGATGTGGGCCACATGATTCAAAATACCCGTTTCTACCATTTCCCACACAAGGGTTCCCCGTCACCATCGAATGGTCCCTCGCGGCCAGGGGACGTTTGCAGAGCGTTCAGGGACCACAAGTCTGAGCACGACACACTCGGGAAGGCAGCCCGGCTCTCACGGCTTCCAGAGGTCCATTTAAAGACAATTCATTAGCCTTAAACTGCACCCGTTTTGGACAGAAGCTTTTTATAACACACACAAGCAAGAAACCTGTGTATCGCTACTAGAGTTCCTCCTGGGGCCCAGGTCACAGCCTGGAATGACAAGTCCTCTGCACAAGTCCCTTAAGTGGCAAACTGAGTTTTGGCAGCAAGAGCCTCTCGCGTCATCTCCGCATCTCCCTGGGCGCTCTGTGCAAGGGGAAAGGTGCTTTTTGTGCACGGGGAAAGGCGCTTTTTGTGCAAGGTGCTTTTCCTCCTCCTCCACGTGCAGAGCGAGCGCGACGTGGGCAGCTCCCCCAGTGCAAAATCCGTGGCGTTTGCTGCAAGCCACGCTCGCTACAAACAGCATTTCTAGGATTCAAATCCAAGCTGTGCGACCACGAATTGATTTCTGTTGATCGCGCGCTTTTGCACGGGGGTAATAGCAAAATGCAACATTTAAAAACCGCTCATTCTGCACTGGCTTCAATTCCTATTTCCATCAAACATAGCTTGAAACAGGAATAGAAACTAACATGGTAAAGAGGAAATAATGGTCTCCATTTCTGCCTTTAAGAAGCCTAAAATCATAAAAAATCATGAAGATAAACATTAACTGACCTTTATAGTTGCTCAAATAAACATTTTTTTAATATAAATGTCAAAACTTCTTTTAGGTTTAGGCAAAACCCAACACTAAGCTTAGCACAGGATACGCATCTATTTGCAGAACTACAATTTAATGACTAGCAACCAGGGACAAAGCCTCCCAACTAGGAAAAATAGCTGAGCACGTAATTGCAAAATAGCATTTTAATTGCCAGTTTTAATCTAGACTTCCTACTCACATTTAAGTTACTATTTTTTTAATCGCATTGATTTAACTCAATCAACCCTGCCCAAAGGCCATCTTTCCTGCCTGCTAGGCGCAGAGCAAGCAAGTTTTAACCAATTAGACAAATCACAAAATCCCCTAAGTTTCTAACAGCGATATCGAGCCACACACAAGAAATAGATATATATGTCGCTTTATATAAGTGTCATTTTGAAAATTTCGCAAGGGTAAGCAGCTATGCAGACATTTCACCATCCTTTTTACCCAGGGCACATGATACTCTGAAACCCAGCCAAGAGGCTTCTGCAGAACACTCGCATTACCATTACAAATATCCCTCTCACTCCTCACTACCTTCCTTACGACACCTGGAATACCACTGTTATAAGATATAGGAGCTTTATTTAATTGTATGTGTATAGGTATGTGCATACACACAAAAAATGCAGCCTTAAGGTGTGACACTCAAGAGCACAGCAAGGGAAAAAAGGGCAGGCAGTAACATTATGGGCTCAGCACGAACAAAATCCTCAATAATGGAACTTTCTAGCACAAATTGCTGTGCAAAGACCCTAGGCAGAGGTCTGCAACACTGTCATGGGCCTCTGACACTACACAGGTTTTTTAAGAGATTCCCTATGATAAAAGGAGGATTAAAAAGCAATTAACTGCATTTTAGAGCAGACATAAAAAAATATCGCTATCTCAGAAGCCAAAGATTTGTTGCATCCAGTAAAACAATCCCCTTCCTGGGCTGGCTTTTGGCAGGAACACACCACGGTAGGAACCCACCCCATGGCGGGGAGAAAAAGCCCTGCAGTCGCGCGACGAAAAAGCCCTGCAAATTCCAGGCAATCTGCAAATGGTTCCCCCTTCCCCACCCAAACGTCTCCCGTGAACTCCTGCATTTCCAAGCCAGGACTGCAGCGAGGAAAAGAAAACGGCTCCTACCTTTAACTTGCGTGTCGTATTCAGCTATGATCTCCTTATCCTTTTTGAATTTGGCCGGCGACGTCATGTTTTCTCTCCCCAAAAGCTCGGCCTCCCCGCGGAGCCCCCGGAACGCAGCGGAGAAGCGCGGCCGCGCGCCGCAACGCCTCGATTCCCCCTCTCCTCCCCGGGAAAAACGGGAAAGGGAAAAGCCCCCGGCTCAGTCCATGGGGAGCGAGGCGGAGCGCGGCACGCGGATGCTGCGGGGGGAAGAGGCGGCAGTTTGGCCTCCCTGCACCAAAACCGGCATCCACCGGGCGAGACCCCCGGGCTCTCCCCTCCCCGGCTGCGGGCACTAGCACAGCCGGGCCCTCCACGTCCTCCCGCACAGCCGCATGCTCGGGGCTCTCTTTTTGGGGGGTTTTCCTTGGCTTCTGGCGTTTTTTTCCTTGCTGTTGTCTTGTATTTTTCCCCTTCCCTCTTTAAATGGGCTCGGAGATGATGCAGCCCAAATCCCACAAGGGAAGCAGAAAGGGCGGCTGAGGGAGCTCGTTTTCTTTGGCTTGCCTGCAAATGCAAAAGAAAAAGCGTATTATTCATTTTATTTGTACTATATATCGCTTTTATTTATTTTTTAGAGAATTAAAGGTCGCACCCAGCAAGCAGAAGCCCCGAGTGAAGGCGAAGCGGCCCGGGGGCCCTTTGCCCGGGAGCTTTTTTGGGGAGATTTGGGCGGATTCTCCCCCTTTCCGGGCACATTCCCGCACTGTGGCGGGAGCGGCTCCCCCCGCAGGACACAACTTTTCCCCGGTACCATTTTTTTTTTTAAATTTGCTTTCCCGTTTTCCTTTTTTTTTTTTTTTCCCCTTTTCAAAGGGGGAGGGGGAGCTGCAGCGCGGGCAAGGGGAGGGGGCGCCGAAGGCGAGCGGGACCCGCTCCCCGCGCGCCGCGAACAATGAGCGGCGGCGGGGCCGGAGTGGGACCCCGCGGCGGGGAGGCGGCCCCAGGCCCCGCTGAGGGGACCGGGTCGGACCGAACCGGGCCGAGCCGGGCGGTTACCTGGGCGCTGCGGAGCCGCCACCACCGCCGCCTCCCGCAGCCGCGCGTCCTCCGGCCGCTGCCGCCCGCCGCCCGGTTCCCCCGCCGCGGCCCCACCCCGCCGCGCCGCTCGCCCAATCGGCGGAGCCCTCGCGGCGTGATGGACAGGGCCTCCAGCCAACCAGAGCCTTCCACCTCCCCGCCGCGGCCCACCCCTCTCAGCGCCGCCCCGCCGCCCCGGTAGGGGCAACGCCCCCAGGTTCTGCGCATGGGCGGGGCGAGATATGCAAATATACTGCTGGCGGGACCAATGAGAGCACACAGGGCGTGCCCTTCCACCAATAGCCAGGCGCTGGGGGCGGTGCCACCGTCCTCCCCCAACGGTGATTGAGCGGAGGGGCGGGGCCCGGAGAGCGCTTCCTCCAATGAGAGCGGGGAGGCGGGGCGCCCGCCGGCCAATGCGGGCGCGGGGCCGGGGATTCAAACGCGGGGGCCGTTGCGGGCGGGCGCGCTATGGCGGGCGGCCCCTTCGCGGAGCGCAGCGTGGCCCTGCTCTGCTGCCGCTTCTGCCGGCAGCTGCTCAGCGCGCGCGGCATGAGGGCCGTGCTGCTGGCCGACACCGACGTGGACCTCTACTCCACCGACATCCCGCCCACGGGGTAAGCGCCGCCCGCGGCTTCGGGGAACTCCCTCGGTGCCCGGCAGCACCAAAACCGCCGTAATTCACCCCAGTCTCCCTTGCTGGGCTCCCCGAGGGCACCGGGGGGTAGGTGAGAAGCCGAGGGGATCCCACGTGGGAGCAGCGAGCGGCTCCGGGGCCCTCCCTCCGGTGGGGCAATCCGCCCTGACCTGCTCCTGCTCCCCAGCAACTTCCCCCAGAAGGGCCTTTGAATACCAAGAAAATGAGGCAGCAAAACAGCACGATAATGTGAAAGCAGGGGGTTAAAAAATATATATCCCTAGCTAAGACTAGCTGGGACCAAGGGTCTTGTCACCAGTGAAACTTCAAGTTCAAGTCCTGCAACCAGCAGCAGCCTGTGGGAACCAGTGAGTGCGAAGGGAAGCGGCACTTTCAGGGCTATTTTGAGAGACCCTGTGGCACACGGGCTCAGGGCTCCCTGGCCTCTGCTTTCCATATGAGTCTAGCTGGTGGCTGGGAGGAACAAGCACTTGGGCAAGGGCAAAGGACACACAGGACTAAGGTTAACAGCAGCCTGTAGTCACAGTCATATCTAAACTTTTTGCATTGCTGTTTTTCTTCCCATCCAGTACTGTTGACTTCATTGGAAGCTGCTACTTCACAGAAATCTGCAAATGCAAACTGAAGAACATCGCATGCTTGAAATGGTAAGGGTGTCCTCAACACTAACACCTGCTCAACAGGCAGCAGTGCTGCTTAACCTCTCCTGACTGACTGCTGCCAGGCAAGAGTTAAGGAGTGAAGCAGCAGATTGCACTTGCTACTTCAAATTTCATTTAATGCTGCTGGATAGAAGCTCAGCCCAGTGCTTCTGCACGCAGTTGCCAGTCTATTTCTGTGCAAGTCCCCAGTGGAAATGTGACAACCTCATCAATAGGCTGAGTGTACAGGAAAGCTTGCATGCCACCTGCCTGATTAAATGTCTGCTTCAACACAGAGATAATTGTGTGAATAAGGCCTCAGTAAGAAGTAGTTACTCATTCTAATTAATAGAACATCCTCTTGGCAGATCGAGTTGTCGCTAGCAGATGGAAGATGCTGTCACTGAAGTTCTTGGAGTTCTTTTATCCTTTTTATTAAGGCCTGATATTTAGGATTCAAAACAGAGACTCTGGTAACATTTCATTTGGAGTTACTCACAGGGATGCTAATAACTAAGACTCTTACCTTGCTCAGATTTAAATACAGAAAGTTTGTTACAGAATACGGTTGTTTTAGGTAGAAGTACAGAAATGAAAATATCACCAAGTACATGATTAAGCAAGCAGGAGACCTGTTGTCCAAAGTTTCACCCAAGAGCAGATAAGACTGAGAATATCAAAGCCCTATTACTGCTATTTTCTCTCATGCACAGTGCTTCTGTACAGATGCACTGTATGTGCATGATCAAGCACTTCTACATGGATTCCAGCACAATCACTGGCCTTTAAAAACATTTTTGGTTTGTTGGTATGTAAACTACTCAGGATTACACAATGTAAATTACAAAATGGTTCCCTGCCAAAGATCTAAGGCAGAGATAGTCTGCAACTCCTGACAGATGTGCTCTCAAATATTTTAATTCTTGTTTAATATTCCTTTAACTTCATCAACATAGGAGCATTACATAACAGTCTATCAAGCACAGCAGCTATTTAACAGTAGTCTAAGCTGGAAAACCAGCAGCTAGCTGTTTGTTAGAATTTATGTTGCTCATTATTCCACTTGTCTTTCCAGTGGTAACATTGTAGGTTATCATGTGATTTCTCCATGCAAACCTTGCCTGCTCTCCTGCAATAATGGCCACTTCTGGATGTTTCATAGCCAAGCAGTCTTTGGCATCAACAGACTAGATTCCTCTGGTAAGGAACACTTTCCTATCTCTTCCCTCTAGTGTTGAGTCCTGACTCCTCTTCTTAATGAGGCATCTCAATATAGTTAAAGCATATGGAGAGAGTACAACATATGGAGGGATAAGGCAAAGTGTTATTTTATTGCCAATCTAGCAAACTACTTTGTGGGAGGCAGTTGTAGCATCTTTGTAAATGAAGATTAATCTCCGCTTTGAAGTTTACATCAGAGTTTACCATGCCCCTTTTCTGCAAGCAGAAATGAGGATTTTCTGAAGCACCCTAGCTAATATAAACATCAGCCCCAAGCTGCTATTTATAGCAGTATGTATAGCTGTACTGTGCTATCAGGCAGCTGTCCAAGAGACACTTTTGGACAAGTCATTGTCATTCTGACCCTATAACTCAGTTCCCCTTAGCTCAAGCTGAAGTTACAGCTCATATTAACTGCTTTAATTAGATGCATCTGTTTGGATGCCAAGTGTCTAACATCATTTGCCTTGAGTTCTCAGGGGTGCACAATATTCTGACAAATCAGTTCTCTTCCTTGTGCATGAGATTAATTTACTGTCTAAACCTTTCAGTGTCACCCAAGATCAATGCATTTAAAAAAAAAAAACATGAGATTATCAATAGCTATGTGAATACAGCTGTGGGCAGGGATCTAAACAACATTTAGAAGATCACTTTGGAAGAAAAACAAATATGAAATAGTCCCGGTCTGTTTAACCTGAACTTGACTTGCAAGATATTGCAATGATCAGAGCAGCTATTTTCTCTAAAAATAGTTGTGCAACTTAAGCCAGGTCACGATCCAAAATTCTTTTCCTCCTCCTCTTTCTTGCTTCCCTCCCACCAGGTGTCAATGTATTGCTCTGGGGCAACTTGCCAGATTTGGAGGAAGGCACAGATGAAGATGTGTCATGCATCTCTGAGGAGGAGTATATCAGATAACTGTTACCTACAATATACCTCAGTGTCTTCCCTTGTTATGTTGCATTAATGTTTCTTTTGGGTCTTTTCTTCTGTTTCCTATTTTCCTGCTGGCCCATCAGAGCTCAAAAATATAGGAAACTGGGTATTCCAGAAAACACTCCTAAAGAAAGAAGGTACCTTCCTATTTCACTGCAGTCTCTCCTAGGCTCTTGCTGCTGCCTACCTGCATGTCATTCTGATCTAGGGCACTCCTTGGATAGATCAATCTTTCATACCTGCCATCTGCCTATCCAGATATCATTTCTGAAGTCTGTTTTGTTCTTTCTTTGAAGTCTCAACTGTGAATCTTTTACTTGTATTTTCATTTTTCCCTAAGACAATGTTCATGGGCCAAGTTTTAGTCACTATAAACACAATTCAACAATATTGAGAATTAGCCTGGTTGACTGTGTTGCTCTGAAAGAGCTTTGCTTTTGAGATCACACAGATCCCAAACATTTAAGGCATACTAGGATATTCCTGAATGGGAGCATGAGGAGCCATCATACTAAAAATCCTCATCTTTCTCTTTCAGTGCCTCTGATCAATTTTGATAGAGGACAGGTCTTTTTCCCCTCAGTAGAACTGTAATACTGTAGTTAATGCCTAATATACCCCAACAATTACAGCAAATTTTTCACTAGTGTCAGCAATAAAACCCCATCCCCTTCAGGGCATTTTCCTTAGAGGATAAAAATCTCTTCAAAAGAGAATCCAAAAATGTGAATGGGAATCTTCCTAGAGAGAAGACACACAGGTTAAATATTCAATGACCATGCCTAGTCTTACACACTAGAGCATACAGACAATCAAATTCTTGGAGAAATAATGGATTATCTGAGTAACTTCAGTCATAGTATTTAATTTATGAACCAAATACTGTCCCTTTAGCAAGTCACCTGACAATGTCTTTGCAAATAAGGCTACAATCATACAAAGTGACACTTTCAAGCTCAGACTGATGCCAAAGTCCAGAGTAGCACAAGAGGCTAAAGTGCCATGGCAAAGACTGAATTGTGTTTTTTTACTGTATATTATGTATTTCTTAATGGTACTACCTCTTATTCATGGTTTGAAGTATGTATTTGTATGTGTGCGTGTGTATAGTTTCTTCTGTGTATATATGTCATTTTAACTTCCTGTGTTGTATACCTGCTCATTAAATGAGTTTGACAACATTCTCCTGAGTTGTAAAAAAGTAGATTTATAATGATACAAGTTGAATAATTGAAACAGTGAAATAGCACATTGAAGCAAGATTAAGCTAATTGATTAGGTTCATGCTACCATTCATTTTGGTTCAGACACCATTCACTTGCTTTCTAGGTGAGAAACCTGCCAGTATTCCAGTCTTAACTGAAAAAAGGTACCTAAGTAACTTGTATAACACAACATCCCACTCTGGCACTTCTGTGCTGCATGAATCAGATCGTGTTGTGACTGCAGCATTAAGTTGGCAAGGTGACATGTAACACAAAGATTTTTTGTCAGAATTTGTGAGCTCCAAGTACGGTTAGCATAATATTTTGAATAACATTCTTCTCATACAATCCTGCTTTGTTGCAAGGTTAGCACTTACAAAGCTGAGCTTTGGGAAGGTTAAAAATGGCAACTGCCAGTCAATTCCGTGTGGGAGCTGACCGCAGAGCTGTCCTTACTCCTGATGCAGAGCTAACTTCTCAGCAAATCAATAGTTCTCTGCTTGTGACTTTGCACAACTGGAAGTTCTGCTATGAACTATAATTACCCAGACCTGTTTGAGCGAGTTTATCTTAATCAGGCAACAGCTTGAAATTGAGAATGAGCCAACTCTTAAGGGTTTTTTTTTTTTGAGGATGAAGTGTATATAATGTAAACAGGCATCACCTACTGCTCCAGCTTGAGTGCTACCAGACAAGTTCATCACATCCAGAGCACCTTCTGTTCTTTCTATATGGAAGAGAAGGCATGGCATACTTCACATCAAGTCATCCTTTGCTATAAATCACCTCATTACTTTATCCTGAAAGGTTTTTACATATTTTATTACATTTGCAGACTGTGGTTTCTGAAAGCATACCCCAAGGAGTGCACATACTCCAAGTAAACAGCCTTTGTGTACTATTATTTGGATTAAGGGAGTGTCTCCAGGCTGGCACAGCGCAACTGTGGGAGCCTATTGTGCAAGAAGCTGCCCGAGCACAGCAACTTGTGGACTCAAAGAGCTTGCACTGTAAACAAGAGAGACAGCCAAGGGGTGGGAAGGGAAATGCACTGTTGGCTCCATCAGGACAGATCAGAGGGAAAGGCTGAACTGGGTAAACCTGAAGAGAAAACTCTTTAGTCTTCAGAATGCAACAAAGAACTGGGCTCTTCTTGTGACTACAGGTCCTTTCTCCCTCTTATATCAACATGTATTTGCAAGTCTATGAATACATTCCACTACAAATACCATCAATCATCTCCTAGTTAAAGCAATCAAGGATCCTTCCCTACACCAAAGCTGGTTCTGGAGTTACACTGCATTATTGGATTTTTCTCTTGTTCTAGTGTCCAACCTCAGTACAGCCTCTAACCAAATACCCACAGAAATCCTACAAGGAAAACAGGTATTTCCAAACTCATTTAAGTACAACATTCACAGAACCAAAGTGTGCTGCTTGATCGAGGCAGGATGTGATGACAAGAGAAGGGCAGGATGCTGCCTTGAACAGTTCCTGGGAAGTCATCTCCAAGCTCTGTGCTACCCTTTGGGAAAAAACACTCCCAAGCAGCTGTTGCTGGGGGACATCTTAGCCACTCTGCTGTCTGCAGTGTCCCTTGTCACACTGCATGTGCCACACAAGCTTAAAGGCAGGCTCCACCCTACTGATTTTTCATTGGAGAGCATGTCTCATTTTGGACAGCAGTGTGTATGTGGGGCAAAATAACTGGTCAAATCTAAACTCAACACGACCTGGTGCTTCACTTTGTCACCTGGACACTGACAGCTCCACATGGCTGGGCACAACTGCGCTAGGGAAATCAGCAACACAGCTCAAAGCCCCATCCACACACCAACAAATGCAGAAATTCTAGCAGACAGATATGAAGCAACACAGATAGCAAGGCTTGAGCACAGCAAGAGAATTGCAAGAGATCATTTCCTGTGGAAAAGTGCTAATTAAAACTAACCCAGCATCACTCCAATGAGACACAGCCACACAGGCTTCTCCCTGCTGCGCCATGGCAGAGGCTCCTTAGTCCATCCTGCTCTAGCATATGGTCTGTTTTGGGATAGGAATTTTCCACTTACAGAGGAGTCAGTGCTGGGAATACAGGTGCTTGGGAAATCTCACCTTGAGCAATTTAGAATCATAAAGCCAGAGGTAAACTGGTACATCTCATGCTCCTGTACCTTCTAGGCACCTCTGAGTTTTACACACAAAGGCAAACTCAGGGAATTACAGACAAGTCTTTCGCTTTGTCTCTTCTCATTATGTGTCTGCACCCCAGAACCGAAGCTACACTCCAGCAGTGCCTGGATAAGCAGAGGAGCTGCTGGACCAAAGGGACCTTTGGAGGTTTTGCAGCAACTACTCATTTATACTTTACAATTAAGACAGGAATGTTTAGCTCCAAGACTAGCAGAGCTTCAGCAAGAATTGTCCTGGCTCGTTGCGTTGTGCTTGCAGAACCAACCCGGGCAGCTTTTGCAGGCATTGGCAGTGGAAGAGGCGCAGGCAGTAAATGCAGTCAGTGTTCAAGTGTGAAACAAGCTGCTTTGAGTGTAAGGATGCCAGGCTTCGAGGCAAGTGCTGTGAGCAGGTTTGGGCTTAAATCAGAACCCAGTGTGTGCAGCTAGAGGCCCCAAGAGCTGTGAGGCCAGCCTAGATAGGATAGGCCCAAAGACCCCTTCAGAACCAGGGCCCTGCAGGTCACCTACCTCCAGGTTTGGGCACACAAACTGGCATCAGCCCCCAGAATAAGAGACACTGGCATTATGCTCAGCAAACTTCCACTTAGAGTGATGACAGACAGTCCAACCAAGTTTATCACTTCAGCCAAGCCTAAAGACAGAGAGGTCCCTCAGCACAACACAGGGAGTTTAATTCAGATAACAAGAAAGGTGAAGACAGCAAGTGGAAAAGCAAGAGTCCCCTATCAATGAAAACAAAGGAAAAGACACCAATATTTTGAGTCATCCACCTTTAGGTTATAAGCCACTTGGACTGCTGCATATGTGGTCTCCTTGGGAACAGTCGGACAAGGAATCCAATGTGCCAACATCCATCAAAAGCTCCAACCAGCTAAAAACATCAGCTCGCCTAGGAATGCCAGGTCTGCTTTGCAAGACATGGCCAAGCGTGGAGCCACTCCTGAGCACCCAGCAGGGGACAAGGAATGCTGCTGTTTGGCTCAGGAAACACTGCTCACATTGCCACGTCCTCCCGCAGCAGCAGCCTCTATGAGGAGCTTCGGAAGGTGGAGAAAATGAAAAGAAGTCAGCCTGGCATGGTGTGGGCACGGAGCGCTGTAGAAATAACCCTAGCCCTTCTCGGTTTGTGGAGATTACCCATCTTATTCTGAGCAGGGGAAAGCAATGTATGGACAGAGTATGGAAATAAAAATAGAAAGACTGCAAGATTAGTACAAACATTCGCCAACTGTAATTCTGCCAGACACAAGAAAGATTCCAGACACTTCACATGTGCAAACACACAAAACAATCCCAATCAAATCATTTAAACTGGTGAAAATTGCCCAATCACTTCCAAAATGCCTGGCTGCCTCTGCGTGACCAGAAGAATGTCCCAGCCACCATTCCCAGGGCAGAGACCTGGGCCCTGTTTGCAGGGATTTGGCCAGGAGCTCGCTAGTGTGAAAGCGGTGCCAAGTCCCATTTATCCAGCAATCCTGACCCCCAGTGGCATCAGCCACATTTTGATGGCCATGTGATGTGACAGCTGACCTAAGGACTAGGAGCAAATGTCATCAGCATTAGTGCAAGGAGACCAGAGTTTAAAAAACAATCTGTTATGACACAGCTTTTCATGCGACCAAAGGGAAGTGTCACACTGCCCTCTTGCAGATGCTTAGGAGGGAAATGTTAATTCAAGGGCTATTTATTATAGGAATTAAGGAAACCCATAAGGACCTAAGACAACACAAGGCCTCAGACAATACAAGCTTGAAATGTCAGTTAAAAGCAGAATAAGCGTAGCCATCTCCCTGCAACCATCTTTCTTCTAGACTCAGTGTGCAGCAGAAGCAGAGACCTGGGATGTGCATCTTTCCCTTCTTTCACTTAAGGAAAGAGAGAAATAGGAGAAATCTCACCAAGGAGACACGCAGAAATACCCTGGGGAGCAGCCAGGGAGTGTTTGCCTGCAGATGAGAGTCTCGGGCTCGCAGCCACGCGTTGCAGAGCCTGAACTGCGACAATTCTCACTTCTCAAGCCTTGATTTTTGAGGCAAAAGGAGCCAAGTTCTCCCTGCCCTTCTGTTCAGAGGATGTGCGTGGCTGGGAGGAACAGCAGGGAATTTTCACCCAGGGACAAGGCTCCTGTGCTGGGGGTCTGGAAAAGGGACCTCCAGGGTCCCTGGGGTCTGGGCAGGCAAGAAACTGCCCCATCATTGCGATGGGGAAGGCCAACCCCTTCCAGAAGGCACCCGAGACCTCCAGCCAGGCACACGCAGCCCCCAGCACCTCCCAGCTCCCTGCCAGGCCCCGCTGCAGCCCCCCAGCTCTGGGCACATGGATGCACAGGGAAGAGCTCCAGGGCCAGCGGAGCGAGGCTGGCGTGAGCTCATCCCTGTGACACCCGGCACCACAACCCCTTCCCAAAGGGTTCATCCCAAAGCAGGGCTGACCGGCTGCTGGAGCAGAGCATGGACAGGCAACCTACAGCCTGGGAGAGGAAAAGGAGACAAGAGATCCAGCTGACAGAGCCTCCTACTCTGTGTCCAGAGACATTTAGCAGCCACACGAGGAGCCTTGGCTGATCTGTCAGTCCGGAGCTGCTTCACACTCCTCATCCATCAGATTTTCTTGGCCTGCTGCTTCCTCTCAGGAGGAAGAGTTGTCCACTTCCCTGCTGGTGACTCAGCAGGACCAGATCTATTTCTGCCCACTGCTTTTGTTCCCTTCATCCAGAAAAGGGTCACCAAACCCTCCGGGAAAAGGTTACTGTGGCAACCAAGTGGACTAAGTGGGGTTTTCCCTGCCATTAAACACATCCCTCCCCATCTTGAGGGTGGGGGAGAAATAGGGGCTGACTGGGTTCAGTGGCACTTCTGCATGGAAGAGTCCAGTATCCAACAAGCGCTGGAATGGGAGGGAGAGAAGCACTTTCAGGAAAATCCAGTCCATTTTGGGCAGGCAGGCTAGCTTGAGACCTGCCTCTTCCCCTTCCCGCAAGAATTGCAGCTGAACCTCTTCCAAATTCCTTCTCCATTAGGAAAGAAAGAAACGAGGAGGGAAAAGTAAAGACTGCAGAGTGTCAGAAATGAACCTTTTAATGCTTTTTGCTGAAGTTTTCTGGGTAGTCTTAAATTTAACTTTAAGAATCTTTCTGCAGCTGTTTTGACTCTTTGAAGAGCGGGTTTTCCATAGCCACAAACCATTTCAGGATCCCGTAAGTGCCATTACCTCTTCTTTGCTGGCCAAACCAAGATAAACCCTGGAGAATATGACGACTGGGACTTGGCTTCCCATGGCCAAACCTAGACTTGAGCACAAATTCCATGAGTAAGGCAGAGCAGGCATTTCTGAGATCCCAATCCAGCCTGAGCGAGCTCCTTTTCCTCCAGTCAAGCAGAATTGCATCTATTTCCCCCATTCAAGAGCAGTCCATCCCTACACCCAGGCTGCATGGAGCAAAGCAGGGCCAAGCACATGAGCTGAGGAATGAGGCTTGCAGGCAGGGTCAGGTCCTGAGCATTAACACTTAATATTTCTTAAGCATTTCCCCATCCCTGCCACCAGGTTTGTCTCTGCTGCTGCTCCACTTGTCTCCAAGCCGCATCCTGAGACAAAACAACAGTAAAATCCTACATTTACTCTAACACAGCCTCCCAGCAGTGAACACCTCGCTGGAACTTATTAACCAGCTCCCAGCTTGTGCCCTGCATAATCAGTTTGTACTTCAAAGCCTCTGCTAGCAGAGGGAGCTAAATGACAGCATTCAATTCACTCATGTATGAAATTAATTAGTTCAGGGGCAGGACAGTGGATATTGCTTGTCAGAAGTTGGGATATTAGTTGAATGGGGTTGCCCAGGGCTCTGGGGACCTTTGGAGCTTCCCAAGCAATGGAAGCTCCTGCGGCATTCCGATTGAGGCCAGTCGGCACGGGAGCAGTTGGAGCAGCTCCCTGCAGTGCTTTGTTCCGGAGCTTGGGAATCTGCTCTGCTTTCCTGCAGGATCAAGAGGCATCAGAGCAGGCGCCAATTGCCTCTGCAAACCCTTTCCAGCAGCACCCGCGCTCCCAAGAGGCCGTTGCTCAAATCCCGAGGGAGCTGGTGCAGAGACCCTAACCTGGCTGCTGGGAACAGCGAGGGATTCAGTTACACACGAATCACCCAGGAGGGAAAAACAGCATCTGGTTAATCAGCAAGCGCAGGTCACACCGGGGAGGTGTCCCCTTTCCCCGCAGCTCCGGTTTCCTTCCAGGCATAATCCTCTCCCAATTAGCTTTTGAGGACTTGGGCATTAATTTAATTATTTCTAAGTGTCATCAGCAAAGCTAATGAGCCAAGGGACCCCGGGCCCACGTGGCATCGGTGGCAGGTTCAAGTCCCCATGTATTGTTTGGCTGAATGCAGTGGGTTTAGCAGTGATTTTTCACATTTCATCTTAATCCAGCAGTTAGCTGTAAATCCACCCTCCTTATTGAGGCCGTGCTTGCTCTCACCTCCAAGGAGAGATGCTTCATTAAGCCTCGGAGCAGGATTTGATGCACCAAATCAGCATGACTGATGCACAAGGAAGGCCAGGAGCCCTGTGTTACAGGTCTCAAATGTACCAGTTCTCAGCTCCTGCCAGGCTAAGGAGACCTCAGTGCTGTGATAAGGCAAAAACACTTCAAAAATGACCAGAGCATCTACTATATCAGAGCAAACATGCACCTTCAAAAGACTGAGAGCAGAAACACATGTTTAATTCCCCATTCAACTTGGGAACACGACTATGATCAGAGCACACTCCCTTGTCTCATCTTGAGAAAGAAAAATCCTGCAAAATCCTCACAATACCTGGAAAAAAGCCACAAACATCTGTCACTCCCACTGCAAACAGGTCCTCTGAGTCCCCACACTTGCACCTGGGGAAGCTCTCCTGAAGACAGGATGCCAAACAGTTATTTTGCTGATGCTGGAGCAGTCTCCATAAGCTATATGAAAACCCTAAATTAAAACATATATAGATGCTTGACCTGCATGCTAATTTCGTTCATCTTCTAGACAACAGCAGCTTAGTGAGACAGGGAGATAGTATGGAAGCAAATGAAGAAATCCACTGATTTCAGAGCACGGTTTCCCTACCGGGAGGCTTTTCTACAAAAAGTCACTCACATAATGAAGTGATACTCCATGACAGCCAAAAATACAAGTCCACAGATCATCTGAATTATAAGTGATAAAACTGCATTTGGCAGCTTCCAAAATGTCATTATTCTGAAACATGGGGCAACATTTCCCATTTACAGCAGCGCTAAGCACATCCTCATGGCCTTTCAAATCTGCTGCACAAATGCACATGGAAACAGCTTTTCGGAGATGCCTTGGCAATTAGCACCTCACACGGGGAGAATCAGAGACAAAGCAATTCTGACAACGTTATATTGCACTTTTTGCAGATGCACAAACCAAAGGGTGGATTAATTTGGCAAGAATAATTCTTCGAATCTATGGTCTGCTTAAGAGTGTTTACTATTGCCACTGCTGTTGCTTTGTCATTATCAGGTAACTCCCAGGAGCTGCTGCTGCCACCTCAGCAGCCCGAGGTGACCCATGGCAGGCAGGACACCCCGTTCCTGGCTGTACTTTGTCACCTCCTCCTCAGGCTCCTGCACCAGGAGGGGATTAACCAGCATTAACTGCCACCACACCTGAGACACGAGCAGAGGGAACAGGAACCGCAGCCCAGGCGCTGGGGACACTTGTCCTGGGTGCATTGCAGTGGGGCTGCAAGGGAAGGACCCATTTATTACCCCAGAATCCAGTGCTTTTCACCCCAAACCATAGCAGGATGGATGTCACTGCTGCCACAGCCAGCGCTGGCAAGCACAGCTGCAACATCTGCAACATCTGCACAGAGCACCAGGGTTAGTGCTCCACATCTGTGCCCCCAGCCCAGCAATCCCTGCACCCCCAAGACGCAGGATCCGCACACGGAGCTGGGAGCGGCAGCAGGACAGTCAGACCAAGCAACACCACAAATATCCTCTGCCTCTGCCCTCCAATTAGGGGAGCAGGCAGCACATTTCGAGCACAGCTTTCTGCTTTGCTTCCAGCCACGGCGGCGCGGGGAGGAGGGACACCATTCCCACTGTTTCCTAGGAGATGTTCACACACGAGGAAGGAGGAGAAAAAACACACAGAAATGCCAGCAAAATTATTACCTCCAGTTATATCCTCCACAAAATGATCCGTTAAGTATATGGAGTCAAGCTGCTAGTGAAGCTGTATCAGTGCACCTTAATGGTGCTTATTTTATCCCCTTCCTCACTTAGCACATGCCAGAAGGAACAAATGTTATTTGGGCAGGTTAAGAGAGCAGCATTTCTAGGTAAAGGGGCTGCTCAAGCACAAACAGGCACCACTCACACCCCAGTAGGGCACATCCCAGAAGCAGCACCACATTTAAGCAATTCCAGAACCAGAGCTACACCAACACAGTTTGCCAGCATCCTTCCCAAGCCGTGTTTTATTTGGGTAGTATGAGCTGCCCTCAGCAATGGCTGCATTAATAGGAAGAGGTCTCAGCACACCCCCAGCCAAGCTTCACTTCATTTGGTCATAACCTGGGCCTATCTAATAAGGCCCCTCTTTAATCACAGAGCCTTGAACTTTGTTACAGCAGGGAGAGCACACATGACAGCAGACACCCTTCCCGTTATTCATCATCTTTTAATACCTTGGCCTGCAGCACCTGCTCCTGTGTCCCCATCACCCTGATTGATGCCCTGTTACCTGGCAGGTCCTGCAGAGGAGCAGCATCCCCAGGCTCAGGAGAGCAGCAAGGGGCCAAAACAGAGCTGAAAACAGCAGCTCCCCACTCACTTCCTTCTTATATTGAGGCTGCAATTGAATTTATCTCAAAAACCTGTGTCCTGCCTTGGAGGAGGGTGAGGAGAGGAGATCCCTTCCCACCTGGCTGCTCATTGCTGCAGGTGGCTGCGTGGCCACCCCAACCCCAGCTGTGGCCACAGGTGCCCCTGCAAGCTACCACCCATGTCAGCCCCCTTGGGACCAGAGCCTGGCGGTTATCCCGGTGCCTGGATTCATCCAAACTGATGCAAAACGTCCCATTCCCCTCCCGGAGCAGAGCCGCGGGGAGCAGACGGCAGCGCCGTTCCCGCTGCTCCGTCCCCACATCCGATGGCCTCGTCCTTCCCCCCGCGCTCCCGCCTGCCACACATATATTTTCCCCCAGCAGCCTGTCAGGGAAAGCCATTTGTTTCAGCCTTGAAATGTGATTTTGTTTTTTATTATTGATTTTAAGGTTGTAAACACCCTGGCTGTGTCTGGTTTTAAATGCTAATGATGATAACAGCGAAAGGAGATGGAGGAGCAGGGCAGGAAATTGAACCATTTTGCAGCTACCAAAGTCCTTAAGCGACTCCAGCTATACAGGGAGGAAGCCCCTGGGAGAACACACGGATGATAAAAAAGTAATTTGTGCCCACAGCTTCAGTTTGTCCTCCAGCTGTTGCCTCTCCTTACACAGACCGTTTCCATGCACGTGGGTAAACTTAAAGCGAAAAAAAAAAAAAAAAAGTGAAATTTAACAGAGTGTTTTGGGGTTGGTTTGGGGGCATCTGGGGTGGATGGGACAGATGCAGCGTGGCAGGTAACAAGGGCACCACGCTCCACACGCCACCACGTCCGTCCTAGCCCCGCGTTTGACGAACATCGGGTTCCCCGGGGCTCTGCGCTGGGATCCAAAGCACTCGCTGTGCCGAGCAGCGTCCCCGGCCAGCACCGGGGACACGGCCTGGCTGTTCAGCATATTTATTTATCCACCCAGACATGTTCTCTAATATTAAGCAGGATCACAGGTTTTAATTAAATGGAAAAAAAAAATCAAATGTGAATGAGGAAAGTGGTCGGGGAGGAAGCGGGGCCTGGCTGACACATCTGGCTTGGAAGTACCTTAAAATGCCTCAAAATGCAGCGCTGCCCGGTTAACCAGGAGGCTTCTCCCGGGGGTGACAGCAGGGGCAGTGCCAGGTCTGGTGACCACTCGGACACCTGAATATTGGGGCATTTCACCTGGCACCGGAGAGCTCTTCAGGTCCAGGGAACCAGCAGCAGAGGAGGAGGTTTTTCACCCCCTCTTCTTGCTGTGATACCCTCTGAAGAGGGAAAATGCATTTCTTTTTCCCAAGGATCATTTTTTCCCTCTGAATTACCCTCCCCTCTCCATAAGTGCCTGTGTGGAAGTGTCTCCCTGCTCTTAAACCTACAGAAATCCGCAGTAAAAGGGGGCTCCCGCGAAGGCAGAGCCCGTCCTCGAAAGGCTCCAGCGGCCGCCGCCGTCCGGCACAACCTGCCCCCGGCCCCTTCTCTCGCGCAGGGGGTTCTTGCATCCCCCTCTATCCATCTGCCAGAAAACCAGCTGTCCGATGCTGCCATGGAAAACTGCTATGGAAAATATTCCCCGAAACACCCTCCTATCTCGAACCCCAGCCCGTTGGCGAGGCGCTCCCTTTCCACGGGTGTTTGGTGCCCCTAGGGTCTCTGATAGGGATGAACGTCTTTTAATCAGACACAGACTCATGTTACGAGCAGTGACACACAGATCTTTATTCAGCAAACGATACCCCCTTGCAGGGGGTTCAGCTCAGTGAGCCAGGACCTGCAAGCAGCAGACCTGGCATCGAGCGGCCGCTCACCCCGAGATGCTTCTTTTGGGGCGTTTCTCAGATTTTCTGCTGCTTGTCTTTCCCCAGCGGCAAAACCCTTGGAAATAGGTGTTTCCCTTTGGCAGAGCCAACCAGGGCGGGAGCTGCCCGGCTATAAAACCCAGCCGGAGGCAGCCCTGGAGCCCTCTCCCTGCGGGACACGGACACGCGGCTTTGCCGTTATTCCTGCAAGGAAAAGGCCACGGAGATGCAGCACTAAGGGCGAAGCAGAATCCCCTTTCCCTCCAATTACCAGCGCTGGGGAGCAAAGGGAGCTGCAGCACGAGTGGTTTGGGGGAAAAGGAGGTGGGAAAGGACATCAGGGGTTGCCTGCACCCGTTGGAATAAGGTTTGGACTGAGCAGCCCGGGGTCGGGCTCAGTGTGAGCAGCGCAAGGGACGGAGGGACGAGCCGCTCCGGTGGCAGGCGCCGCACTGGGATGCGCATCCAGGCCCCGCTCCGGAGCCGCTCAGCCCTGCTCTGCGGCAGGATATAGGAGCCTGAGCCCAGCACCCCGGCAGCCTCCGAGCATCCCGCCGGGATGGAGCCGGCATGGGGCAGGAACGGCTCCCAGCACAACAGCACCACGAGCCGCACGGGGGACCCCAACGGGACCCTCCTGCGGAGCCGCGACGAGGAGCTGGCCAAGGCCGAGGTCGGGGTGCTGGCCGCCATCCTGGCCGCGGCCACCGTGGGCAACGCGGCCGTGCTGCTGGCCATGTACCGCCTGCGGGGCAAGATGAGCCGCATGCACCTCTTCATCCTGCACCTGGGCCTCACCGACCTGGCCGTGGCGCTCTTCCAGGTGCTGCCGCAGATGGCGTGGGAGGTGACGTTCCGCTTCGCGGGCCCCGACGCGCTGTGCCGCGCCGTCAAGTACCTGCAGGTGCTCAGCATGTTCGCCTCCACCTACGTGCTGCTGGCCATGACGCTGGACCGCTACGTGGCCGTGTGCCACCCGCTGCGCACGCTGCGGCCGCCCGCGCGCCGCGCCGGCGCCGCCGTGGCGGCCGCGTGGCTGCTGAGCGCGCTGCTCAGCCTGCCGCAGCTCTTCATCTTCTCGGTGCGCGAGGTGCGCCGCGGCTCGGGGGTGCTCGACTGCTGGGCCCACTTCTCCTCCCCGTGGGGCGCCCGCGCCTACGTCACCTGGACGGCGCTCTGCGTCTTCGTGCTGCCCGTGGGCGTCCTCGCCGTCTGCTACGGCCTCATCTGCTACGAGATCTGCAAGAACCTCAAGGGCAAGACGCAGAGCGGCGCCGTGGGCGGCGCGGGGCAGCGGGGCGGGCGCCGCGGCGCCGGGCAGCCCTCCCGCGTCAGCAGCGTCCGCACCATCTCCCGCGCCAAGATCCGCACGGTCAAGATGACGCTGGTCATCGTGGTGGCCTACGTGGCCTGCTGGGCGCCCTTCTTCAGCGTGCAGCTCTGGTCGGTGTGGGGCGAGGACGCCCCCGGGGACGGTGAGTAGCCGGGGGGCACCAGGACGCTAAATCCTTGTTTTCACAGCAAACCCCCCCAAACCCGCTCTGCCATCCCCGGGCAGCAGCGGGAACGCGGGCGCCTCTGCCCATGGGGTCCCCGACGCGCGCGGCTCCGCGGCCGCCCTGGAAAGGCTCCGTCCGACGCCGCCGTCCCCCTCTTTCCCCCGCAGAGTCCTCGGACGCGGCCTTCACCATCGCGATGCTGCTGGGCGGCCTCAGCAGCTGCTGCAACCCCTGGATCTACCTGTGCTTCAGCGGGCACCTGCTGCAGGCCCTGGCGCGCGCCCTGCGCTGCCGCCGCCGCGCCGGCCTCCGCCGCCCGCCCTCCACCGGGAGCCTCTGCAGCCGCAAAACCACCGTGCTGCTGAGCCAGGGCCCGGCGCGGGGCCGCGGCGACGACGCCGGCACCGACGCGCTCTAGCCCGCGGCGCTGCCCCCGCGGCGCTGCCCGCCCGGCGCCGGCCCCGCGCGCGCTCGCCGGCCGCTCGCCCTTTGCTGCTGCTTTTAGCTGCTTCCGAAAGCTCCCCGCGCTCCCTTTTCCACGCGGAGGCATCGGTGGAGGGAGGACAGCGGTACTGGCACGTCGGGATGCTGATTCTGGGGAAAACTGTGTTTTTAGAGTCAAATGTTTTGAATTCTGAAAGTGCAGATGTGCCCTAGGAGTCTCCGATTCCTGCACTGGACTGAGCGGGACAGGTTGGAGCAGCAGCTCGGGGCTTCACGGGAAATGCAAAGCGGAGGAGCAGGGTCAGACAGGAAGGGCAAAGCCAGAAGAGAGACTGTATTCCAATGGATTTTATGGCAGCTGTCAGCAAAGTAATCTAAATATATATATATACATATATATATATATATATGTGGTTCAAAGGAGACCCCAGCCCAGTCGGGATATGTCCACCTGCGAGTCTTCAGGAGCGCATTCCCATGGGATTGCGGCAGCCGGGATGGGGCAGGTTAGGGGTGGCCAGGACCAGGAGGGCGCTCACAGCTTCACCTCCGTGTACTCGATGGCCTTGGCCGCCGCGGAGCTGGAGCCAGCCCAGAATTCGGCTTTCTTCTTTTTGGGGTCCACGTTGACGTAGTCCGGCCCCGGCTTCACGTTCGCGTAGTCGGCGGGCGCCCGGCCCGGCGCCGCGAAGCGCAACGAGCTGTAGTTGAGGCTCTGCTCCGAGCGCGGGCCCTGGCGCCGGGCACAAAGCGGCATCGTCGGGCGGCCCCGAGCCGGAGCCCGCGAGCCGGCCCGAGGCTCCCTTACCTCCCGCACCGAGGGGCTGCTGTCCGAGTCGTCCGAGGTCTCCGAGGAGGTGTCGCTGCCCCCTTGGAAGCACACGGACTGTCACCACCTCCGTGGGGTGCAGGGGACGCAACGCTGCAGGATGCTGGGGAAAAGGCCCCGGGAGCGGCGAGCAGCAGCGGGATCAGGATCCCAACCCAGGGACAGGTTCCCCTTCCCACGCGCCGGCAAAGCAGCAAAAACGCGGACGGCTCCTCCCGCCGGACACCCCTCACCTGCGTAGGCCGCCCGCGGCGCCGCGTCCCCGGCCGGTGCCGCTGCTGGCGCCGGTGCCGGCTCCGGCTTCGCCGCCGTCCCGCTGTCCTTGCTGCCACCACGGAGCCGCTCTGCAAGGGACACGCGCGTCAGCGCCCGCGCTGCCGGCACCCCTGCAAGGCAACAGCCCTCGGAAGCGACCGGTGCTTTCAGGTGAAAAATCCCCCTGATGCAAGATGTGGTTTCAGCCAAATTGATGTTTTGCAACAGGAAGCGTTAATTCTCATGATAGCTTCCCGCCGTGCTAACGGCACAACAAAATAAAGGAAAAGTTGTGGGAGCCACGCGGCGTTGGTGGCCGCAGGGCCACCGCGACGCGGCCGCCGTCCGGGCCGCATCCCGGCCACCGGCTGCCTCCATCTCTTCCGATCCCAATCCCGATCCTGTTTCGCTCCCAAATCACTAACAACAGCAGAGTGAAGACGAGACCCAGAGTGAGGGCTCGGATGCTGGAATGGACACGATGCCGGAGGAGGAGGAGGAGGAGGAAGGCCGCCCGCACGCCGCCCCGTTACCTATCTTCCTGCTGAGCATGACGTACAGCGTGGCCAAGAGCAGCGCGTGCAAGACCAGGGTCCCGGCGGAGACGGCAGCGAACACCCACCTGCCCGGGACAAAACCGTGCGGGGAAACCCGCGTCAGCCCCGGCCTGGCCGGGACGCGGCTCCGGGCCCGGGACACTGCAAAAACGCGGGAAAAAGGGCCCGTCCCGCGGCGCCGCCGCCCGCACTCACCACGGGGAGCAGTCCATGGCGCCGGGTCCCGCGGGACGCACGGAGCTGGCACCGTGCGGGGGGACCGCGTGGGAGGCGACGGCTCCGCGCCGTGCCCGTCGGTCACACGAGCTCCACGGCGGCGTTGGAAAATGGCTCAGATGTGTTCTCTGTGCTTTAATTTTGATAATATCTTAAAAAAACTGATGATTATAGCAATAACCTCCCCAGAAACACATAAGCCAAAGCAGGCAGCGAGTTCGGAGCGGAGCTTTTGCTTTGACTGCGGTCCAGATGTGCCAGGACTCGGGGTGGCCTTGGAAATCAGCTGCTTTTGCTCTTTATTAATCATAATTATCATTAACCGAACACTAGACGGGCCTCAGCTCATCCCAGCTCTTTGGATGGATATTTTAGCATGGCTGAGCAAATGGCATCCCAAACCGCACTGAAAACCAAGAGCTTGGGGAGGTTTAACTGCATTTGAGCCGCCTCGTATTCAGTTTGAGTGACTGAAATCCCACTGAAGTTAACAGGCCTTAAGGAACATAGTCAAAAAATACATGTGCAGGAAGGGGAGCATCTGGCTCGAAGCTCTTGGCCGTCCCAGTGAAGGGAATCGACTTCGTGATCCCGTCGCCTGCTTTTTGTGAGCCCCAATGTGCAGGAAGGCGCCGGCAGCCCCTGTGCTCCGCCGCAGGGACGTATCCCAAACCAAAGCTTTGATATCCTGATTAAAGGCGCCTTAATAGCATCTTTGATAGCTAGATAGATAATAAGAGCAAAGACATTATCCAGCCTATGGATCAGATTATACATTCTCCCCTCTGACAGCTTGCTAAGAGCATTTCATCAAAAGCTTTGCGGATAATCTCACCGGTCTCCTGCGAAATTCCACTTACCCAGACAGTCTGGCTGCTGCCAGGCTACACGTCCATGCCTCACCGCAGCCTTTCCCCTCCCTTACGGCGCTGATAAGT
The DNA here is from genome assembly GCF_059628265.1 of Tinamus guttatus. Taxonomy (NCBI): domain Eukaryota; kingdom Metazoa; phylum Chordata; class Aves; order Tinamiformes; family Tinamidae; genus Tinamus; species Tinamus guttatus. Next base: position 875,022 of record NW_028288793.1, on the reverse strand, counting down.
CCCCGAATATCCTCCCTAGCCGGCTGCCCCTCGCGACTGGCTCATTTCCGACGGCGGCGCGGGAGATGCTGCAGCAGCAGATGCCTATCAGAGGCGCGAGCGGCTCGAAAGGAAATTGCAAAATAAGACCCGTATCCAAATATCAGTCGCAGGCGGCTTCTTTGCTTTAGGGGGGTTAGAGCGAGATCGAGTTGATTAAGTGCACGTGTGCATGGGGATTTCTCCTGCAAAGGCACCGGATCGCAAGGCGCTGCCGGCACTCGCGCCGTCGGCTTCGTGATGCCGGCGCCTCTCCCGGGACACCAGCCTCCTCTCCAGCAGTTTTCCTGGATGGATCAAGGCTTCGGGGAGCTCCGTCTTGGCCCAATGCTGGATTGCAAAGTCAAGCAGCGTACGCCCAATGCCAAGGAAAACTGCAGGACCGGCTTGGACGATCCTGATCCCGCTGGGCCTGGCCTCCCCGCGCCGGTCCAATGCACAGCGCGGCTGGGGCTTTCCTGAGCGTTTTACCTGGCAAAAGTCTGGTTTTGTTTTGCTTTTCTTGCAAACTTGGATGTCCCCGCGGTCTCCTCGTCGACCTCTTCCTCCTGGACAGGGCACGGCCGCCAGCGGGCCCGGAGCGGGGTAAGGAGCATGGGGCGCTCCACAGCCAAATCAGGTAAAAAAGGGCTAAATATGGATAAAAAGGCAAAATTGGGTTAAAAAACAGCCAAAGAGGGAAGAAACAAGCCAAACTGGGTAAAAGAAACCCCAACAAATTAGGGTAGAGAGAAACGAGCCAAATAGGGTAAAATCTGTGGTGCTTCAGGGGCCGGAAACGCGCGGGAAGGAGGGGCCCAACTGGCCGATGCGAGCGGAGAGCGGCGGGAATCAGGGTCCCAAATGGCTCCCACCATCCTGCCTGCTGGAAAAGGCCCCTCCGAAGCCCTTCCCGGGAATGCCGGGAAACGCCGCTGGAAAAACAACCATCAAAGCACCCGGCAGCTTGTGAGCGGGTGAGACCTTCAGTGCCTGGCGCTCTTGGTCCCAAAGCACCACCCGGATCGGGATGGTTCATTTTAAGAGGATTCATTTTAAGAGCAAACCCACCTGCTCGGCGCGATCCCGCGGGCGCCCGGCCATGCTGCCGGCTCCGGGATGAGCATTCCCAGGGAATTCCAGCAAGGCTGCACATATCCAGCCAGCGCAAGGCGGTAAAGCCGGGATCACAGCAGCACCTTGGATGGACCCTGTGCCCGGCACCTGCAGGCGTCCAAATAAGCACAGTGATGAGTAAATAAATAAATCTCAAAGCAGCGCAAAGCTCAGCCTGGCACCTCTGTTTTCGTGGGAGATGCAGGTGCTGGCTATTTTTAACCTTATTTATTTATTTATTTGTAAGCGCCTCTCTGCCCTCGCCGAGCTCTGCTCCGTGAAACGCTCGGGGTGCGTAAACAGATCTGCAGATTAGAGATGTGCGCGATAAGCAGGGGGGAAAAGAGGTTTTTTACTCTGTAAATGCCACTGGGGTGTGATTTGTATCTGTCCTGGCTAATAGTGAAAGTGGCTAAACTAGAGGAAATGCAAAAAAAAAAGAGAGATACAGAGAGATAACATATTTTTAGCCTGAAAGCAGCTTTTTGAAGGCATTGGGCCCTATGTTGGGGTGGGGGGACACATGTGAAGGGCACAACCAACCCGGCTGCAGGGAGCTGGATGCTCCGGCGCCGCTGCATCCCGAGGAAGCGCCGGGCGTCCCCACGGAGCCTCGTGCAGGGACCTGCAACCCGGTTTCACAACGGCACCTGCCCCTTCGCCGCCCACGGCCGCTTCCCGGGCGCGGGACGGAGCCCGGGCCGCTCGGAGCTATCGCCGAGCGATAACGTTATCGCGCCAGCGCTGCCGGGACCAACCCGCCCGCGGCGTTGGCGCCCGGCCGGCCGCGCTGCCCGGCCCGAACGCGCCCGCTGATTCATTGCCCATGAAAAGGGCCCGTGTTGACACGGCGCGGGGCCCGGGCGCAGCCGCCGCTATAAGAGCGGCACGAGGGCCGCGGCGGGGCCCGGCCGCCGCCATGCGACGGTGCCTGCTGCTGGCGCTGCTCTGCGTGCCGCTCGCCGCCGGCCTCGGGCGGTAAGAGCCCCGCTCCGGCGGCCCCCCTGCCCGCGCCGTGGCAATGGGAGCCCCACGGAGCCTCCTCGCGCAGGGTGGCCCTGGCGCGGCGGCGCCCGCTGCGGCGCGCGCTGCGGGAGCGCGGCCAGCTCGCCCGCTTCTGGACGGCGCACGGGCTCGACACGGAGCGCTACGGCGAGGACTGCAGCGCCTTCCGCGAGGCCAGCGAGCCCCTCATCAACTACCTGGACGTAAGTGCGGAGCGGACGGGGCCGCGGAGCGCTCGGGCTTGCACCGCGGGGCTCCCGTGCCCCGACGCTTCCCGCAATTCCCGCTGCAAGGGAGCAAACGCTGCCCCGGCACGTCCAGCCCCGGCCGCGCTGACGGTCTGCTCTGCCCCGCTGCAGATGGAGTATTTCGGGCAGATCTCCATCGGGAGCCCGCCGCAGAACTTCACCGTCATCTTCGACACGGGCTCCTCCAACCTCTGGGTGCCGTCCATGTACTGCGTGAGCCCGGCCTGCGGTGAGCCGGGGGCGCGCGGATCGCGGGCGGCACCGCGGGGCTGGGCCGGGCTGCCCGCCCGGGGCCTCCGATAAGAGCGCGGCGCCCGCGTGGGCTTGGGGACAGGCACCAGCTCCGCGGGGACACGGTGCCCACGCGGGCTTGGGGACAGGCGCCGGCTCCGCGGGGACGCGGCGCAGGGGGCCGCATCGGGAAACGCCGCCGGAGCGACGCGTCTGCGGCACGAGCGCCCTCCGACGCGCCCGTCCGCGCTCCCGCAGCGGCGCACCCGCGCTTCCAGCCCTCCGAGTCCCGCACCTACCGGCGCGTGGGCACCCCCTTCTCCATCCAGTACGGCACCGGCAGCCTCACCGGCGTCATCGGCGCTGACCGCGTCACCGTGAGTGCCGGGTCCCCGCGCTGCCGTGTCCCCGCGCTGCCCCGGGGCCCGGCGGGCGCCAGCAGGTCCCTTCCCGCGGCAGGTCGAGGGCATCACCGTGGCCAACCAGCAGTTTGCGGAGAGCGTCAGCGAGCCCGGCAAGACCTTCCTGGACGCCGCCTTCGACGGCATCCTGGGGCTGGGCTACCCCTCGCTGGCCGTGGACGGCGTCACCCCGGTCTTCGACAACATGATAGCGCAAAACCTGGTGGAGCAGCCCATGTTCTCCGTCTACATGAGCTCGTGAGGACACGGCTCTGAATCCCATTTTTTGGGGCGAAACATGGATGTTTTGCCAAATAGCAAGGGGGATTTCGCTCGCTTTTGCAGCAGCTCTCCTAGCACCCTAGGAGGGAAGCTGGTGACCCCGAGCGCATGCAGGGCGCCCATGGGGATGAATCCCATGGTTAGGGAACACGGAAACCCTCAGGCCTGCTCTTCCCCCAGGAACCCGGACTCCGCGGATGGAGGGGAGCTGCTTTTCGGGGGCTTCGACCCGTCCCGCTTCGTGGGCACCCTGCAGTGGGTGCCGGTCACCCAGCAGGGCTACTGGCAGATCCGGATCGACGCGTGAGTGGCGCGGGGCGGGAGGGCTCGGCCGGGCGGCTCCCGCCGGTCCTTCCCGCCCCGCTCCTCCTCCCGCAGCATCCAGGTGGGCGGCACGCCGGCGTTCTGCTCCGGCGGCTGCCAGGCCATCGTGGACACCGGCACGTCGCTGCTCACCGGGCCCAGCAGGGACATCAAAGAAATGCACCGATACATCGGGGCCACATACCTGGATGGGGAGGTGAGAGCGGGGCTGACAGACGTCCCCCCGCGGGTATCACCATCAGCTCCGGCTACGGGGACCTGAGCCCACCAGGGACAGGTTTTCACAGGGTTGTCATGAGCTCATTGCTCCTTCCATGCCCAACGCGCTCTTCCATCCATGCTGAATTCCTCCTTTCCGAGCTACCAGGAAAGGCGGTTTTTGCTCGGCTTCGCCCCGCTGGGCAGGCTGAGCGCGTCCCCTGTCCCGCAGTACACCGTGGACTGCAGCACCCTGAGCGCGATGCCCGACGTGACCTACGTCATCAACGGCGTCGCCTACTCGCTCAGCGCCCAGGCCTACCTGCTCATGGTAAGGCCGGCGGGCAACGCGCTCTTCCGATGGGATCCCCCATCCCGTGGCCTTGGCCAGCGCGAGGGCCTCCGATTTCCCGCTGCCCTTCCCGTAGGATCAAAGTGAGGACGTGGCCGTCTGCATCAGCGGCTTCCAGGGCCTGGACATCGCGCCTCCCGCCGGCCCGCTCTGGATCCTGGGCGACGTCTTCATCCGGCAGTTTTACTCCGTCTTCGACCGCGGAAACAACCGCGTGGGCTTCGCGCCGGCCGTGCCCTAGGGCTGCAGCAGCCAAGGGCACGGGGAGGAAAGGAAGCTACCGGGTTGTGTTGGCCAAGTCATGTCGGTCAAGTCATGGCCTTGGGCAAGTCAACTCCACTGTGTGTTCCAGGGTCCCACGGGAGGGCATGGAGACACGGGGGGCTGCGGAGCGCGGTGGGAGCCTGGCGCCTGCCCGGAGCGGGTTCCGCACCGGGCACAGCCAGGGCTCGGGCAGCTCCGCTCAAGCTGCTTTGGAGATTCCTGCTCTTTTTTTAAGCACAGGCCAATAAAGATTCCCATAAAACAGCACATCCCGCTCAGCCAGGACACAGACCTGCCCAGGTCCCGGAGCCGGGCTCCACGCGGCCGCCAACCCGGCCGTTCCCGCGGCCTCTCCCCACGCCGACCTCCCTCGTGCCCTATCCAGTCCGGAGCAGCCCCTGCTCCGGCGAGTTAACAGGTGCAGGATGAGGAGCCGCCGCGGCCACCAGCCGCTTCCCGTTCCCCTCGCCCGTCCCGGGGCTGCCGCTCCGGGCGCTTCCTCCTCCCTCCGCGGGGCCCCGGCCGCGTCTCGTGGCCAGCCCGGGCGTTGCGAGAGCTTCGCCCGTGTCTCACAGTCACAGTCACGTCCTCAGAGCCCCGCTTTGCCCCCGGAATCGCTGACGGGGGTGAGGCAGTCACGAGGGGACGGTGACAGCAGCAACCGCTGTGTCCTGCCCACGCGCTGTCACATCCCTGGAGCAGCGCCTGCCACCGGGTCGGTGTGGGGCCGGGGTCCGGGATGTCCCCAGAGTCACTGCAATGGGGTGAGCACGTCCAACGCTGGCTCTGGCACTGTTTGCTCCTGTGGGAAAGCCTGGGCAGGTCCCAGTGCTCCCAGCCCGGCCCGGCATGCCCAAGGGAGCGCAGGCAGCCCCTGTATGGGAATCACGGGAATCACCGGCATTGTGGGAACCCCCAGCCACACAAAGCAGCTCTTATCCCCACCACCGCTATCAGTCCCAGCTGAGCACAGTGCAGGGTGGGTCCAGGTGATGCTGTGATAGCCCCGATGGGGTTTTTGTTCCCAGCCCTCAACAATCTGAGGAGGCAGCAGCTGATAAGGGGCTCCTGGGGGCAGGTAAATAGGAGCTGAGGGAGGAGGAGGCCTGAGCCTGCCCTGAAATCCTTAGGGAAGGGGCAGCTTTTGTGGCACTCCCTGCGCTCCGGATTGGAGCGTGTGGGGTCGTCTCGGGCGGGCCGCGATCTGGGCGGCAGCGCTCGGTGCAGCCGCTGCAGGGCCTCCTTCCCCCGGGATCGGGCGCCCGCGGCCGCTTTCCGCTGATGTCAGCGAGCTCGGCCCCGCGGCCGGAGGCATCATCGCGCCGGGGGCGGCCGCGGTTTCCTGGATCCTCCTCCCTGGGCTCTTCCCTGCGCGGGACGCGGGGCCGGGCGCAGGCGGGAGCGGAGCCGGCAGCCGCCGCCGGCCGCCCCGGACCGCGGCAGGTGAGTGCGCCGGGGAGCAGGGAGGCAGCCGGGCTGGAAAACTCCATGTCGAGCTTAAAACCCCAACGCCTGAGAGCTTCTCCTCTTGGAAATGCTGGGATTGAGGCCGGTGGGTGCTGTCCTGAGCCGGGAGGAGCAGGAAAGCCTGGCTGTTCCGGGTGGCCGTGCCCAGCTCGGGAGTGGGAAGAGCTCACGGGAGGAGCGTCCTGGCAGGCGGGTTGTCCCTGCACAGCGCACCCGGAAAAAATGCAGGGATGAGGCTTCCTGGGAGAGCTTCCATGTGCTGCTGTGCTGTGCCCGGGCTTTCCAAGCAAGCCAGCTGCTTCCCTGCGTGCAGGGCCTGGTGCCTTCTCTGGGAATGGGTCTGTGGGATGCACTGCTAGCCACAGGGATCTTCCTGGGCCGTGCAGGAGCCGGGAGGCTGCTCCTCAGGAAGGGAGCGATGCTCCATGCGCCCGGTGCTCTGGTGACAACTGGACCTTGCAAACAGATGCTCCAAGTGGAGCTTTTCCCGCAGAGGCTGAGGAGGTCGGGAGCCGGGTGTGGGTTTCCTCCCATTTGCACCATGCTGCAGGTGGGCAGGGCTCTCCTTGGTGGTCTCGCTGGAGCAAACTCACTTTGCCTTGTGCAGCATTTATGAGCCGAGCCAGAAAGCGTTGCTGCCCATCCCCTTTTGGGGGAAAAGGAGCAAAGACTGGAGCAAGGTGCTCCCGGGCTCCCAGCCCCGCTCAGCTGCTCCTGCTGCCAGTCCAAGTATTTCCAGTTGTGCAGCTCCGGCAGCGCCGGCGTGCCCGGACGTGCGCAGGGAGCCGGTGCGGAGCAGGCGCCGTGAGCAGCCCCGGCTCCGCGTCCTGGGGACAGCCCCGTGACCGCCGCTCTGTCCTGCAGGGCCCTCCCATGGACTCCAGCAAGAAGGTGGACCTGAAGATAATCATCATAGGAGCCCTGGGGTAAGAGCCCACCGGGGCAGCGACCGGCCCCGCAGGCGCTCGCGGGTCTATAGGGGCCTTTCCCCGCCGTTCCTGTCCTTCCATCTGTCCATACAACCCAGGAGCCGAGCTCGGTGCAAAGGATCTCGAGGGATCTCCCAAAGGGCCCAGGCTGAAGGTGATGGGGCAGTGGGACCAGGGCAGCCTGATGGCACCGTCCCCAGCTCCGCCAGGAAGGTGCTGGGAATGTTGCCCAGGGCTCCTGCTGACAAGGGAGCACATGGCCACCGGAGCCGGTCCCTGCCGTGCCTCATCCTCACCCCCGTCCCTCTCCCCCTGCCAGCGTGGGCAAGACCTCCCTGCTGCACCAGTACGTGCACAAGACCTTCTACGAGGACTACCGCACCACGCTGGGCGCCAGCATCCTCACCAAGGTCATCGCCGTGGACAACACTCCGCTGAAGCTGCAGGTGAGGGCCGGGGCTCCGGCAGTGACGTGGGAGATCTCCCACCTCCCACTGTCCCTGGAGCTGCAGTGGAATTCCCGTGGCATCCTCGGGCACTGTGGGTCTGCAGCTGTGCCCCTCTCTGCCCTAGATCTGGGACACGGGGGGACAGGAGCGGTTCCGGTCCATGGTGTCCACCTTCTACAAGGGCTCTGATGGCTGCATGCTGGCTTTCGACGTGACCGACAGGGAGTCCTTCGAGTCCCTGGATAACTGGAGGGACGATTTCCTGGAGAAGGTCATCCCAAGGGAGCCCGACTTTCCCATGGTTGTGCTGGGGAACAAAATAGACATCTGCGACCGGCAGGTAAGGGCTGGCCTGAGAGCCGAGCGAGCCCGGATGGGGACAGGGCTGCTCCTGGGGGCTCGGGCGCTTGTTACCCCAGCCTGAAAGCCAAGGGTGTCCCCTCCAATGGGAACGGGAATTGAGCATCGTGGATACCCGCTTACACCGGCAGCATCCCGCCTTTCCCGCAGGTGTCCGAGGAGCTCGCTTTGGCCTGGTGCAAGGACAAAGACATCCCGTACTTCGAAGTCAGCGCCAAGAACGGCATCAACGTGGCGCAGGCCTTCGAGACGCTGGCCAAGCAGGCGCTGCTCATGGTGAGCCGGGACGCGGCCGCGTGCGGAGCCGAGTGACCCGCGGTGCGAAGGGCTTTAGACAGAAAGAAGTTAAATGAGGAGCTGGAAGGCAGGATGCAGGGAGCGCAGGGGGAGCCGCGTGCCACCACTGGCCTCTAGTGGCAGCCGCCCGGCCCGAGGCCACCGGTGTCCCCGCTGCGCCCGGTGCCTCCTCCCTGTCTTGGCTTCGGGATCGGGGCTGCTCCCGGGGAGCTGGCGCTTGGGAGACCCGGGCTGGGGCTGCTGCTGCTCCAGCCTCCCTCATCCCGGCGCTTGTCCCTTTTTTTTTTTTTTCCAGCATAAAGGGATTCTTGAGAGTTATCTAACGGACTCCATCAAGCTCACTCCCGGCGACGAGCCCAAGAGGGGCTGCTGCTGAGCGCGAGGGGCCGCGGGAGCGGAGCCGGTGCCGGAGCAGCGCCAGGCCCACGCGTGTCCCTGCTCCTGCCGCGTCCCGGCTCCGGCCACATTCCAGCGCCTGGCGCTGCGGGGACGGTGCTGGGAGCGCCGCGAGGCCGGGGCCACGCGGGACACCCCGATGCCGGCGCAGACCCTCCGTGCGCCCCGGCCAGCACCTTCCTGCGCCTCTGCCTCCTTGTGCACCCGAACCCCAGGGGCGCACCCGCCCCCCTGCCTCACGGGTGGGCATGTTCTGCCATGCACTTTGCGGGGATTCTCTTTTTTTTTTAAAAAAAAAATATTACTAATAAACACTTCATTTTTAAAAAATACCTGTGCGTTTCAGAGCGGTGCTGCAGCCTGGTGGCTCCGGGCGGGGATGGGGCCTCCCTTCCTCGCTCGTGTCGGCAGAGGGAGCCCGGCGGGAGCGGCCCCGGCAGCGGCTTCTCCCCGTGTAGGCACCGGCCCCGGCGGGAGCTGCTGCCCCGGGCACGGGGTGCAGCCCACGGGGCCAAAAGGGACCCCCAGGGGCCTGCCCGGCTCCTGCCTGGCACGCGGGGATGTTCCCGGCCCCCTCCATACGCAACGGTGCTCGGCCCGTTTATTAGGGCACCGGGCCGGGGAGAGGATTTGGGCCTTGATATCAGGACGGGGGTTGTTAACTCTTTGCTTCCCAAGGGCAGCTCCCAAAGATTGGGATCACTGCCCTTATTGGGATCACTGGCCTTTTGCAGGGAGCCAGAGTCACTGGGATGTTCTCAGGGCATCGTTCCTGAGGATTCATCTGGGAGCCCTGGGATCATGGCTGTTTCCCACAGCCTCGCAGATGTGCAGCGATGCCAGAGCTGCCATGTAGCTGCCCATGGAGCTTGTGCACCGGGAGGCTCCTCTTCCTCAATCCCACAGGGATCCCTGGCAGCACTGGGATTGCTCGGAGCCTCCAGGGTGGCATTGGGCCAGGCAGGATGCTGGCAGGAGAGCCCAGCGGTGCTGGGCAGGTAACACAACCCGGGGCTGAAACGTGATAAAGGACGGGGAGAGGTTTGTAACGCGTGGGATTAGCAAGGTCAGCTCCAGGTTTTCTCAGGGTGAGAATCAAAGGGGAAAATATTTGCCTTGGGTGACTCAGGTTGCTCCAAAGCTGCCGGCGGCACCAGCTTGCGCTGGCCAAGGCGTCGCTCACAGGGGCCATGGAGAAACTCTACCTAACCACGTTCCCGTCCCCCTGCGTCACTGCCCCGCATGGCCACGGGGAGTAAGTGAAGGCATCCACATGCTCCGTGCTGAGCTCGCCGTTCTCTAGCTAAAGCCACGAGCAAAAATGGCAAAAAAAGGGGCCTGGAGATGCCAACTAGTGTGTGGAAAACCACATTTAAGGGCCTGCAGCACAGCCCCGCGCAAAAGTGAAGGTTGCTGTTGGTATTTGCAGGATGAGCACCTGCTGCTCTCCCTAAATCTGTGACTTGGAGATGTGGTTTGTCCGGCTTTTGGCGTCTGATTGCAGCCTATGCTTCTTATACCCTCAGCCCTCCTCCGTGCTCTGGAACGTGGCGCTCGCTGCGTTTTATCTTGGGTGGGAGCCGCAGGCCCTGGGCCGCTTCGGCCACGACCGGTTCCTGGCGTGAGCGGCCAGTCGGAGCCTGCGGATTTGCCCTGTGGCCAAAGAGCCTCCCGGAGCAGCCCCTGCCCGTGACCACGTCCCCACGCTGGGGACGGCGCCGCGGCCGGGAGCTCCGCGACGCCAAGGAGCCTCCGCGTCCCTCTGGCCCGAGGTGCTTTGTTTGCTTTGAGCGTCTCTTTCGAGGCAGCCTCGCGCTGGAGCCCGCTCCTGGCCCCGGGCCATTGGAGCCAGGCCATGGGCTGCAGCGCAGGAACATCCCGCGTGAAACTTTTCAGGAAAGCCAGCGGGGCTGCCAGCTCGTCCGGCCAAGAGCTGCGGCCGGACCTCTCCGCACCATTAACCAGCGCGACGGGGCGTCCCTTGCCATCAGCCTCCATCGAAACACCTGAGCTCTCCTGAAGATCTTGACCTCAGAGGCTTCAACAGCAGGAGCTTCTCGATTGCTGCTTATCTGCCATCACTTGGGCTTGAGCGTTTTGGTCTTGATGAGTTGCCCAAGGCCACGTAACAGGCAGTGGCAACATCCCTACGTGGTGACTTCTGCCCTGCAGAAAGGCAGGAGGTTTTGCTTTTCGGTCCCATCCAGCCTGCGTGCTCCGTCTCAAGTTCTTCCCGGCAGCACCTGCCTGCTGCTGAGCTTCTCCCAAACTTCTCCACCCAGACATTCCCACACATTTTGGGGGAAAAATTCCTCCTTCCTCTTCTAAATCCAAAAACCTCCCTATGCTGGAATCCAACCGTTTGTGCGAGAAGCCTTGCTTCTGACGACCCTCTTAATTCAAAGTGTGGGAAGAAATCCCTCAGGGGGAAAGTAACGAGAGCGGCAGGGAGGAAGAGCCCGGAGCCCCCAGCCCGGATTCCAGGCGATCTTCCCAACTCCGCAGCCTCCGGGCTCGCGGGAGGCACCTGCTGCAGAAATGCGACGCATTTTTGCACCGAGGTGTGGGCTGCTCCGCGCCCGCGCCCGGGGAAGCGCTTCTCTTGAGCGCGGTGAGTATCCCTGGACCTGGGGCAGACCTTGCTGAGCACGGTGGTGTTCCCGCAGGGAAGCAGCTATCTTGCAGCCAGGTCACAAATAAGATAACAGCCCCTGCTCAAGGTCGCGGGAGGCAGAGCGGGAAGGAGCACGAGCAGGAGCGCGGACTCTCCGGCCTCAGCACTTTGCGGGGCTTCCCTCTGGGATAAACAACCCCGCATCTCCGTGGAGCTGCCGGAGAGCAGGAGAACGGGCTCCCCTCCGAGCATTTGACATGGAAAACGTTCCATTCAGCGATGCACTCGGGTGGCGCATCCTCAACGGCAGCCCTGCCGCAGGGCTTCCCGGGAGGAGGTCTCCCTTTGGAGAGGAGGGCAGGCACCAGGAGCACTTGCTGGAGGGAGATGTCCTGGGGATCCTGTCACCCTGGGAGCCTGCTCCTTCCCTTGCCTTTGGGGAGGGTATCCCTGCAAGGCTGGGGCCGTAAAGGCAAATGGGACACCGCAGTTCCCGAGCAGATGACCCACACACTGCAGTGCCTCTCCCCGGCTCTAAGTCCACGCTACGAAACAAGCTGCACAAAATGTCCCACGAGGTGCTGAGTAGGGGCAGCGCTGCAGTTCACAATGCCTTTCTGCATTCCATCCTTTATTTTGGTGTTGTAAATAATCCTGCTGTCTCCCTCTGGGACATTGCGTTCCTCATTCCTCCCCGGGTCCGAAGCCTCTGACCCCGGTGCCAGCCGGTGAGGCCACCTGAGTGGCCTGCAGGGAAGGGGGAAGCCTGGGGAACAGCAGGGCAGCCGCCAGCAGAGCCGCTTTGGGGTCCCCCTTCCTCTCGTCTCCATCACCTCGTGCCGCGGCGCTGGCTGCGGCTCACGGGTGGATCGGCCAAGTCGGCGTAGGAGGAAACGCCGCTGGCGACAAAGCGGAGTCTGGGCCCAGGCCCAAGGGGTGCATTCCTGGACAAAAAGGAAATGGTGATAAAGAGCCCTGGGAATGTCACCTCTCATGCCCGGCTCTGTGCAGGTGGCCGCAGGCAGACCAGGCAGGTGACACTGCTCACCCCGCTGCGACCGCAGGCCACCAGCAGCACCGGGACCTGCCCTTGGCTCCTGGGCTGCTCCTAGGGGGAAGCCACCCGGTACCACGGAAAGAGCCATCGCGGTTGGCCAGATAAGCCAGCAAAGCAAAGCCACTCACACCCATCCATCTTGCTAATTGCTGGGCACGCTGGCACCGCAGGGCACCGCGGCGCCGTGGCTGTGCCAGCGCCCGGGGATGACGTGTGCCCTGGCAGCCCCTGCGCTGCCGCTGGGGCTTGTTTTTGCACACAGGGGCCTGGCTCCTGGGGTGTCTCCGGACAGGGGCTCCCGACCCTGCCAGCCTTCCTTTGGGAGCCTCCTTCCCTGCCCACCCGCTCCTGAGCCCCTGGAGGCTCCGCTCTCCTCTCCGACCACGTGCACGAGGGGTTTCAAGAAGGAGTAAATCCCAGAGCCTCAGATGTCCCCAATGCCGGTACTGGGGTCCGAGGGACATGTACAGGGAGCGACAGCCCTTCCAGATCTTCCTGCTCCATCCAGATTCACCAGCCTCCGTCCCCAGCACCACGGAGGCAGGGAGAACACTCTGCTCCAACGCAGCTTTCCCATCGTTCCCAGCAGTAAATTACCACTGAATTATTACCCTCATTAAGTGCAATCTATCTGCTAATATTAATCATCCACGAATAAATCTACACGTTCCGGTGCTCGGTGTGCAGTTATCAGGCAGAAAATAAACAGCTCAGCAATCTGCTCGCTCCACGGGATCCATGTCGGAGGAGCCCCATTCCTCCTTTCCCCCTCCCAGGACTTCCCAGCTCTTGGCATAATCCCTGGTGCTCCCGGGACACTCACACACACCCCGTGCGTTGGCCAGCGCTTGGCATGGGCAACCTAGGCCCAACACACAACATGTTTTGCTGAAGCAGAAAGAAGCAGCATCTGAGTAATATTTATAGTTGCTGAAACTGGAGTTTGACCAGGACTGCACCTCCTGTCACAAGAAATGTCCAAGAAACCTTGGGGCTGTTTAAGGCTGGATTCTTTGGAGTGCAATTCTTTCATCGGAAGCAATTCCCGGATCACACCCATCAGGACTTTGGAATGATGGAAAGGGAGTCAGGCCTTCCTTTGAGCTCACCTATGTCCACGCAGAGGGAGATGGGCTGCACAGGACGGGGACACGTCAAACCCCAGGGTGCTCACGCTGGTCATCTCATGCTGCACTGATCTGCCCTCATGTTTTCTCCCTGCTGGGTGGGCAAGAAACCCAACCAGATGGACTTCTGGCCTGCAAAAGGTCTCGCACGGAGACCCAGAAGTGCACCACTGGTCCCTTCTGTTGTTGTGGTTTTGCATCCCAGTGTAATTGCGTTTTGCTGCTCTGTTGGCTGGGGAGCAGCAGACGCTCCCTCTAGCAGGGACCACCACACGCCTGTGCTGGCAGCCCTCATTCTACGTCACACGTTTCTGTTTCAAAGGGCTCTCTGCATATCAGTCTGCCCTTTAAAAAAGGTGATATGGGTTATTAATGGTATTTACAGGAGAACTGCTGGGCAATTATTACCTCTGTCTCTCCAATGGCAATGAATCAGCCCCTTTCCCTGCGGCACTTCAGCGCTCTGGACACGGCGACCGGCTCCTCTTGGATGGGGGCTCGGGACGGGAAGGGCTGATGTCCAGTTCAACAGCTACAAGGTACCCAAGTTCCTTCCTCTGCCAAACTCCGGGACCAAGTGTCCCATCACTGCCTGCTCTCCTCCAATCCCCATCACGTCTCCCTCCTCCTTTCTTCCTCTCCAAGGGCCTTTTGCTCTCTTCACTCTCCCTTTTGCCAGGCAGAGCCTTCCCCTACCAAGGGCTCATGTTGAGCTATCGCATTAAGTGCTGCATACCCCAAGACACCGATAACTTCCCTGGGCAAGGAGGCTGATTGGTATCTCCAAAGGTTGGTTCCCATGTCAGCCGCTCCTCGATGGCCCATCGCAGCGTCCCATCTCCATTCGTGTCCATTGCCAGGGGCATCTCAAGGACTTGTCAGACTTTCCTAGTGAAGGAGCACGTGACGCAGGTCCTGCCTGACCCTGCCTGCGAGGTTGATGGCAGATAGCCCGGGTTATCTGCATCTGAACATCACCATGTGGCCGAGCGCTTCAACCCCTTCCCCACGCAGAGGCAGGGCAGGCAGGGAGCCTGCGGGCTCCCTCCTTGACAGACGGCCGGGGCTCCTGCTCTTTTCCCCTCCTCTGATCCCTTTGAACCTGGAAATAAGAAAGAAACCGCTTTCCGCTGCCAATGGCATCTTCAAAGCCGGGGCTCCAGGGGTCCAGGCCCTGGCACAATGCTCGCCATTGTCCCCTTGGGATGCTGAGAGGCGGCCAGGACACAAAGGCCAAGGAGACGCTACCCAACGCGCCAGGAAACTCGCCCAGGGCAACAAAAGCATCTTCTGCCCGAGCACGGCGAGGGAGGGGGCCCGGGGGTGACACTGAATATGAGCTATTGTCACCGGGAGCCCCGTGCACGGAGGGACCTGCAGAGGGGATCAAACAGCGCAGAGAGCAAAGGGGTGGGGTGAGGGGGGACATCCAAAAAAAGCCCTTGTCCCTCTTCAGATCTCTCCTTATCTCCTCGGCTATCTGCTGGGCTCAGCCCGCGTGTGCTCGCTGGCAATTACCGCCGCAGGCCAATCAGGCGCTCGGTCCCCTTGGCCGAGGTGATTTATAACTGAGTCACGGGCGGCCGGGCGCGCAGACCCGCGCGCGGCTCCCGGGCTCCCTCCGCCGCCGCCGCCGCCGCCGGCCTCGCGCCAGGCGCAGGTAAGGCCCGCGCCAACAATCCGCTCTTTGTCTGGGTGGGCGCGGGGGGTTTACACTCCTGCACAGCCCCTGGGCGTGAGCTGCACTATTTGGAGAACTGGGACCTTTTTTTTTTCCCCCTTCTTTTTTTGTGCTTTTTAATCCCCTCCTCTGCTTTTGCAAAGGGGATTTGCAGCAGCAGATTTACTCAGGAATTAGCAACACCAATGGTCCAGGATCTTGATTTATGAAGAGGGGTTTTGAAGACCAAAAATGTGCATTAATTATTAGCAGAATAATCTCTACCATCTTATCCTGGCTGTTTCCCATTGGGATCTGCAGAGATTTTGCATGGTATAAGAGTAGTAACAGTGACTAGAGACCCTCTGGTTCCTTGTTATTATCATACTTTCTGTGCATAGGACTATATACTATAGGAATATATAGGAGTATAGTCCTATACTGTATACAGGACTATAAACTAGTCCATGCCTCAAGGATGTTGCAGCCTAAATTAGGCTCTGCACACACAGGCGTGGAAAGCCACGATGCAGAGCTTAGTGCATGCTGGTGACCGGAGGGGAACACTTGCTGCGTTTTCATGCACAGGCATCCCATGTACGTATGCTATAAGATTAGGAGGAAATCTGAAAGCTGGGAATGAGAAGTGTTCCCAGACTGAGGGCTGTTAAAACCAGGTACAAGGTCTCCAGGTCCTCCTCGTGCCACTTCATGGGATGTTTCAGTCCCATCTAGGCAGAACCGTTCAAACAAGCTATGAGAAAAGACCTCCACAAGCCTCTTGCATGCTCTAAACTGCAGTGTGCAAAGCCAGGCTGCTTTCCTCTCTCACAGTATTTCCGTGCTCATCCACACAGTGTTTCCGAGCTAGCTGCAAACGTAACCTGGGGACCTGCTCTTCTCGCCCTTCAAGAGAAGCAGTCCTTGAAGTGACACTTGTTGCTGGCTACGCAGTATTCCTGCCTCGGGTCAGAGATTCCCAGGAGGGAAATGCTCCCTGTGTTCCCACTCTGTGAGAGGGTGGGCTGGGTCCCCTGGGTGTTTCTGCTCCTCTCAAAGCAGATCTGCTGGAGCAAGGAGTGTGTGCACGAGAGGGCTTGCAGCAGGCATCTTGGACAAGTGCTTGCAGGCAGTGCGGGAATGTTGCAGTCTGCAAACCTTTTAATTCCTTGGGATTTGCATTGCCCACCTGCTCTTCAAAGGCCAAGGGCCAGGTCTTGTGTCAGGCATGTGCAGAGTAGAGATTCGTGGTGCTGAGGGATGCAGAGGATTCTCTTTCTTTCCGTGCTTTTAAGTACACTTTCAAATCTTTCCTCCTCCTCATCCTGTAAACAGAAGGAGCAGCAAGAGGCTGGGGAGGAAGGACATGCAGCTTCCCAGGGGACAGGCTCAGATGCTGTTAAAGTCAGGCACTGTGCTCTGCCTGCCAAAGAGCCCTGCTGGCTCCCAGCACCACGGTCCTGTCCCCAGCAAGGTGACATCTCCAGGGACCGTGCACCAGGCACATGCAGGGCGGCTGGTGGCTTCCAGAGGATGATGACAGGGCCATATCTGCATCCCAAAGCAGGTCTTCATGTTGGCTTCTGTTGGAAGCATGAGGAGGGTCATGAACTGCAGCCGAGGAGCTTTGGTCCCCAGAGCCACCACGCAGCACTTGTCACTTGTAGAGGGTCACTTTGCTCCTGGAGGTCCCCAGGGCACAGGGAGCAGCTCCCAGGGGAAACCCGCAGCATCGGAGCAGCCCACGCTGCAGCGCGCCGGGCCCTGCTCTCCCTGTCCTAACCCGGTCCAGCCCTCTCTTGGCAGGGACCCGTGCTGGACCTGGCTCCCAAGGCCATGGAGAGCTGGGGTGCGGGTGCAAGTGGGTTAATCACACAAATCACAGCAAGAGCGGGACAAATCTGGGCTCATTTACCCTGGGGTTGGTGCCGAGCAGGTCCCCTGTCTCTGTGGCATTTGCTGCATTTACAACCTTCCTAATGAGAGCCAAAGGCAGGCTGCTGAATGCAAGCATTTTACTTAATAAAATCCCTTTGAGCCAAACACTTTGGCTTCACCTTCAGTAGCTGGCAGATGTCTGCAGATCTTATTATTCTGGTTACCAAGTGCAGAGCTAGTTTGGTTAGAAACTCGTGTGAAGTGGTACATCAAACATTGGCACCGGCCCAGCGACAGCAGAACAAGAGCGCAGCGCCGAGCTCCTGCCCAGCGCCCGCGCCGGGCTGGGGCGCTTAAAACTAGAAAAGGGCCATCTGCCTTATGGAAATCACCTATTTAGCACTCCAAATATTTAATCTAAACAAAAAGAAAACATTGATTCAATGCCTCGCTGCTCTGTGGCAAAGGGACGGGAGTGGAGGAGCAGGACGGCTGCTCCGGAGGGGGACTTGGAAGCTGCGGTTGCGGCGCAGGGCGAACAAGAGATGTGAAGGCGGGAGCCGGAGGGAAGCGGAGACGTCTCTGCGGTCACCCAGGGCCAGGCTCTGCCTTTCCACTCCTCTCTCCTCCTTTTTTAGCTTTTCTGAAGCTAAGAGCCCGCTTTGGGATAGGATCTGTTCCATAACTGAGCTACGGGCTAGCCTAGCGTTAGCCTCTTCTGTTTTAAAATGACAGGGGTTAAAAAACATGCAAACCTACGGCCAAATTCTGTGTTTGTTCAGTGTGCAGCCACAGAGCCTGCGGCCAATTGCTCAGTCCTCTGAAATACAACCACTAGCCCCCAGCTCCACCTGCTCCCCTTCCCCAGCACGGCTGTATTTCTAGGAAAGATGTTTTTACCAAGGTATTTATGGCATGAATGCAAGAATATGGATGTGGCTCTGGGAGCACAAGGTGCTTCCCTCCTCAATCACTTAATTTGTCTGCAGATGAGCCCACTCAGCACTAATGCCGAAGCGACGCTCAGGTGGATCAAAGAGGTTTTAACGTTAAGATAAGCCCTGTTAGATGTTCCAAGTGGAGGAGTTAGTTTGAATGGGTGCCCTGCAGGGTCCCTTGGCGGCCAGCGCTGTGTGTGACCCAGCGGCAGGACTCTGGTCCTGGCCTGTCTCCAATGACACGGGGCCGGAGCGAGTGACATGAGCGCACGGGGGTGGATCCGCTGGGCTGATCGGCGCACGATAGTGGGGGTGAATTATATAACATTCTTTTGAAATACCTGAGCTGAGTGACAGCAGAAACCTCCTCGTCCTGCCGCCCGCCAGCCCGGCTCGGCACCGCGGGCGTGAAAAGCAGCGGGGAGCCCCACGCGGCGGCACCCTGCGCTGCTCCCCGCTGTCCCCGGCGGCCACCGCGTCCCGTCGGGAGCCAGGCGGAACCCCAGACCGGTGAGCACTTGCACGCTTGTCCCGGACCCCCTGCTCCCTTGTCGTGGTGTCGCAAGGGGAGGCGGGAAGTGGCCGGCGGTGGTTGCGGTGGACTCGGGTTATGCAAAGAGCCCGTGGAGCCCCCTCGCCCGAGTGTCACCCCTTTGCAAGGGATTCCTTGGTTTGTCCCCTTGCACCACGGTGCCTTGAAGCCCCCGAAGCCAAAGCCGCCGCCAGGGACACAGAGTTGGGCCGGTCGCTGGGCCGAAAACCCTGAATCAGGGGAAGCCGCGTGGAGACCTTGGTCCTCGTGTCGCAACCAAACCCTTGCACCTGCGCTCGCCTTGCGCAGACCTTGCCTCCCGGCTAGGGAGGATTGCTGTTTATAACCCTTTCTTGGGCAACGGAGCTGGGAAAGATACTTTCTAGTGAAGATTCACCCAGGTTTGGAAGGGGCTGGACCTCTGGACTCCATCAGCTGCAGGGAGATCCGTGCATGCATATGCTTGTGCATGAAGGGGGACAGAAAAGGGTTGGAGAAAGGATCATACAGTCCCTCTGGTGCACCAAATTTTTCTCCCTAAAATACGAGGGCTTAATTTATGCTCTGCTACAGCTTCCCTGAATGTCCATCTCTTACACTGGGAAGAATTTTCTCCCTTATATTATGCACAAAACATAGATCAGATTGTTTTCCTAACTTCTGATTTACCCTCCCTGGGCCGGAGTCCCTTTCCTGGGGCTATGCCAGCACAGCAGAGTGGCTTGAAGCCAGTGGGTCCTATCAACACTAGCCAGAAACCTCAATGTGACTTTTCTCTTCCCCGACACAGCTATCACCAGCACAGGGACAGAAGATAAGGGCTCAGTAAGTGCATTTGCTACATGAACAGTGGGGGAAACATAGTTTGTGCTTGGTAAACGCAAGGTGTTTTTGAGCCTGGCAGGACAGGGCTTAACCAGGTATAAACTGCTGGGGCTGTTGGCTGGTGACTTTCTGGGACAATTTCTCTCGTGCACGTCATATTTTTGGAGTGAAATAGTCCCACCTTGATTTGTTATTTGCTCTGAGCATCCCATTTCATTAAAACACCTTGTGTTGTACAACTTCTCTGAGACCCTAGTCTCAGTAGACTTATAACCAAGGCCAAATTTCAATGTTAAGCATCACCCGCTCTAACCAACACACTGGATTTCCTGGAAAGCTCAGCCCGTAGCACAGAGCCAGCCCTGCACTGCAGTGAGTGCCCCTGCTGCAAAAGAGCTCTTGAAAACCTGCTCTGGGCAGCACAGCAACTTCCCACCACTCGGCTTCTCCTTCCACACTTTGCATTTCCTCAGTCCTGCCCTGGCTGCACAGCTTAAAGCAGCTCTGCATCTTGACCGAGTCTTATCTCGTCAACAGCAGCACAGTTGGTTTTGCCTTTTATTCAGGGAGCAGCCACCCAGCTCATTCTCTTTAATTTTGAAATCTCAAAGGTTTAACCTGCTGTTTGATCGAGGGCAAGGCCATGATAAGCCAAGTCAAGAACTTGACTCTGTCTGAGATGCTGACATCATCAGCCTGTTTGTTTAACATGGAATTTAATCATGGGGATATTTTTCCCTCTATACTTGCCTTGTTTATTATTTTTTCTGACCGCTAGCACTTTCGCCCAGCAGGAGAACTTCATTAAAGGGCTGTGACACAATCGGCTGATTGAGCCCTGACAGCAGGCACGCTGCTCGGCAAGGGATGGAGCAGGAATAGAGCTCAGGGAGGCGACTTGCACCAGAAACGTGGCTGGGTTTATTATCCTTCAGGAGCCCGTTGATGGGCCTGGGCTGTAGGATATTTCCAGGGGATGGACTGGAAATCCAGAGGAAAGCTGAGTCCCAGAGAAAGCCCAGGGATGTCGGGAAACTGCTCAGCAACAAACGTAGAGCAAGGTTATGAGGTAGGGACAAGACTTCTGCAGACAGACGGTAAAACCAGGGAATGACAGTTTATTGGATAGGCTGCTGGCATGAGCACAGGGACGGGAAAGAGCCTAGGCCAGCGCTCCAGCTCAGCCTGCACCAATCCTCAAAAAGGCAAAGCCCACGATCCTCCTAAAAGTGTATTCCAGGTTTTTCCGGGATGCCGGCGTGTGCGTGCCTGCAGAGGGCACTGGAATGAGCGCCTGGCACCGCTTCTCCTCCTGGACCGTCAGGGATGGGCGCAGGAGCAGGGCTGGCGACCGCCCCTTTCCAGCCCAGCTCCTATTAGCGTAATGGTTCTGCTGACCTAAATTCTCCCCAAAGCTGCGTGCCTCACACTTTCCTTCCTGCCCTGGGCTTCCGGGCCGTGTTGCTCCACATTACTCACTCCGCTCCGGCTCAGACAGAGCTGTTTATCAGGGAGGAGTGAAAATAAACCCACATTTGTTCACCTCATCCCACTGAAATCAGTGTCAAGATGTGCATTGATTTCAGCAGTATCCACAGCAGTGGCAGGAGAGGAGAGCATCCAGCACCTTCAAATCACTGCAGCCTGAATTTCATTTCTTGATGAGTGCTCCTGCCTGGATTACCAGCTTTTTCCACCCCCTCTGCTACTGCTGTGTTGGGCAATGACCCACTTAGATAACTGCCATAGCAAAAATAATTACCAGCATCCTTGTTTTAGACCTGACCACTTCCTCCCTCCACTCCCAGGCTCTCCAACATGTAGCGCTTCTTCCCGTTTCTCAGTTATTGCTAACGTAGTAAAATCAGGGCACTCTGAACTTCATCATCTTTGGTGAGACCCAGATCCTGGGCAGGACTTGTCCAGCGGGATGTTTTGGTGTCACCTCTGAGGCGGGTAGGCGACGTTACCTTTCGGGGCATCATTTCCTAGAAGAAATCAAGGACAAGTGCCACAACAACGAGAAATATGGAGGCTGCTGAGTGTCAATGAGGGCAGCAGGCAACGTGACAGGAGCACCTTGGGCAGAAGGAGCCTCAGGGCCGTCTGCTCCACAGAACCTCCCTCGCTCCGTTGGCCGATGGAGACATGGAAAAGCTCAAGTGAGCTGCCTGGGACAGGAGGGGAGCCGCTGTCCGAGGCGAGATCGACACCCTTGATCACCTGCCAGCCGCCCAGGATGCGCTCCAGTCCCTCTGCACCATGTTGCTCATTAGCAAAACGTCAAAATCCTGGTGCAAAACATCAAAATCCTGGTGCAAAATATTAAAATCCTGGTGCAAAATGTTAAAATCCTGGTGCAAACCCTCCGTGCTGGGAAGCAGCAGCCCCCAGAGCTGCAGGAAGCCACTCCCAGGGCCAGCCTCTGCACCAGCGGGAAACTATTTAGGGTGGAGATGTTCAAGGAGGGCTCCCAGGCGCTGGAGGTGTCCGCTCCGTTGTACTGCAGGTGGGGACAGCCCCAGCCACTTTCTTAGCTCTGTTTTATCTGTTTTTTTTTTCTGGGGAAAAGAATTATAATCCAGAGATGAGCCACGCCAGACCTCGCTATGTCATCGAACGTCCAGCATATTCGGTCAGCCTCTTCGACGAGGAGTTTGAGAAGAAAAGTAGAAGTTATCCAGTTGGGGAAAAATTGAAAAACCTTTTCAGGTAACATAGAACATACTTACTCCTGGGGCACAACCAGATTTTGTGTGGAATTGGGATATCATTTGGACCTGGGGATGTAGTTCCCATTTATATTCTGGTAATCCTCCGTGATCTTCAAGGCTTTCAGGGATGAAAGACACTGGAGAAATGCAAATTGTACTAAAGCAAGTGAAATTGGTTATCTTTTCAATGCCTCAGCAGCTGTGCTGTAGGGCAAATAAATGCAACAGTTTGTGCTAAGTACATTTAGGGTTTGGGTTTCTGTTTTCTAATTATTTTTAATAATGTAAAAGTATAATTGGTGATGTAGGTATGGGTGGGTGGATTTAAGCTTTCTAGTTGGGATTTCTTTTGATCAGCTTTCCAAATAAAGACAGCTTTCCATAAAGAAAGATGAACGATTCTGCTGGTTGCTGTCTCAGAAATCTAGCTCTGCTCCCAGGAAAAATGAAGGCCCTATAGGGAAAGAGAGAATCATACAGGTTAGCAGGAGGAATGTGAAAAGCTCTGTGTTTCAACTCAGGAACCATCTTCTTTCATACAAATTTGTTTCTTTGACCCAGCACCTAAAAAAGTTTATCTTTGACCCTGTGCAACTGTCTCATGAATCTTCCAGTTGTGTTAGAGCTTTACAGGTCACCTAACCCCACTTCAGAGTATTAGAAGCAAAGATTCAGGATATTCGGGAGCTGAATCCTTCTCTCTGTGCAGCGCTGGGCACAGAATGACCACAAACCATTTCTTACTTTCTTCCTTGCTTCCTTCCTTGTGTTTTTGTGTCTCCTCTAGATGTTCAGCTTCCAGAGTCAAACTCATCCTCTTCAGCCTGTTCCCAATCCTTGCATGGCTTCCCAAGTACAAAATCAAGGACTACATTTTGCCTGATGTTCTTGGCGGGCTCAGTGCGGGGACGATTCAGGTGCCACAAGGTGAGAGGGGTGACTTTCCCCAACAGCCAGACATTACAGAGTTGCTTCCCCCAGCAACTTTGGAGAAGGGGTAGCACTTTGTCACTTAACGTTAAAGATCCATGAGATGACTGTTGGCCTCAGGGGTTAGCTCCGTTCTTGGTGACACTTATGAACAGGAGCCTAGCTCCATCCTGGCTGTCCCTCGATTCTCTGCAGCAAGTAGAGCCCCACATCTCTGCAGGGCCCTGTGCTGCTGCTCCTTCCACCTGCCCCTTTGGATCCTCTCTGCCTTGAGGCCAACACGTTCACGCAGCCCCCAGGATGGGGGCTTGACTCTAGAGGCAGGGACACAGGTGACCTGCCCATATTCCTTGTGTTTTCCAGGGATGGCCTTCGCACTGCTGGCCAATCTCCCTCCCGTCAACGGGCTCTACTCCTCCTTCTTCCCCTTGATAACATACTTCTTCCTTGGTGGCATCCATCAGATGGTCCCAGGTAAGCCCTCCTGCTCTACAGAGCAATCATCTCCACCTCTTTCGGTCGTGCCAGCCGTGGTGACGAGCTGGGTGACTTGCTCAGAACAGCCTCCCCCGTCAGCACGTTCTCCGGCTCTGCAGAACAAACTACTGACGTGCCTGTGTTGTGCTCAAGGTACTTTTGCCGTCATCAGCATTATCGTTGGGAACGTCTGCCATGAGCTGGCTCCAGAGTCGGACTTCCAGTACCTCAACCATAGCACCAACGAGGTGAACGTGAACACCACAGCTCTGGAAGCAGCTAGGCTGGAGATCTCCGCCACGCTGGCCTGCCTGACAGCCATCATACAGGTGAGGACTCCTAGTGCTCTCTCTGGGCAAAGCTGTCCCACATGGGGTCAGCTGGGCACTCTCTGGAGCAGAGATGATGGCAGCAGACACTAGAAGAGGCCACGTTTGTAAGTGAGGCCATGTTTGTAAGTGGATGATGCCTCCGAATAGAGGGTTTTGGGGGATACTGACCCAACTGTGGTCTTGGCACCCTCAGGCTCTGCTCTTTGCCAGCTCACAGTGGCATCTTTCTAATAACTCCTTGTCTGTCCTCCTGCAGCTGGGCCTGGGCTTCGTGCAGTTCGGCTTTGTTGCTATCTACCTCTCCGAGTCTTTCATCAGGGGCTTCATGACAGCAGCAGGGCTGCAGATCCTCATCTCCGTGCTCAAGTACGTCTTCGGCTTGACGGTCCCGTCTTACACCGGGCCCTTAGCTATCGTCTATGTAAGTGGGTGCTCTGGACAGGGGCCTTCCCTGCTCCTCCTCCCCAGGGACCAGCACACTGAGGGCATTGCTGCCACCCGCGCTTGGGAACAAGGGCTTGGACAGCGGGAAAGGGTGGAGGGAGGGGGAATACGGCTCTCTGTTCCATTTTGACACCTGCATTGACACTGTTGTACCTCATACCAACCCTTGTTTGGTAGTTTCTAGTCAGAGGTAATGAAGAGGCTCTGGGATTTGGAGCAAGATGAACTATGCTGCTTTATAGCACTAGCCTTGCTCAATCATCAAACATTTTCTATGAGGATGCTACTCAATTCTGAGGCCGTCTTACATGTTCCACTGATCCATCTTCCATCAACGCAGCTGGAATTGCATTTAGTTGACCAGTGCAGAGTGGGGACTGGCTGCTGATCTCTCAGCAGCAGGGTTTCTAGCACTTGTTTTCCTCAGTAGAGCCCCTGTCACACACCAGGGTGTTTGGGGTTGATGGGGATGATGGGTGTTCTCCACCACGCTGTCGATGCTGTCAGGGTCTCTGGGTCTCCATGAACACCTCCTCCTCTTCTCTCCCTTCCAGACATTCATTGACATTTGTAAAGGTCTTCCCAAGACCAATGTGGCCTCCCTTGTGTACGCCTTGGTCAGTGCTGTGCTCCTGATCATTGTTAAGGAGCTCAACCTGAAGTACATGAAGAAGATCCGGATGCCCATCCCCATGGAGATCATCATCGTAAGTGACACCTGAGCTGTCCCTGTGGCCCTCTCCACACATTACAGTCCTCAGTGCAGACCTGGGACACCCACTTCTGGTTGTTAGAGTTATTTTAATTAGAACCATTCATGTACAGCATCTAGACAGTGAATATGGTGTTACTGTGTGTGGTTTCGGGACAGGAATAGGGCTATCCTGCTAAAGGGGACCTCTAATCTCCAGGTCTTCCCTGTCAGACTGTATTTGCATCCTAGTGTTGGGACATAACTGGCTGGGGAGGGTGTCTCACGGCCTAAATTTGGTTCTAATTTTCTACTGTGAATCCCAAGAGCGCAGCAAGCCTGGTGATGCTGAGCAAGCTCATGGGCCTTCTGCTTGTGACTCCTTTATCCTCTCTGCTCGCAGGTCATCGTTGCAACCGCGATCTCGGGCAGCTTTGACATGCCTGAGAAGTACAACATGCCCATAGTTGGCAAGATCAGCATGGGGTAAGTGCATGTGCGGGTCTGACACCATTTCCAAAGAGTTTTCCCTCCTCCCCCTCATCCTGCAGCCTGGAGAGCACCTCACTTTCCTGCTGCAATGAGCTTGGCATCCCTCGGCCCCTTCCAGGACCGGCTGGCGTTGCCGCTTTGCCAAGTGGTTGCCACGATCCTCCTGGGCTGCCTGCAATTGAGGCACGGGTTATGTCACTCCTCAGCACCCGGGTTCCTGACCCACTGAACCCGTCCCCAGACAGCAGTGTCACAACAGCCTTTCCCCTCTGCTCTGAGTGCAGCTTCCCAGCCCCAACCCTGCCCCTCGTGAGCAAGTGGAAGGACATGATAGGAACCGCGTTCTCGCTCGCCATCGTGGGCTACGTGATCAACTTAGCCATGGGGAGGACCTTGGCAGCCAAGCACGGCTACGACGTGGACCCCAACCAGGTAACACGTGGAAGGACACAGCCAAGAAACGTCCCCCTTGCTCTCAGGTGCGAGAGGGAGACCTTGCTATATGAAGGTGAAACTTTCAGATATATTCTGCCTAAAATGCATAGCTTCTAGCTTGCATGCAGCCCCACAGGGCGCTTGCCCTGTGGGAATCGTAAGGGCATACGGCCAAGTTCTTCTCCCATGGGCTGCAGAGGGGCACTGTGGCAGGGAAGGAAGATTCACACTCAGTCTCTGCTCTGCTTTCCCTCCGGAGCAGAGTCTTGGGCCCCAAGAGCTGCTTCGAAGATATTTTTGCCGGTTATTAGAGCATAACGAGGCACGTGTACTTCGCACTGCACAAAGACCTGGATTCCTGGTGTGGCACCTAGATACTATAAGAGGCAGAGGATTAAATAATCCTCCTTGTCGTCACCGGCCCAGCGGTAGCTTTCAATAACACCCATGCATACCGCGTGGGGCCCTGCCCTGCGTGTGTCAACAGATGACAACGTGTTTATTAGCCACGGTGCTTCCAGACTTCCCGCCTGGTAAAGCCCGTCCCGGCTCTCATTGGAAGGAGAAGGTCTGGGACACGTGGCAGGGACTCGGGCTCCTCTGCCGTGCACAGAGAACCGATGGGGAGGACGGGAGGGAGGGATGTCCCTTCTGCTGAGCCTGCTCCCCTGCTCTCCACAGGAGATGCTGGCCCTGGGCTGCAGTAACTTCTTTGGATCCTTCTTCAAAATCCACGTGATCTGCTGCGCGCTCTCCGTCACTCTCGCTGTGGATGGGGCCGGAGGGAAATCACAAGTTAGTACTTCCTCCTCCTCCTCCTCCTATCCTCCTCTTCCTCCTCTCCTCCTTTTGGATCCTGCTTGAACCAGACGTTTCAGCCGCCACGCGCTGCCCGCCTGGCATCTCCGCTGCGTGGCTGGAGAAGCTCCATGTACGAGTGATTCACAGGGCTGCTGCTAAAAGTAGAAATTGCTCCCCCGCTCCATTTCATTCCTTAGATGGTTCTGGATGGGTCACTGATATAGGGCTGTAACTCTACATTCCCACTCTGGTTTTCAGTGGTGGGAAGAGCTACCATGAGGGAGTCGTTCTTGGGGTTCTCACTGAGATATGGAAAAGCTTAATCCATTCCCCAAAGGCAAATGTCCACAAAAAGCACTGCAGGGACAAGCTGGGCTGCAGCAGCAGGAGAGCAAAGACCAAGAAGAGGGTTAGGAAGACCCTGACACTGGTGATTTGTTTCTTTTCTGCAGGTGGCAAGTTTCTTTGTGGCACTGGTGGTTATGGTGACCATGCTGGCACTGGGGATCTACCTCGAACCCCTTCCAAAGGTAACACAGGCGCATGTGGCATCACAGCACCATGTCCCCTGCATGCCCAAGCGAAAGCACTAACCCCTGCACGGCCTGGTTCACCCGTGGGCTGCAATGTATCTGTGCTGTTTCTCTGGAGGCAGAGCAGAAAAAAGAGGTCTTTTAAATCACTGTGCTCAGATCCAAGCATGACCTTTGTGAGCTTCTCCCTTTCCCTTCCCTTGTGGGAACTGGGCCCAAGGCAGGCAGATAGTGCCTCGTGGGGAAGCATCTTTTGCAAAACGCAGCACGTTCCTGAGCTGGACATCCTTGCTAACGTGGTCCCCTCTCCTGTGCAGTCGGTCCTGGGAGCCCTCATTGCCGTGAACCTCAAAAACTCCCTCAAGCAGCTGGCGGATCCCTTCTACCTGTGGAAGAAGAGCAAGCTGGACTGCGTGAGTGCTGCGGAGGGGAGCGGGACGGCTGGGGACACCCACGGCAGGGCCAGGCTGGGCCCCCAGGCCCAGGAGGGTGGCACGAGCCCCTTGCTCTGCGCCCTCACGCTCCCAACCCTTGCTCATGAGCTCCTGGGGGATGGCAGAGCGTGGCGAGCTGAGCACTGTCATGCTCAGCACACGTATCGCCGAGGCCTGAACTATTACCTGCTCTGTTGAAACGCCAATCACCCGCGGGAGCCTGTTTGCCCAGAACTAGCCTAACCGGCCCTGCTCAGTATCCAGGAGTCAGGACTTAAAAACTCGCACAATAGCCCTCGGGGGCGAGGAGAGCCCTTCACTGCGATAAGGGCTCCAGGCACTGGTTGATGTATAAACCCAGGCAGGGGCTGCGGGGGAGTGAGAGCGGAATTTGGAAGTGTCTGACATAAAAAGACAGTGTTTGAGCAGGGCTCCCACGGCGGAGCGGTGTGCGTGGGACATCCTGCCTGGTCCCAACAAACTGCCTTATCAGGGAAGAGAGAAGTCCAAAGGGGCTGGCTTGAGTCATCAGGAGCTTTCCCAAAATACCGATCAGACCCTTCCTGGAGAAGGAGCCCAAACCAAGCTTGCACAGGGGTGTAATTATGGCACGAAGGAGGAAGAATCCAGCACAGGGCATGAGCTCCACACACTGGTCTGTACTTTGGAGCTTTCCTGGTAGAGAAGTGAGGCTGCGGATACGTTTTCATTGTGAGCTGGACTGGCTACGCAGGAAAGATCCAGAGGAGAGGAAAAGCTGCTGATGGAAAGATGCTTTGTCCCAGGATTGCTGGTGTGAGCCCTTTGAATCACCCCATGGCATTGCCAACCCCATGGCACAGTTTTGTCCAGGATGTGCTGTGTTTTTCCGGAGCTAAAGGAGCAAAACTCTTGTCATTGGCAGCCACGAATGCCCCACACGGTGCTGCCGGCAGTGTGGGGCCCAGGCAATGGGGTGAACTGCATTCCCTGCCTTTAATCTCCCTGGAATTTGAACTGGATTCGGTGTGCTTCCTGTCCCCAAAAGCAGGATGCAGCAGGGCTGGGTGATGTCAGGCCACTGGCGCTCTGCACCCCACGACTGGCTCCGCCTCCGTGCTCTCCGCAGGGCTCGCTGCTGTCCTGGGGAAATTCAGAGGGAGAGGAGCTCATATCTCCATTCACACACACCATTCTTAATCCAAAATGAAGATGCTGAAGTCTTCAGAGTTACCCTGGCTTGACCAAGCTCAAAGTCAGGCTCAAGGATGGGATCAAAATCCTCTGATGACGATTCTCAGAGAGCATAGCTATATATTCAGGCAGGACTGATTTCTTGTGGAGGAAGATGCTTCAATGCTAATGTATAAAAATGACAAATGACAGAGCTGTGAGCTGAGAGGTGGAGCAGGCTTTGGTATGCTCTGTCATACCCCGCCATCAAATCTGCTCTGTGTGCAGGTGATTTGTAGCAGGCGTTGAGACAGCTTTCAGATAGATGCTCATTCCTCCTCAAGTACCCTGAGAGCAGGGTCTTTCTTGGGGGTGGGAGCAGCTACACAGCAGCAGATGGTCTGATCTGCAGGAGCTTTTCCCTGATCAGTTAGGCAGATATTTTCCGAACTGCATGAATGTGTTCGTGCAGCTAGGAAGAAATGCGCTGGCTGCTTTCAAAGCGTAAAAACCGGGGCTGCTGGCAAGCTTCCCACCAACGATGCTTCACAAGAAAACATGCAACCAACTGCGCAATAGTAATAGCTGCAAAATTCAGGCTGTTTTCTTTCAATCCTCAGTGCTCGATGCCTAAGTGCAGGGCCGTTTTCCACCCTGCAGCCCGCGGAACGGTGCGATGACCCGCGTGCTCTTGTCCCCTGCAGCTCGTGTGGCTGGTGAGCTTCCTGTCCGCCTTCTTCCTGAGCCTGCCCTACGGCGTCGCTGTGGGCGTGGGATTTTCGGTGCTCGTCGTGGTTTTCCATACCCAGTTGTAAGTATTGGCGTAGTCACAAAAAAAAAAAAAAAAAAGCAAAGAAAATCCCCCCGTTGCAGAATAAACGATACATTATTTTTATAAGCGACCTCTGGCCCGCGTTTTGCAGGAACGTGTGGCAGGAGCCCGGGGGAGCGCAGGTGTCCTCCGCGGCCCCAGGAATGTGCAAACAGGAATGGCAGGCACTAATTTACTGCCTGCATTCCCGCTGCCGTGCACAGGTAGCGATGTGCACATCCCGAGGCACGGGGAAGTTGGGGGTATTTGCTTCACCGAGAAGAGCTACCTGCAGAGCTCCTAGCAGGAAACCTGCTCATCCAGGCAGCGAGCCTCACATCTCCACGGAGATTGGCATGAAGTTCACACACCATTTCTCATTCACCTAAGTCTTTTATTGGTATTTCCCAATCTGGAAGGGATGAGGAGTTAGGACAGCGGTTCTTCTGGTGTTTGGAATGGGGAGTCCTATCAGGGTGAGGGTTACAGCCAAATGTGACGAGCACGGTCCTAGGGGCTGCTGCAGCCCCAGGCCAGGAGTTCCCTGGAAATACAACGTTGTCCTGCTCGGCCAACACCCGAGCAGACTCTGCAAGGCCCAAATCTAAGTATTTTCCTAACGCAAATTTCCAAATTAAGACATGGAGAATGAGCAGAAGCAGTTTTCTTCCCCTGCAATGTTTACTCCAATTCTGGCTTTTTTTCTCCCAGCCGTAACGGCTCTGCCCTGGGCCAAGTAACTTCCACCGACATCTACAAGAACCCCAAGGCCTACAACAAGGTGAGCAGCAGCTGAAATCTCCTCAGCAAAACACCTCCCCGACACGATGAGGAGCCTCCTGCCTGTGTTTTTGCTCCCTGCCACCCTTTGGAGCCTCCCGCGCGCTGCCAGCCCTGCTTCGAGCTCCCTTTTCTCTTGCAGGTGCATGAACTTAACGGGATTAAAATTGTGACCTACTGCTCCCCGCTGTACTTTGCCAACTCGGAGGTATTCAGGGAGAAGATTATAGCCAAGGTGAGCAATCTCCTGAATTTTTAATTGCATCGTAATCCTAAACGGCCCTTGCTGTCTCCTGGCTCGCTGCTCGGAGATAATTGATTGGGATCGTCGAGACAGACGGTCACATCCATCCTCTGCTCTTCCAGGGTGCAGGCCTTTTCTCTCTGATCCTCGGGGCTGTCTGTGGATCTCAGAGTTTACGCCTGAGCTCTCTATTTCCAACAGACCGGGGTGGATCCCAGCAAAGTGTACTTAGCCAGGAAGAAATTCGTGAAATGGCAGAAGAAGGGGACGGCACAACCACCAGCAAACCTACCAAAATTGCTCTTGAGGCAGAACAAGGTAGCTCACTTTGGGTTCCTTTTGTATAATCCCCCAAATCCCCACTAAACTCCTCCGATCGTAGAGATTCCTGCCTTGTCCTGCATGCGTGTGGGTGTAGGGAGGAGGATGTTCCTTGCAGCACTGGATCGCAAGCAGAAGCGCTCCTGCCCTAACCGGCATCTCTGCTTTGCTCTAGACCTTGTCCTTGCAGGAGCTCCAGAAGGATTTCGAGAGCACCTCTCCAACAGACACCAACAACAACCAGACGGCCGCTAACGGCGCCGGCATCTCCTTCGTCGCGTTCGGCCCCGCTGCCGGCAGCCCCGGGCAGATCTCCGGCTCCGGCAATCCCCATGGAAGCGCCTTCGGCATCCCGCCCGCGGCGGGCGCCGACCCCACGGCCACGGCGCCGCCCCACGTCAGCTTCCACACCATCATCCTGGACATGAGCGGGGTCTGCTTCGTGGACCTCATGGGCACGAAGGCGCTGGGCAAGGTCAGGGCTCTGCCGCTGGCGCCGGCATGCAAGTTGGTCAAGAGTTTAAGCTCCATGTGAGGAAGAACTTCGGGACCTGGAGGGTGGCAGAGCCCTGGAACAGGCTGCCCAAAATGGTTCTGGAGTCTCCTTCTCTGGAGATCTTCCAAAGCCGCCTGGATGTGACCAGGGTTGGACTAGATGATCTCGAGGGGTCCCTTCCAACCTCAGCTGTTCTGTGATTCTGTGTGATACGGCCAAGCAGTAATAGAAGTATTACCATTATCAAACAGACCAGCAATAGAAGTTTCTCACAATAGAAATTTCCCAAGTTGTAGTGAAGTTGGCAGTACAGGGTTGGTGTGGTTTCTCCTTACCATCCCCAGGGCATGTGCAAAGCCTTGGATAAAAACCTTTATGCATAAAGCCGGAGCTGGAGCAGCAGTGTTATTAACCCTCTCTCTCCCTCTCTTCCCTTATAGTTGTGTTCCAGTTATCAGAAGATTGGGATTAAAGTCTTCCTGGCAAACGTGCATGGTAAGAATTCCCCAAGAACACATTCCCAAATGATCTTCCCCATTTCTGTGCTAGCTATCAGCCTCCCACTGGAGCAAATCAGAACAGATGAGATGGAAGAAAAGAAGCAGAAAGGCTGTTATTACTGTGTGAAATAGGTTCTTTCATTTGTGACCTGATATGGCTGCAGCATCTCCACAGTTTGGATTTTGCGATTGATTCCTGCATCCATATTTCTGCGGCCAACCAGTTTCTTTCCTATCCAAAGGCCGCCTCCTTCTGCGTTTCCTGGTGCTCACGCAGCTTTCCTTTCCTCAGCCCAGGTGTACAACGACATCAGTACAGGTGGAGTCTTTGAGGAAGGAGGCCTGGACCGGAGCCACATCTTCTTGACCATCCATGATGCTGTGTTGTTTGCACTGGCAAATAGCAAAGAAGTTGTCCACCCGCCCGTCTTGGAAGAGGTAAATTTTCTCCAGGTTTTCCTCCAACTCTCAGTTCTGCAATGCCAGGTTCCCAGGTCAGCACAAAGGAAGCGGAGCGGCTCATTACTGCACCCAGTGATGTTCCTCATTTAGCTCAAGTGGCAAAGGTCTAAATCCAACAAATTACTTCAACTTCCAATTCTCACGTCTAGGCCAAGAACCTGCCAATTTCATTAAGGGCTTAATGTTTCCTTCAAATGCCTAACTTGAAGTGAACATTGTCCCAGCCTACGGAAGCCAAGGAGCTTTGCCAGGACTATGCCCTCAGTTTGGTGTCAGCTGGAACATGCGGCTGCCCCCAAGGGCACAATTTGGCCCTTGGAGATGGAGGCAAAGCCCTTCTGCCTGCCCTGGAGCAGCCCCAGCACCCAGGAAAGCTTCCCTTGGTGAGAGGAGAAAAGGTCAAGGCAGGAAACGTGGCATATGCTGACAACACGGAATCAAGCAAGTTATTTCTGCAGATATGGGTCTATTTATTGCATGATAATTAGAGCTCAAACCAGAGCAGTATTAGCAGTTATCTCGCATGTGTATGTTAAGGTCTGTGTACACACTCTATGTCTGCAGCTTGATATGCAAACACGGGGGGAGATATGCAGGATATGCAGCTGAAATGGGATTTCTTCTACACCTCTCCTTCCCAAGTGGGCATTTTCTTCCGTGGGGATGTGATGATTTTAGGCCTGGGCTAGTTGCATTTTTGTCCTGCACTCTGCTAATATGTGGACTTGATTCCCTCCTGCCCAGAGGCCGGATCAGACTGAGCTCTCCATCTATGATGAGTCTGTGGATGAAAGCAGTGCAGAGTTCAAGAACCTGGAGGAGGTTAGTCGGCCACCAGGGTTATGTGCTCAGCCGTGGACATAAGAGGGAAATCAGAAGTCCTGGTTGGGACCAATGAGATGGGTTGTTCCTGTGCCACTGCCAGGCAAATTGCTCACAAAAGTCACTCTCTGGAAAGGTAACTGCAGACTAAGGTAAATCCCTGCCGCAAGCAGCTCTGGCTGAAAGAGCTGGGCAAGGCCCCAAGGGAGCCCTTTAATCCCGCTCCACAAATGGGGTGAGTTTGGAGAACCCCAAAGGAGCCCTTTAATCCCTGCTCCACAAACGGGGGTGAGTTTGGAGAACCCCAAGGGAGCCCTTTAATCCATGCTCTGCAAACAGGGGTGAGTTTGGAGAACCCCAAGGGAGCCTTTAATCCCCGCTCCACAAACAGGGATGAGTTTGGAGAACCCCAAGAGAGCCCTTTAATCCCCGCTCCACAAACAGGGATGAGTTTGGAGAACCCCAAGGAACCCTTTAATCCATGCTCTGCAAACGGGGTGAGTTTGGAGAACCCAAGGGAATCCTTTAATCCCCCTGCACAAACAGGGGTGAGTTTGGAGAACAGGCCCTAGCTGAAGCCCCCACAGGCTCCCCTGGCCGAGCTGTCGGCACAAACGGGATGTGCAAGTGCTGCAGGACACCCCTTCCAGCCTGGCCTCCCCGCGCTGCCGCGCCGGAGCAGAGCACCACGTGCTTTCCCTGAGGGAAAAGGGCTGGGAAGAGGCCGAGTTCCTGCCCACGGCTCACGGCTGTGCTGGCTCCTGCCCTAACGTGTCCCCTCGTGCTGTCCGCAGGAGATGTTCGGCAGCATGTTCCACTCAGAGGCGCAGACGGCTCTGTGAGCACCGGGAGCACCGCGGAAACCCTTCGGATCAGAGTCCTGCCTCCCACCCCTTCCCAAAGAAGCGCGCTCCTCTCCGGGGACACAACCAGTTTGCAGAGGAAGGAGCCATCACCTCCCATGAACTGATGATCCCTTCCTCCCGCCTGCTCGCTCGGCTCCGGGGATTCAGAGCGACGGCTCCGGAGCAGCAGGAGCCTCCAGGAGCAGGAACTCGGGAAATGCTCTTTTATTAATCACAAAAGAGAAGCGAGTTCATTTGATGGCAGGTGCCTTCATGACTGCAACGATTAGTCACTATGGCCAACCCAGTGCCCTCCTTTGCCTCACTCCTGAACACAACTGCATTCTTCAAGCCATGCATATGATTCCAGCATCTCCCTTCCTCCTTTTTTTCCCCCCTCTCTCTTTTCCCGATGAAATAAGGAAATACTGGGAGCCCTTCACGGCTTTGATTCACGAGCAAAAGCAGCTCAGGTGGCTTTGGAAGGAAATGTTTTACCGAGTGCACTGATGTTCAGGGACTCTGCACTGTAAGTGCAAACCCATCTCTGCCTCCGCTGCATTCCCAAACTCCTGGAACCACTGCCTCAAACCAGGGCCATATTCCCAATTCCCTGGGGATATTGGTGCCCTGTCTCAGGAGGCTGCTTTCCGGATTACTTTTTTTTATTAACATTATTACTATTCAAAATATTTTGCAATCAGAACTAACAGCTCCTTGTTACTGCATGTTATATGCACAGGTTGGCCTGCCTATAGAATCAGGATCCAGTGCAAACCCCTCTGAAGTATTTTAGGGATTTATCTATTGCCTGGACTGAGGTTTGCTGAGGCTCTCAGCCTGGGGGTGATGAGAGCAGTAATTGCAAAGGAGCTCTGGCCCTCTGCCCACTTTCTGCCCAGAATGACTAAAATCTGCAGGACAGACACGGACGAGGGCTTTGGGGAGATCTGCTTTTCGCAATCGTTTTGATCACAAGTAGCAAATTGAGGGAGATGGAAGAGAGCCCCTTCTGCAGCCTCATCGGGGTGTCAAAGATGCAGAGCAGTAAAACTGAAATTTCAATTTTATTTATTTTTTAATCTTCCCTGCAACCAGGGAATGGCCCACATGGCACCCTGTGCTCTGTAGGGCCTCAGATGAACGGCTTCAGCAATAGAAACCTCTTTTATATTGTGTGATCTTTCCATAACAATTTTCTACTGCATGTTTGATGATTTTCATTAAAATTCACCACAGACCGATGCTATGAGGATCACCTACCTCTCGGGCAAACCAGCTTCACTCACTAACCCACACCCAGGACAAAGATCTCAATCATTTCTAAAACACTAACATTCTTTTATATATGAGTGATATTAATAACTGCTGCTATTTTAGCTTGCTCTTCCAATGCCTTCCCTTCTACCCACTGCTAACGCTGTGACAGTTTTGACAAGATGACAATATAAAGCCTGAAGAAATCCAGTATAAGCAAAGGGCTAAAGGGACCCTTCTTCAGTGCATTTTAACCTCAATAGGGTTTTTATGAAAGAAAAAGGTTATTTTAAAATTTGACCAACACACATGCAGGTGTATTTTCAAATGCAATGAAAACAACTCTTTCTATTTGAATTTTAAATCCTCCTCCAGCACTGCCACACAATGCGAGAGCAAACAAAAGTGAACAGCAGCGGAGTAAACCTTAACCGCTTGGTTTCTTTCCATAAGTGAAAAAAGCCTTAATAATGACAGTAAATTATATTTTTAAAGGTTATTTCTATTTTAGTAATCTAAGATATTAAATATATTACAAGCTTTAATATGCAGTTTTGAAGTATGTAATTATTATCAAGCTTATACATACTGCTGGAAGGCTCTTTAAGGAGAGAAAGTGGAGTTTCTCTACAGCGCAGATGTCTCATTTTAAGGAAAACAGAGCTTCAGGAACTACTAGAGACTGACTGCCATTCCAGGAATAAATGAGGCCCTGCCAGTCTGGTTTTGCGTAACATCTCTTAATTAAGTCACCACTTCTCTACCTCAGTTTTGGATTATTTGGTGCAAGAAAGAGTAATTAAATCAATGGAAATTAGTTTCCAAAAGGACAGCTAAGCTAACTAAATGAAACTCACTAACTAAAGTTATATTTTATTTTGTTCTTAGTGAAACAGCTGTGATTTTCCAGGACTGTCTTCTGATCCCTAAGCTAAAATCAAGATATTAATCCCTCAAATTGTCTTTGAGCCTGATTACTCATGGTCTTCCACTCTCCTGCCTGAGCAATTCTTTTACTTGCTGCTTTGCAAATAACAACAAAGAAATTGGTGCGATGGAACAAGCGGTTGTTTCACAGCAGCTAATCAATACTTCTGTATCTCTGAGGTGGCCTCACTTAAATGAGGAAAATTCCAATTTCCAGTTCTTCATTCAGGGTGAATCACAGGAGACACTGCACTGTCTCAAGGGCCTGAGAGACCAAATGCAAGAAGCCTCAAAGCAACAGCGTGTATAAAAAATTAGACCTGTATTTCTGGAAATTCCTGCAAGAGGAATGGACATGATGCCAAGGGGGCTGGCTGGAATGGAGCAGCCCCAACCGAACTGCGATTTTGATGGCCCAGGATGGAGGATGCTTCACTTCGGCAGCCAAGGGCCAAGGCTGGCAATAAATGTAACATCCATGGACAGATGGTATTCCTGGAGGCCAAGTACGGTGAGAAACAGGAATTTTAGAGCTAACCTTGACAATCCCATGTTTTCAAAGGTCACGTTCACCAGCGTGGAAAATAAGTGAATGAAGCCAAATAAATCAAAGGAAATAGCCATGTTTTGCACTTGTCCTTCAAAAGTTTAGTGTGGCCGACTCAAAATCTTGGCTGACTCAAAATCTTTATTTCGAGGTGCTTGGACAAGACAATTAGGGAAGCTCAAATTTACACTGGGGTTAAAAAATGATAAATTTCTATTTTCCATTCATTATTGCTCTTAAAGTAAAAGTGATATTGGATGTGTAACGGCTCTGAAGCCTTACTTGGTAACTGCATGATGTATAACCAGCTCAAAATATTTGTAATTTATTTAATTTAATATTGGTTCTTTTTTTTTTGATAATAAAGAATGTGTGAACAATCATCTGCTTCTCGTGCCGCCCTGGGAGCCGGCTTTCCCTGGCACCTCCGATCCTGCCCCGAACAAGCCGGGATTGTTCTCCGGGAGACGGCCTCGGAGCCGGGGCACGGCGAAGCGGGGAGCATAACCCGGGCATTGTGCGTGCCGGGAGAGGTGCCGGGATCGCCGCAACGAGGGGGCCGAGCCATCGGATTGACCTGCTGCCAAGAAGCAGGGATGGACTTTTGGGGCCGGTTGCAAGTTTTTCCAAAAC
The DNA here is from genome assembly GCF_059628265.1 of Tinamus guttatus. Classification (NCBI taxonomy): domain Eukaryota; kingdom Metazoa; phylum Chordata; class Aves; order Tinamiformes; family Tinamidae; genus Tinamus; species Tinamus guttatus. The sequence goes on along the minus strand of NW_028288793.1, from coordinate 837,974 downwards.
CTTGAAAATGTTGAGGTGCTGGAGCGTGTCCAGTGAAGGGCAACGAAGCTGGTGAGGGTCTGGAGCACAGAGATTATGAGGAGCAGCTGCGGGAGCTGGGTTATTTAGTGTGGAGAAGAGGACGCTCAAGGGAGCTTATTGCGCTCTACAACTGCCTGGAAGGAGGTTGTAGCGAGGCGGGAGTCAATCTCCAGAATAAATCCCGACAGGACAAGAGGAAACGGCCTCAAGTTGTACCAGGGGAGGTTCGGTTTAGATATTAGGAAAAAAATCCACACAGAAGGAGCCGTGAAGCATTGGAACAGGCTGTGCCGAGAAGTGGTGGAGTCACCATCCCTGGCGGTGTTAAAGAAGCATGTGGATGAGGTGCTTGGGGGCATGGTTTAGCAGGATGGTGACGGTGGGTTTATGGTTGGACTCGATGATTTTGAAGGTCTTTCCCAACCATAACGATTCTATGATTTCCTATGACTCTTCCCGCTCCGCCATGTTGCCCCGCTCTGCAGAGCGGGACTACAACTCCCACAATGCCTTGCTGGAGCGGGAGGGCGGGACCGAGCTCTCCCATTGGCCGCGCTGCGGGAGGGCGCGCGGCCATTGGCGGGCGCCCAGGGCGGTGGCGCTCCCCGGCGGGGCGGGAAGGGGGCGGCCGCGCGCTGCGCCCGTGATGGCGGGCGGCGTGAGGCGGCGGGCGGCGGCCTGGGCCGCGGCGCTGGCCCCGTGCGCGGTGCTGCTGGCCCTGGCGGCCGCCGCGCTGCTCCGCGCCTACGGGCCGCGCTCCCCGGCCGTGCCGCGCCTCTGGGCGCGCCGCCCCGCCGGCGCCGCCGCCTTCAGCGCCGCCGAGCGGCTCGAGCTGCGCGAGGCGCTGCGAGGTGACCGCGCCGGCCCGCCCGCCCGCAGGGACCCCCGCGCTGCCCCGGGGCCGGGGGTGGGACCCGCCGTGGCGGCCTGGGCAGAGCCGGAGCGCGGGGTGGTTTGGAAGGCGCCTTGCTGGGGGAAGTCTGCCCCGAAACCTGTGGTTTGAAGAGGAGAAAACGCCAGTCTGCCCCCGATAAACTGATTTTTGTGCTGGGCAATGTCGTCAAAAGAGCTCATGTTGCCACCAGGCAGCTCTCTTTATCTAAAAAAAAAAACACCCTGAGTGGGTGTCGGAGCACACACAGCTCAGCTGAAGTGTTCTTGGCTCTGGTTCCAGTCGCTGTCCTGCAAAAGAGACCTTAGACTCCAGGAAATCTTGGGGTTTTGCCCTTTTGAAATGCTTTTCAAACACTCTGTGAGTGATTTAACTGCTGAACGACTTCCGTTTTGTGTTTTATTAAAGGTGCTGTTAAAATTCCAACCGTTTCCATATCTCCAGAGGACTTAAATACAACTGCCATGGCAGAATTTGGGAATTATATTAAGGAAGGTATTACCTAAACTTTAATTCTTTCCTCTCTCTGCTGTTTAGATGTGTTTTAGTAGGCAAATTGAGCAGCATGTGTGGTTCTTGACTATGATGGAATAGATTTTCATTTTACTTTAGGAAGAACTGGTAAAACAGCATCTTTCAGTGCAGCAATGCATTTGAGGGTAGCAATGGCCAAAGCTTAGGACTGAGGGTTTTTTTGCAACTATATTTTTTGATTCTGAGAGGGTTAAATGACCTCACTATTACTTCCTCCTCTTTCCCCTTCTTCTATGTTTTTGTATCAGCCCCGTTTCAGCCTTTTCTTTGGGCTGCCCCATCATTGCTACCTGTAAAACAGCTACAGCCCTGTGAACAGCATTTCCCATTTTTGCTCAGGAAAACCTTAAACAAAAGCAGATGGATTGGGAGAGCTACAAGAGCAAAACTGCATATCTGCTTATTGAAGCAAATTGTGGCCAATCTCATTTGCAGCGCTCCTGCCGAGGTTAAATAGATAACTATGCTGTGGAATAAGTAGTGATAAAATTGGAAATCATTGAAATGTTTCTCTATTTTCTCTTTTGTTGTCTTAACAGTCTTTCCTGCTGTATTTTCTTCCAAGTTCATCCAACATGAAGTCGTTGGAACGTACAGCCATCTCTTCACCGTTCAGGGCTCCCGCCCTGAAATGATGCCCTATATGCTGCTGGCACACATGGATGTTGTGCCTGCGAGCCCGGATGGCTGGGATGTCCCTCCCTTCTCCGCTGCGGAGCGCGAAGGTTTCATCTACGGACGAGGAACGCTGGATAACAAAAACTCAGCTATAGTATGTGTCGTTACCAGCTCTTCTCTCTGCGTGACACCAAGCCTGAAAAAAAAGGCAGTGAAGGAGTAGAGGAATCTATTTTCTTGAGACTTGGATACTGTGTCTCATGCTGTCCTTAAATTAAGCATGTTAATGATAAATTCCCAAGGCTTGCAGTGTTCACCCAGCATTTTTGTAGTTCATATGAGCTTTAACTCTGTCTCCTTTCACCGTTAGGAAAAGAATATATTCCTTAATGCAGATGTACTTGGTTAAATGCCACATTTAAATTTTATGTCAAAAGCTGCTTCGAATTCAGGAGTAGACTTGGGATTACATTTCTCATTCTCACATTTCTATCTTCGTAACATTTTTTTGTACAACGCATACTGCTCATTAAATTAAGTGGATCTGATCAAATCAGAGTCAAATTGTATATAGTTTAGATAGTTTAAAGAAACAGTAAAGTCCTTGAATAATTGAAACTCCATCGTGCTTCCTCTGCAATTTGTCACTGACTTTCTCAGTAGCAAGAACAAGCCCATACTGTGTCTCTTGTCTGTAGGCTGATACTGTATAGCGCGCTAAGTCTTAAGCGTCATTGATCAGGACTGTAACTGTGTTTGCCAGAGAATGGGAAAATCAGCAGTAGGAGTTGGGGAAATAAAAGCTCAGCTGTGAACAGAACAGAGTCTCCTTAAGGGCCATGAATGCATCATATTTCTTTTACGTTATTTTATTCTTCTTACTGACACCCAAGAATAATAGAATATACATTTTTTTCTGCAGGGCATTCTGCAAGCTCTAGAATTTCTGCTAAGAAGGAACTATAGACCTCGCAGATCTTTCTATGTTGGCATTGGACACGATGAAGAGGTATTTCTCTTTCACTGCATCTGAACAGCTAGTTGTATGCATTGTTCATGTACAAAAAGGCCCATTTTTAAACACTTTATCTACAAGGTCCCTCATGCTTCTTACAGTTACATGGACAGGCTGTGTCAGACACATGGTCATAATCACGTATGATTGTACTAATAAGTGGTACAAAGAGACAAGGTGGGTTTGTTTACTCATGTTTGTAAATTAAAGTTATAAAAGAGTTGTTCATAGCAAAAAAGCAGTACATCTTTAAAAACGACTAATCTTTGTTCATAGCTCTGGGATACCATTGTGTCCAAGAATTAGCAGGATTCAAAACAAAACTCACTGATATTCATGAATGAGAGAATCTCTCAACGTGGATGTAAATTCATCTGCCTCCAGGCCTTTAGCAATGGCCACTGGATTTTGCTAGAAAGAGCCTCCTAATGACAGGTTGTCCTATAGCTGTTCATTATGGGATTTTTGCATTCTCTGCATCATGGCACTGGCACCAATAAGATATTTTCCAGTTTCTTGCTGATGATGTGGCTTAACCCGGCCGGTTTCTCTGCTTGGATTCTCACAGGTGTTTGGTCGAAAAGGAGCAAAGAAGATGGCAGCTCTCTTGGAAGCTAGAGGAGTGAAGCTCTCCTTCTTGTTAGACGAGGGAAGCGGTGTCCTAGATGGCATCATTGCAGGAATGAAGAAGCCAGTAGCTCTGTAAGTAAGAGGATACGGAACTACCACGATAAAAGCAATCAATTTTCAATGCTAAAGATACAGCAGTGGTGCAGAGTGTATGCAGAGGAGCCCAGAGGGTGCTTAGTCCACCACAGCTGTGCTGACAGAGGCAGAATTTTTCATTTAGCCACTGCAGGCATGTTAATTGTGTGCTATAGTCTGCTCCCTGGAGAAAATGCCAGCACATCAGTGCTCCAGGGGTTTAAAGACTGTGGTGACGATCCCTTTTTGGGGGGGGAGTTGGTTCTACAGTGTTTTATTTATTAAAAATGAGCAGACTAGTTCCTTTCACTTATGGTTTGTACCTGTGTCTTTAGAGTCGCATTAATCCAGTCATTTATTTATGGTTGATCAGAATAGGTATCACAGAAAAGGGTTCAATAACACTGAACTTCACTGTGGAAATGGAGCCAGGACATTCATCCTTTCCTCCTAAGGAGACGAGCATTGGCATTCTCGCAGCAGCCATGTCCAGGTGAGGGCTTCCTTAAGCTTTTTTCATCTTTACATTTAGAGTGTTTTGTAAATTCCCCTTATTTATTTGAAACTGAAGTTTGTAGCTCATTTAGAAGTGCAGAAATGTAGTCTCTGAGTGAAAAATTGCCAAATGTCTGCAGCATCTTTTCACTTCAACTGTTCCTAATATCTCCTCAGTCCTTGTAACCCAGACAAGTCCCTCATTATCACACTTATCCTAATACCTAATGGGTAGCAATAGGAATCACTTGGTAGATTACAAGATTTCCCTGGTATTTATTCTTGCTTATATCCACTACCTACTACCTTGCAAGATTTCCCTGGTATTTATTCTTGCTTATATCCACTACCTACCTGCTCAAGTGAATAAACATGACGCAAGACCAGGATGTTGCAACCCAAAATCTGGGTATTATCTGTCTGTCCTTACCTGTTTGTGTAAATACCAAGCTGTTTAATAAATATCTATTTTAGATGATCTTAGAGGGCAGTTATGATAGATTTTGGTATACTGTTTTTCTATATTTCTGTGTATCTGCTGTAAGGGTCAGACTTTTGCACTTTTTTTCTGCTATTCTGGAAAGAAAATCTTTGGATGTGAGTGAAATGATCAGAAACCTCTATTGAAGCTGGGCTCGGAGTTTTATTTGTCAGGAGAAAAAGTCTGATTGCATCTCAAATACATGTCCACGTTCAAAAAGCAAATTCCCATTAGTCTTGGAGCAATATTAGCCAATGAATTTGTTCTAATTTTGATGTGCATTTGCTTTGCTGCAGGCTGGAGCAGAATCCCATGCCCAACATGTTCGGCTATGGGCCAGAACTCATGACTATGGAGCACCTTGCGTCAGAGGTGAGGGAAGAAAAAAAGTCATTTCATTCATAGAATTTCAAATTAAAAAGTGAAGAATTATCCAGCATATGAACATAGAACGTAATTATGGATTTCCTAAATAATTTACTGGAAAGGAGCAGACTTTAGCTGGCATTTTTCCATGGAGGGAAGTGTTCCTGTTGGCCGTATTTCAACTATAGCAAAATAATCTCTCCTCTTGAGAGCTGAGTACTTACAGATTTGTGCTCTTGTTTCTTCCATTTAGTTCAGTTTTCCTCTCAATCTCGTCATGAGCAACCTATGGCTGTTTTCACCTATTGTCAGCAGGTGAGAAAATATATCTGCCCTAAGCATTCCTACCCTCTCGCCCTTAAAGGGTGAGGCTATTTCTAGTTTTCCAAGGAAAACAGTTATCCCATTTTGTATTTACACAGTGCTTTACAGTTAGTATGTGCTTTATTAATTAAATAGGCCTTTGTTCAGCTTATTGCCCATGTAGTTGTGGTTCTTGTGTTTTATAGCTGTTAAACTTCTTTGGAATTTGTTTTGTTTCTCTTTTTCCTCGAGAATTCTTTCCTGGAAACCTTCCACCAATGCTTTGATTCGAACTACTACAGCAGTCACAATGTTTAATGCAGGCGTCAAGGTAACTTCATTTGGATTTTTTTTTTTTTTTTTTTGCCACGTGGTGTAATATAATTTGTGACATGACCCTTTATGCCACTGCTACCAATATCACTTTTATTTTGTATATGGCTTGCATTTAGCTACAATTAAAAGTTACTTCATTTCTGAAGTAACTAGTACCTGTCTCAGAGGTGCCAGTAAATCGGGGTTGCAAATAGTCCGTGGTTTAGGATGGACAAGACAGAACAATTTCCGTGTTACACGACAAGTATTGTTGCCAATAGTCAATACTGTGTCGTGGTCACAAACCCTGAGCAAGGCTCAGCTGGAGCATGGCTTTTGTGAGGAGATATCTGGCATTTACCAGCATTCTAGCAGCCTTTGCAGGCACCTTGTGGGGAGAAATAACAGGTTCTGGCTGGTGCTGCCAGGTCTTGCCCTAATAAAGAAAAGCAGCTATCCAAAAGCCCTGGAAAAAAAAAGCTATTTTGTGTTCCATAAAAAAAATCTGTTACTGAAAAATGTCCCTGAACCGGAAATAAAGTTACAGTGGCTGAACAGTGACACTAAGTGGTCAAGAGTGAAGTGGCACCCTGATTTTGTTTTTAAAAATATAACTTTTGGTGCTTTACAAAGCTATAGATAGTCATTCTGTAGGAGTTACGTCTCTTCGTTAGTGTCATTTGTTACGTGTCTTATGTGTGTCATACTTGGGGAAAAGAAATATGACAGTAATAAAGTATATTTTTTGGACACATCAGGTAAAAGATTGTTTTAAAAAAAAAGAAAAACTTTGGTAAAGTTTCTCAAAATATCTGAAGGGAGAAAAGTTTCTCCAGAAACTTCTATAACAGATAACCTGCTTGTTGAAGCAGTGAATATTTCTTTGTATAATTACCTGCATTATAAATGAGATTTACAGTATTTGAACACAGAATAAGGGGGGAGATAACTGTATTTATGTTAGTGGGAACAAGATGAAGCTAGAGGCTCTGAGGGCTGCAGTTGTTTGAGCACTTCCCGAGTTTGCAGCTGGCATTTTAATCTGTGTTTAACTTTATTTTAAGTTTAGATCCCTTTTTTGTAGATAAACGTTGTCCCATCTTCTGCAAAAGCAACTGCGAACTTCCGCATCCATTCTGCAGAAAAGGCCACTGAGGTACTGTCCGTTCGGTCATTTACTTTTTTGCTCTCCTTTGGGTATTTTACTTTTCTGTCCATTAGCAACAGATGAATAGTCTACAGACAGGAAGCTTCCCTCGTTTTTAATTTTTTCCATACCTTTCCACGTGGTACCTGTACTCGGGCTGAGTGCCCCCCTGCTTCCAGATGCTGCTTTATCCTTTCCTGAGCGAACTGGCACTTGCATCGGAGATTAACTAGGTCTTTGGGGCAGCAGGTCTGGAAAGCTCTTCTCTTTTTTCTCTATATTTAAACAAAGAGGGGAAGGGGAAGATGTGGGAATTGTGCCTTTGTGCAGGCTATACTTCATCTCAAAGGAGGAGGGAAAAGGTAGGCCGTGTGTGTGACAAAAATGCATTGTTTCTTATGTCTTTTTCTTTACCTGGGTTTGTAGCTAGAGTAGCTCATCACGTTTGAGTGGGTGGTTTGCTTTAATGGTGGGTGTCTTTATTGGCTGTTGCTAGGAGGAACTTGCAAGTGAGCAAGGTTGATTTATTTACAAGTGGGATATTCAGCACCACCTTCTTAGGAACTGTTTAAATTTCAAATACCTTCTGAATATGGAACAGGGTAAGCAGCCCAGATTTGGAAGCGTGCCCTGCAGTTACAGCAGTCCTTGTGCCGTGGAGCACATGGATCATATGTGACTGTGGAATGGAAGCATTAAAGCTTGTTACCTGTGAGAAGGAGATGGTCTGGGGCAATCGAGTGGGTATAACAGAACTGTCCAGCAGTGGACAGTGATGAAAAAATACCATTAAATAATATCTTCCCTTCCCAAACGTTTGATGAAAGTTTTATCTTTCTAGAAGCTTTTTCTGGATTCTGGGATGACCCAGCTTGTTTCCTTGGAGCAGCAGTGGCTTGGCCACCTGCCTTTCATGGCTGAAGCAGTTTAGGAAGAGCTAGAGGCAAAGATTTGGATCAGATGAGCACTGCAAAAAATGTTAGCTTTCGTATCAGCCATCCAGTGAGTAAGAGGAGGACAGGTTGTCATTCAGTAAACACCCATGTGTATTTGGAACCACAATTGTCAGTTCACTGACAAACCTTTTCTGGAAATTGGATCGTATGCTGGCATCTACAAGGGACATTCCCTCATTTCTTTTGCTTATTTGATCTTTGTGGTTAACCCACAGGTGCTAGAGATGGTTAGAAACACTATTGCTGATGACAGAGTGAAGATTGATATAGTAGAGGCCTTTGACCCACTCCCCATCAGCCCTTGGGATGATCAGGCATTTGGAGTCCACATTTTTCAAAGAACCATCCTGGATACTTTCCCAAATGTTGACAGCGTGGTCCCAGGTAACAGCGAGCACATGATGATTATTGTTTCCTTTCCAACTTCCACCCTTCTTCCTCTTTCCCCCCTCCCCTGTTGCTTTGTTTCCATTTTTTTGTGTATTTCTCCACCCCAGCTGGAAACTACTGGAAACAGCTGTTTTTTCCTTTTCAATTTGGTTCTCTCTTTCTGTTTTAAACTTCTTAATGTTGTTAGTTTTTTTTAGTAGTGGAAGTAAAAAAGCAAACAGGAAACTGACAGAAACAATGAGCCTTGAATTGGACTCTGCACATACACAGGAATCTCTTCAGGGAAGAAAGGAATCGGGAGGGAGGAGGTGGTCTTCTCGCTTTAGCTCTTCTTGTAGTGTTTTCCTACAAGTTTTCCTAACTGGAAAAGCCATTCCTGCTCTTGTGTGTTCCTTACGTTCCTTATGATTCCAGCCCCTTCCCTTGCTAACAGTTCTTTGCTACTTCTGTATGATTTGGATTGCAGTTTGAAACTTAAACTTGTGTGGACACTGGGTATCATAGCTGTCCTTAAAGCAGCTGAGCTGGGCGTTCAGCTGATTTGTTACTAAAGAGAATTTTCTTCTTTCAGGATGTAGCATAGACTGTTTTCAATGATTTGACTTTTGCTGTAGGTAGGGGTCATGTAAAACGGTTATCAGGTGCCTTTTCTTTCTCCTAGGAAATGTGTGGGTTGTTAATTTGCTGCTGTCATGCAAAGTAAACCTGAGGTTTATTTTCCAGGCACGTGTGTTGGAAACACAGACAGCAGGCATTTCACGAACGTCACCAACGCCATTTATCGATTTAACCCAGTGCTCCTGAAATCAGATGATCTTCCCAGGTACTGTATTGTATCTGCATGGGGGCAGCTGTTTGGGGTGGGGACTAGAGAGAGAAAATTGATATGTGTTAGGCAGGAGGAGGAAACCCAACCTTGTGTACCTTGGCATGGCCTTCTTGTTGCCTCACATTCTCATAGGCCACCCATTTCCTGCAGATTTGGGTGCTGCGCACATAGAGGATGATAATTACACTGGGAGAGCATTAGTTCATGTTCTTGACTTCACATGCAGACAGGCATCGTTCAGGTGTCCCCATCCCACGGTGCAGCAGGATTTGTACAACAGTGTCAGTCTGGTTGGACGCTGTATCTAGTGCTGCCGTTTAGAAGGGGCTGTTCTGGTGTCTGGCACACATGCCGTTCCCAATTCATTAGCCCCTTCATGCTAGAGGTTACGTTTCCAGGCTTAAAATGATAACGAAGAATGTTATCATGCAAGGAAATTATTTATATTCAATGCTACAGATTTGTCATTTTATTGAGATGCAGGTGAGGTGGCAGTTGAGTGCTCTGGTAACTGTACAGGGCAAAACGGCCAAGAACTGGGCAAAGGAGTGAAATACCTGTTGATCTTTTTCACATAATCTGATGATTTAGTCACTGTGGTCAGAGCCTCAAACTGCTAAATTATTTTGGCTGTCCTGAGGATCAGGCACTGCATGGTTAGAGACCATGTTGTGGTCTTTTCATGTTGAGTTTTGTGCTATGAAGTGAGCAGGCAAATAGGATGTTGGTTAAATGCAGGTGAGTCACAAACAAATGCACACTGGAGTGAAAACTGTCCTTCTCTTTCTACCAGGATCCATGGGTTGAACGAGAGAATCTCTGTCGAGGTTTATGAGAAACAGGTCGAGTTTCTCTTTCAACTGATTCAGAACTGTGATATTGAGAAGCTGCCGGAGCCTCACGCGAACTCCCATGAGCTGTGAGAGCCCTGAGAGGAGCAGCTCCCGAGGTAGACGCTGGCGTGGCAGGGATCTGGCTGCGGGATGCAGTCGTGTGGTCACATGAGCTGTGCCTGGAATTCCGTTACTGCAAATCATGGTTTACATTCCGATGGAAAAACTGCTGGTGGTTGCTTTTGATTCAGCTCCATAGTTTGCCAGAGAGTGATAAGAATCTGCACAAAACACAACAAATAACCCTGATTTCTGTTCCTTCCTATCCTCATGCAAACGTTAAGCTGACATAATACATTTTTTTCACACTTTCCTTAAATCCTTAAGCCTCTCAATTTGGTAGTCACATAGAAACATAAGCTATAATTCTCAGCCACTCATCCCTCTGCAAAAGAGCTAATCTCACTATGTGTGCTTTTGACAAACCCTTCTGTACAGAAAATTGATTTTTCACAAGGAATGTTGCTGTCAGAAGCTTGTGTGAAAGGTCTTCAGCGTGGTGCTGCTTGGGTGGGCTTGGGCAGCACGGGGCTGGCTCTGCTGCTCTGCTGCTTGGGATGGGCTTCTTGCCCAAGTGGTGCTTCCAGTCAGTGTTATTTAGATACTACTAATTCATGCACTGATTTCTAACTCCAGTTTAAAACACTGAGCTCCAGCAGTTCTGGTTATATTGCTTTAACTCAGAGGTTGCCCTGATTTCAGAGGTGCTAAATCTGCTGTTAACCCCTTTTCTCATCTTCTCATTGACCTTTCCCTCTGTTCTCTCTTTAGTAAGACCCAGAATATCTTGTGCAGCTGGGTCTCAGACTAAGCAATTGCAGCTTTAAATAGGAAACTACATCAGTATTGTCTGCTCGTACATGTTCTTTCTGCACTGAATCAGTTTCTCTGTAGCATATGTTTCTCTTTTTTCCTCTTTTTGATTCTAAAACCCGGTGATGCCAGCTCAGTAGGAGCAGGGAGCCTTCTCTGCTCCCTCGTGGCCTCACTAGCACTTTTCACTTTACCCTGGCCCTATTTTTTTCTTGATTCAGCTCTTTGGGAATCCGAATGTGGACAGGCCATTGATGCTGACCCTGTCTCATTTGCTCTTGCACTTCTTGCACCAGCGAACTCGTTAACACTCATTAAGCACTCTTCTTTTGGCCTAGTTATTAGTTAAACCAGGGAGAAATTAAGAATCAGCTGTTAGCCAAAACACAGGCAAGGATGAAAAACACTTTGTTGCACTGACATGGATTCTCTGTGCTACAGGAACCAGCCAAGTATCCTCCTGTTGCAGAGATGCTTGTTTCTTTTTCAGGGTGTGAGTTAGGCACTGGAATCTGTGGTTCTTCTACACACACATTGTAAAACATACATGAAATACCCTGAAATGTATCTTGAAAAAGGGATGGAACTGTGATTTCTAGTCTTTCACCATTCCGAATTTATTTGCACTCTGATTTTATGAGTACAGCCAGTGGGCTTGAATAAATAGTGACTAAATAATTGAAAATGCATTGTAATTTTCAATAATAAAAAAGGAATGTAGATTAATTTCTGATTATTATTTAGTCTTTTAACGTAACTATATAATTGCAGTGAAGTCATTTCCACACCTGGTTCTGCGCTAGAGCAAGTTGCAGAGTTTCCATCAAAACAAATCCACATATTTTCCAGCCAGCTTTAATCCCGCACCCTCCCTGGTGGTCTCCTTCCTACACAAAATTAGCTGCGAGTCCTGCACCTGGGCAGGAATAGCCCCAAACAGGGGGTTGTTCTGGGGACCCACCGTGTGGAAAGCAGTTTTGCAGGAATGGAGCTGGGGGTCCAGGTGGGCAGCGGGAATGTGACCAGCAAAGAAGGGAGTAAAGACGATCTCCAGAGGCCCCTTTCAGCCTCAACCATTCTGTGATTCTGTGTCATGCTGCAGAAATCCTGATTTGTGTCCTGGTGCTGTGCAGCGAAGACTGTGCCATGGTATGGAAGGAGGGATTTGCTCTCTGTAATAGCAAAGGAGTCCTAAAGACAAAGCAGTCTTTATACGTTGTAATCTAATGCCCGATCAAAAATCACTCATCTCTGTTTTTGCAAGGATTATTTCTGTAAGGAGACGGATTTGAAGATTTGTCCTGTTGCTGAAGGGAAAGTGAAGGACAAGCAGCCCGGGCCAGGCAGAGCTGCGCTGGCAGGTTTGCACTAACGTGTGCCATGGGGTTTTGCTGACGAGCCTCCTTGCAGAGCCTCGTTAAATGCTGCACAATTAGTGCTAATTGTGCAGTGCCCCTCTGCAGTGCCCACTTCACTGCCAGCTGAAGCCCCTCAACGGAGGTAACTTAACCAGGCCTTTCCCTGGGGATCCGGTGGTGGGAAGCACCTTTTCCTGCCTCTGCCCATCCTTCCCCAGCCCCTTCTGATAATGGTGCCCACTTCACACCCCGGCAGCTCTGCCCTTCGTGTCCTCGCTGGTTTCCTCACGTTAGCTGCCAGGTTGTGCTCACCTGGCACAGGGCTGAAGATCCTCCTAAGCATCGTGCACTGGCTTTTGCCAAGATCATTTAAAGCTTCGCATTGCACGATTAACTTCTTGATAAACACATCATGAAAAAGCAGATTGATAGCTCTGGTTCATTCTTTTTCATAATGAGTCACCATATTCTGGTCACATGGAGGAACTGCCTCTGATTCATCAGAGAAACACAGCCTGGTGTTCTGCTCCGAAGACGCGGCTCGGTGCTCTCTCTGGTAGGTTTTAATGCTGCTTGCAGCAGCCCAGGTCCAGCGTGTTACCCTGTTCTTGTGCTCTATGCAGAGCACCTTCCTTTTCCCCTTCTTGGCAGCCAAGCCCCCAGCTCGGTCATTCCTCTGCTCTTTCTCCAGCACCAAGTGGGGCAGCAGGGGGGTTATTTTGAGCCTCCAGTGACCGTGGAGAGTTCAGGCCCAGAGCTGGAGGCGAAGGCAGGAACAAGGTGGTTTCCTCCCACCTGGCATTTGACACTTGTGTTCTTGGCTCCTCTGCTGCTGCTTTGGTTGATGTTCATGGTGCTGGTGAGTCTGTTTTCTCAAGCAGGTGCTGTCACATCTTCCCCTCTTGGCTCAGCCAGTGCCACCAAGCAGGACCATCCTCTGAGTAACGTGGAGGCCTCTCAGCCAGAGCTTGCACTGCCCTTTGCCCCTCGGGAGACGCTCTCACATGAGACCTTCAGTCCTGCAGCTGCTGCCAGGTTAGACCTTGCCCTTTGCCAGAGCCCCCATTCCCTCTGCAGAAGGTGCTCATGTGCTGGGGTTTTACAGATGCGCTTTGTTTAGTCCCCAAATTCAGGCTCCCAAAACAACCCTTGAAGGAAACGGGGCTGCTGTGGCTCGGAGCTGTGCAGCAGCATCTCCCAGGCCTTGCAGCAAGACCGGGAGCCCTGCAGAACTGCTGCTCAGGAAATTCCCTTGCTGTTGCTCCAACAACACAGCGCAGCTCCGCGGGGTCCGGGCTGCGGCGCGGGAGCTTCCCGCTTCCAGGGCTTCCCGGGGCAGCGGGGCTCGGAGAGGAAGAGCCCAGGGAGGCGGCTCATTGAAGAGGGCCCCAAAGGAAGCGGCCGGCAGGTCCCAGCAGGAAGGAAAATGACCACATCCAAGAGTGGTTACAGCAGGGCGTGGGGAGGAAGGCCGAAAAGCTCTTCATCACCGCTGGATTCACCTAGGGTTGGGTCAAGGTCTGAGCAGGGGGATATAAGAAGCAACATCCGAGCCATGGAGCAGATCCCAGGAGGATCATTATTTGCCATGGAGCACTTTTATTCATCCCTTATTCATTACTTTAAACATTGTTATTATCATTCTGGATATTTAAATTTGTTGGCCACTGTCGGTTAATGCGGCATCACTGTTGAGATTCTGTGAAGGGACAGGAATTTCCCAGAGTGGGAAAAAGGGAGAGGTGAGATGATGCTAATTTATATATATGTATTTTTGCTGTTAATCTCTGCCCTGAGCAGACAAGAAGCCTCATGGTACTAGTCATTTCTTTACCCAAATTGCTGGAAAAATAAAAAATAGAGGCTTTTCCCAGAAGAAGGCAGAAATGAGGCCTGTGCCCAGCTGCAGACTCAGGAACCTTGCAGGAAGCCGGGGCCCTGCAGCCTCCTCGGCCAGGTGTCCTCCCTGGCAGAAAGCCCCGGGGATCTGCCCGAGTGACACCCGCTGTGTTTGTCACACCGGACAGCGCGAGGGTGACACGTGAATCCTGTTGGGACAGGAAGCCCTTGGGACCTTGAGGTGGTTGGCTGCTGACGACTTTGTTTCCTTCACAGGCGCTCTGCAATCCGCATTTCTGGTCCCAGGGCAGGACCAGCTGCTGACACTGCTGCTGCCTTCGTGAGCCGCTTTGGCTTTGGGCTGATCCCTGTGGGGTAAGTCCTTATCCACCACCCCTTCAGCCATGGAGTTTGTCTAAGGAGATTCCTACTTGCAAGGACTTTCAAGGTCCTCTCGGAATCCATGGGCAGAGGCAACTGGGGCTCCATCCAGGTCAGCGTTTGGATGCGGAGAGGGTGGACAGCTCTGAAACTGCAGCAGGGAGCAAGGGTCAGGACTTCTCACGAGATCCAAAGATCCTAAATTTACCAATTTTGGGGTGACTTTGGCCAAATCACTTCATCTTTATGTATCTCTGATGTTTGAGAAAAGGGAAGATTCTGCTGCCCGCGTCCCCTGCGCGTTTTGGCTCCGGAGGCCGCAGCGAGGTCCTTGCTCCGAGCTGCTCCGTGCAGCGCAACAGCCTCGGAGCGCTGAACTCACGTGGCTGCTGCAAAACACGTGGGCAAAACGTTCCCAACCCAGGGTGGCTCAGGGTAAATCCCTTCCTTCCCAAACACTTTGTTGCCGCTGGTACCTGCTCCGCTGCAACTGGAAACTCATTCCATGCCCTTCCATGCGCTGCCTTTCCGCGCGTCAGCGTAGCTGCTGGGGGGTTTCCCTATTTCTGTTTTCTTGTCCCAGGCGGCTTTTGTCTTCGTGCTTCCATTTCCTGCGCGTGCAGCTGCCCGGGCTGCTAATCACCAAGGTCACATTTTGGTGTGTGCTCGGCTTGCGGCGGGGAAGCAGTTGCTCCGAGGGGGATACGGATTTTCCAAATCAGGAAGGAAAGATAAAGGCGGAAATAGTGCCCAAAAGCCCAGGGTTTTTTGGACAAAGGAAGGCGGAAGCTAAGGCTGGAGGCAGGATTTGGGACTCCTGGGCTCCCTTCCCAGCTCGAGTGTGGAGCTGTGTTGCAGCTTTAGCTAAGATATTACGTGCCTTGGTTTTCCCGTATTTATCTTGGGCTGTGTCACAGCAGGACATTATGAGAAATAGTTAAATGGCTGCAAATGCAACTGCAAATACAACTGCAGATGGTCCTCAGCCTGTGAAATACTGGGTTCGGTAGTCGGGGTAAGGCCAGGTGGGTACAAAATCCAGGACATGTTGCCAATTATTGTATGTTGGGGGGGTGACACTTCTCATCTGCCCCAGAAATTCAGCTTTTTTATTTGCAGAGGTTGTTAGGACTGAGAAAGTTAGAAAACCCAAGCGGTTTTACTTGAACTAACCCCACGCAGCTTTAAATGCACAAATATTTTGTCCTGCTTTCATGGTCATCCTTTCCTTCCAAAGCAACAGGTATTTCACGAAAGAAAACTGATATTCAGATATTAAATTTACAAGCAGAAAGGCCTTAAGCAGCAGGACACACGTTCCACGGGGCCCAAATCACAGTGGTCTGTGGCTGCCGCTGGCCACGGCTCCCGCCGTGTCCTTATTTTTAGGAATGAAGTCAGCAGTTTTAGTCACGCCGGACGGTTCCGGTGTCGCCCTCCCTCTTCCCCTCGCGCACGTGCCCGTGTCACGGAGGCCGTTCCCGGTTCCAGACCCATCTCCATGGTGTGGGGCAGGGATCACGTCATCGTCCCGGGCTGTGACTTGCTGTTGGCCGTAATTCTGCGAGGAAAGGAAAGGCAGGAAGGAAAAGCAACAACTGCTCAAAAGTTCCATTTGTGTTTAAAAAAATAGAAGAAAAAAAAAAACGAAATAAAACAGAAGTGTGACTCAGAAAAGCTGGTTTTCTTAAGAAAGGCAGAATCCTGCTGAGCACTGGCCTCCCTTCCAGAAAGCTGCACTTATTTAGGGAGCCAGAATGGTAGAACACCCTCAGGCTGCTGTTCCACGGGCATTTTAAGCTCCCAAGCGGGAGCTCCTTCCCCGCTGGAAGCAGCCTGGCTCAGTGCGTTTCCACCCCTGTCCTCCTGCCCTAGCAGGGAACCACCTGGATGGAACTTCCTGACGTTTGGATGAATCAGTTTTCACCTGCTGCAGCGATTCGATCCATTGCCCAGCTTGATCCCGGAATCCAGAGAAGCTTCACAAGGAAAGAGGCTCCTGCTGCCCTTCCGGACGGTACCGTAGCCCCCGGCCCCGTTGGATACCCGTTTGCATGGACAGCGGTCGGCCCTGGCCATTCCTCGATGGGATCCGGATGGGGATCCCAGGGCCAGTTCCCAGACCCATGTCTGGGATCCAGGCCCAGATCCCACTCCCAGGCTCAGATCCAGACCACAGGTCCCACTCCTAGAGTCAATTCCAGACTGCAGATCCCAGTCTAGATCCAGACCCTAGATCCCTGCCCAGATCCCCTTCCCAGACTCCAGGTCGCTCTCCCAGCCCTAGATGCAGACTCCAAATCCTGCTCCAAGAACCCGCTCCCAGATCCAGTTCCCGCTCCGGGAAGCAGCCCGGGATCCCGACCGCCTTCCCGGCCCCACCGCGCACCCCCGCGGCGCTCACCGGCGCCACGTGACGCCAAGCCCCGCCTTCCAGCATGACGTCACGCGCGCTCGCCCAACGGCAGCACCGCCTGCCGCCCGGGCCGGGCCGCGATTGGTGGGCGGTGATGTCAGGGCGGCGTGGCCCCGCCCCCCGGCGGCGCGGCCCGGCCCGGCGCGGAGCGGAGCGGAGCGGGCGCGTGGGGACGGGACCGGACCCGGCGCGGGGCCCCGCAGCCCCCTGTGCCCCTGCGCTCCCCGCGGCCGCCCGCGAACCCTCCCCGGGGGCTTTAAATAAGGGCTGCCGCGTGCTGGGAGGTGAGAAATTCCCTCCGGAAAGAGGAGGAGCAGCAGGAGGAGGCGGCGGAGCCCGCGCTGGCATTTGGAGCCCGCTGGGGTTGCTGCCTTTCCTGGCACAGAGCGCGGACCCTCTGCCGCAGCGCAGGCTCCCGCAGGAGCTTCCCGGCTGGAGCGCAGGGAAGGCGCCGCTGGGACCAGCAGCAAAGCCCTGGCAATAAGAAGAGCTTTTCCGCACCGAATCGTCCCTAAACGCCGTTCTCCAGGTGCCTGTTGGGATCCTCGCTTTGCCCCTTCTCCTCGCTGCCCTCCCGCTCCACCGCGGCGTCCTGCGGGAGCAGCCCCGGGAGGATGCGCTGAGCGTTACACAACGGGAAGGACGAGCGTGGATGCGGCCGCGGTAACCGCGGGGCTGGAGAGCAGAGAGCCGGGGCGAATTCCCCACGCTTCCCGCCGCCGTCCCGCCCGCTGCCTGGCGTCCCCCGTTCCCGGGCTGTGCTTGATGGGGATCTCTGCCGCGGGAGCAGCCTCCGCGCTCAAGGGCAAGCGAGCGGCGACCGGAGCGGCGGCCCCTGGATGCGGCCGGGGCCGTTGGTGTGAGCGCCCGGCGGAAGGTCCCTCCCGGCAGAGCCGCCGGCCGTAGGAGCCCGGCTCGGGTCAGCCCGGCTCGGGTCGGCCCGGCTCGGGTCAGCGCCCCCGGCATGGCCGCCCCGGCGGAGCAGCGGGAGGCCCCGCAGGGCAGCGGCGCCGCGGGGCCCCCGGCCCGCGCGCAGCCCCGGGAATTCCCGGCGTCCGACGGCGCCGCGGTGGACGTGGTGGTGCTGGAGTCCCGCGCCAACGCCAAGGGCGTGCGGGAGGAGGACGCCCTGCTGGAGAACGGCAGCCAGAGCAACGAGAGCGACGACACCAGCACGGACCGGGGCCCCGAGCCCGCCTCGCCGCTCAAAGAGACTTCCTTCTCCATCGGCCTCCAGGTCCTCTTCCCTTTCCTCCTGGCGGGCTTTGGGACCGTTGCTGCTGGAATGGTGCTGGACATCGTGCAGGTAGGACCGGGAAACCTCCCCGGGGTGGGGATGGACTCTGGATCCCGTTGCTTTAAGCCACGGCTGGATCCCAAGCGGAGCCGAGAGGCGCTCGGACACCAGAGCTGGTTGAGCAGGCGGCAGCCGGAGGAGAGCTCGGGTGGAGGCCGACGAGGGGGTCGGAGGAAGCGGAGACCCGCTCGTCCCGTCTGCTCCGCCGTCCTCGGCCGCGCGGAGAGCGCTCGGGATGCGGGAAGCCCCTCCAGGTGCCCTGCTCCGAGGAGCAGGCGGCTCCCTGGGCCTCCGGACGGCTCCGTTAGTGCCGCGGACGGGACGCTCTGCTCGGGGCAGCCGCGGTCACCCCGGGCCCTGCGTCCCCGTGTCACCCGGGGCGCTCGGGCGCCGTCTTGGCGCACTCCGGTCAGTGATTCCCTGCACAGGACGCTCGTGTGGAGGCCGGGGCTTGGCCCGGTGCCTCTCCGCTCGCCGGGAGGCCCTGGGCTAACAGGGAGCCGCCTCCGTCACTTGGCCCTGTGCAGAGGATGCCTTAAAACCAGGCTGATTTGGGTGCAATGTTAGCATTTTCAGGAAAAAAAAAGAAGTATTTTAAAGCGCAAAGGCGAGGAGGAAGCAGCAGGAGTTTGCAGGGACATCTTTGGAGGAATGGCAGCAGGAGCCGTGTTGCAGCAGCGCGTTCGCTTCCCAACTGCTGGCTCCGAAGGGAAAGGAGGGTGTCCCGGGCTTTGAAGCCAGCCTGGAAATCCCTCCTGGAGCAAGAGCAGCCCTCCTGGCTGGGCAGGAGAGGGCAGGCTGGGGCGCCCGGCCGTGTTCTCTGGTTCTTATTTATGGCCATTGGGAATAAAACTTGCTAATTCCTCTGTCCTGCAGCAGCTTCGCACGGAGCTGCTCAGCGTGTCCTGCCAGCGCCTCCAGCTCCTTTAGCCTTGGGATTAAACGGGGCAGCTAATGCCGTAGGGTGGAAAGGGGGAAGGGAAGCCTGTGGCTGCAGCTCGCCGGGCTGCGGAGTTTGGGAATAAGGGACTCCTTGGAGAGGAAACCCTTGGAGCGAGGAGGGTGCAGGAGGCGACGGGAGCGCCGTGGCCATGGGCGCAGCGGTGCAGGGAGGGCTCCCCACGCACCATCTCCCCTGTCTGGAGCAAACGGACTAATCTGCTGGACGTAACGGGCCTCCCCGCCGTGAAAACGGGCAGCCCCGCGCGGTGCCATTCGTGTATGTCCATGGATCTCCTTCCCGCAGCGGCACGGCCTGCGCTCCCTGCCTCTGGAGAGGCCTTGGGGCTGCTGCCACCCGAGCGTCCCCGCTGCTCCTTAGTGCACGACACGGGGCTGCTGGCGCCAGCAGAGCCCTGGGCGATTCTCTGCAGACCCGGCTGCTCCCCGGGTGCCCCTTGCACGGGACAGATGATATTTCGTGCCAAGGAGGGAGCCTCTCTGCTCCGTTGCCCCGTGCGTGGCCTGTGGAGCCGCACGCCGGCTGCCCGCGCCGCCTCTCCTTTGCTCAGTCCCCGTTTCCTCTCGTCCCCAAAGCCGCGGCCCGGCTCACGGGACGGGCAAGCCCCGTCCCTGGGGAACCTGCTTGGATCTCCGTGCACCGGCCTTTCGCCAGGTTTGTCTTGGCCTCGCTCGCTGCTTTACGGCTCTAACCTGCCTCTCGGAGGGGCTGTCGCAGAGGGGAAGGGGATGTGCAAAGCCCTTTGGTTCCCCTTCGCCAAACTCTGCCCCGTTTCCCCCCGGAGCCTCCCGCGTCTCCGCAGGATCCGGGGCGGCCTCCGGGGCGCGCGGACGCCATCCGAGTGCAGCGCCTGCTGTTCCGGGGTTGGCAGGAGCCCCGGGCCGCTCTGCAGAGAGCTGCTGATCTCTGCACAAACCTGCTCGTTTCCCCACCCGGGGACGGCTCCTTCTCCCCTCCGCCGGGAGCTTCCTCCTCGTCCCGCTCCGGCTCCGGTTACAGCCCTGGCCGCGCTCGCCGGGCACCGCCAGAGGGTAACGGCAGAGCTGGGGCCGGTGCACGGGGAGCCGGGGCTGCCGGGTGCCGCCTCTGCCCTCTCGGGGTGCAAATCCCTCCCGGGGCCCCGGCTCGTCCCGGCTGGAGCTCCGGATCCCGCTGAGGATCCGGCAAGCAGCAAGATAACCCGCGTGCCTGCAAGGGCGGCCTAAAAATAGAGGCGGAGGCGAGCGGAGCGCGCGGATGTGACCTTAAAGGAAGCGCGGGCTGATGCGCCGCGGGGTCAGCCCGAATGCTTGGGAGGGCAGGGCTGATCCTGCGCCTCCTTCCCGCCGGCAGCGGGCACCAGGATCCGGCCTCCCTGTGCGCGCTCGGGAAGCGGAGCCGGCTCCTTCCCCGGAGCAGGGAGATCCCGGTGCCGGGACCTGCACGTTCACCGCGGCCGCCGGAGCGGGGCCTGCGGTGGAGGCTGAAGGGCTTTTCCCTTGGAGGGACAAAGCGGTCCCGTTTGTCCATGCGGAGCCGTTTTCTGCGGCACTCCCGCAGGCCGGAGCAGCGTGTTCAAGGGAGCCGGGATCGGCCGGCTCCCGCTGTCCCCACGGAGCAGCAAACGGAGCAAGGAGGGGAAAACCAAACACAACCAACCACACGGGAAGGTGTTAGTCACGCAGGTAGGGAGAGCTCTGTTTGCTCCGAGGGCCCGGCCGGTGTCCTAGAAAGAACCGCGGGGCCCCTTGGCTGCCCGGGAACGCCGCCGGCACGAGGAAGCAGAGCAGTTGTTCTGGGCACGGCTCCTTCCTGCAAAACTTCCCCGGAAAGCCCTGGGGCCAGGAGGCTCAGGCGCTCCGGAGCTTTTCGCGGCTGTTTTCCCAGAATTGCAGCTTTGCCGTGGGGCCGCTCGCTCTGCGATTGCTCCTTCCTAAATGGCTGCGGCTCCGTCCTGCCTCGCGCCCCCGGGAGCTGCCGGGCTCCAGAGCCGGAATAGGCAGGAGGGAGCTGAGCATGGGGACCAGGGGACGTCCAGGAATGGGGTGGCCTTGCTCGGGAAGGCACTTGGAAAACGCCCAGGGAATTGGCTGCGCGTCAATGCTCGATTCCACCAAAAAGTGCCAAGTTTCCTCATTTTTTCCCTGTTTTGGCCTCCAAATGTCAAAGAATGGTAGGAGTATGGGAAGGCTCCAAGTGTGGCACTCGGACTGGAAGTGGGATTGGGCAATCTGTTCAGGGCCGGATTGCAAAAGCCCCGAGGCAAACGGTGCCCGATTCCCAGCAAAGGTGCTAACGGCCACGCGCGTGTTCCTGTTCTCCTGCTTTTCCCCTTGCAGCACTGGGACGTCTTCAAGTACGTGACGGAGGTGTTCATCCTGGTGCCTGCGCTGCTGGGCCTCAAGGGGAACCTGGAGATGACGCTGGCATCGCGCCTGTCCACAGCTGTGAGTGTCCGGGAACACGATGCCCCATTCCCGTTGGGATGCTGCGGGGCAGGGAATGGGCCGTGACGGAGCCTCGTGCTCAGCGTTCCTGCAAGGTGCCTTCATCCCGCTTCCCTGAGGAGGCCAAAGGGCTCCATAGCCCCCCTGGCTTGGTGTCCGTGTCGCAGCCGCTCCTGGTCCCAGCCAGGATGAATGTTGGGCTCGGGCTCTGTCCCTGCCATCAGAGCACGTTCAAACAAGCCCCGTTCCGCAGCGGGAAGGGATCAGGAAGCTCGGAGCGAGCTGTGCCGCAGAGGCGGGATGGAGGAGCGCGGCATTGCCAGCCCCTCGAGGCGGATGGAGAGGCAGGGCCGGGCTCTGCTCCTTCCACAAGTGTCACTCTCCGAGGAAACAGGGAGCTCCCTGTGCGAGCCCGGGACAGGCTCCTCGAGCCGCCCGGAGCGCTGCGTGAGTCCAGCTGGGAATGAATCGCCCTGTGTTCAGCCCCTCCTGCCGCAGCCACGGTCTGTCCGTAGCTGCGCGGGGCTGCGGAGCGCTGCTGGCGGCACCACGACGGATCATCCTTCCCTCCTTCCCTTCCCGAGCCTCGTGGTTCACGGGTGCCCTCGTCCCTGCCGGGGCCGCTCCGGACCTGCCCGGCTCCGTAGGGAGCTCCCGGGAATCGCTGCTCGGCCAAGGCCTCCCTTTGCACCGTCCTCTTCCCCGCGGAGCCGCGAGGCCGTCCCGGCTCTGCAGCCCCGGGAACGCAGAGCTCCCTCCCGTCGGCTCCGGTGGCCGCGGCGGCCTCACGCGGATCCCGGCACGCGGATCCCGCTCCGGCTGCGGGTCCGGCGGGATGCAGCGACCCCCTGGGTGTCCATCCCTGTCTCCTGCAGGGGACACGTGCGGGAGGAGCGGGGCCTCCTCTCCCTGCTGCCTCCCGCCGTGCTCCACGTGCCCGCGCCGCGGGACACAGCCTGGAATGCTCTCCCGCACCGGGGCGTCCGGATTAGTGCCGCATTGAGGCGCCTCAAACCTTCCTTTCACAATTAAGGAGCAAAACTCTCCCATTAGGGGAAGGATTAAGATCTTGTTGCCCACAACTACAGCTGGGTCATGTTAATCCCAACCTAATTGCCGAGCGGCAGGAATTTTAAGGTCAGGCTTCATATGGAGCTCAAATTCCTGGGATGAATGTGGTGAATTCTGCTCCACAGCCGACTCCTCACAGGTCCTCCTGCTCTTTCCTCCTTCCCATGGAGCTCACCAGAGAAATTCCCCCCGGAGATGCTGGTGGCGCCTGGTGCTCCCCCAAACGCACGTGCGCTGGGGGCAGATGGACTGTTTAGTCCCGCAGGGATCAGAAGGGAAACCCAAGAGGCAGGAATTGCTGCTGGGTTGTTCAGCAGAGGGGTTGGAAGAGGGAAGGAGGAGTCTGCACGTTCCGAGTTTGGCACTGGGGCGGCTGGCTGGGTCATGGCACCCGTTTGGGTTTCTGGAGCCTCTTCCTCACGATTCCTGGGTGACAAATTAGCTGCTGCTTCACATCATCAGCTCTAATACTACAAGTTGTATCCAGTCTTACACCTATCCATTCTCTCCCTGTTTCCATAAAGCGGCTGAGAGCAGAACCTTTACGCTCCCTGTTAACCAGCAACTCGCGGTGATTCGGCTGCCTTATTTTTTTCTCCCCCCTCGGTCGTGAGCCAAGGAATTCAAGTAACTTTCCACGTGTTCTGGTTGGTTTGATTAGTCCCGCAGCCCCGGCGGTGCCCGATGACCCGTGCGCCGCGGCGGCTCCCTGCTGCTCGGCGGGTCCCTACGTGGCATTAACTTTGTTTACTCAACTCTCCCTTGAAACGCTCGCGCTTGGTGCCAGCTCCGGGTGCCACGTGATGTCCCCTGGCCTTGCTGGGGCTGGGGACACGCAGGTCCCTGCTTCCCTTGGGGACAGTGACGCGCCTGGGCCCCAGCCAGGTTTGGCCTGGGCACCAGTGGGTAAATAAGCAGCAGGGCACGATAGTGCACGAGGACGGAGAGCGTCTTCCTGCTAGTGCCGGAGTTTGGCTGCTTCCCGTTCAGCCGGAGGGGACGGATCCTGCCTGGCTCGTCTGCCCTGTCCCCCGTGTCACCCAAGTGACACGCACAAGTCCCAGGCTGTGCCCCTCTTCTACCAGAACGTTCCTGTAGGTGCTCAGGGCTTGAGCTCCTCATTCTCTCCTGCTTCCGACGGACTCGCGTTGGAGAAAGGCAGGATTTGGGGCTGTCAGTGAATACAAAATGATATCGATCTTTTAAGTACATAGTGATACTGTGGTATCCTCTTGCAGGCTAATATTGGCCAAATGGACACACCCAAAGAGCTCTGGAAGATGATAACAGGGAACATGGCTCTGATACAGGTAAGAAAGGGAGAGGAAAGCGGGAATAGCGGTGAGACCCCTTCTGAGGAGTGGCAAAGGGCAAAAATACCTGCGTTTAGTTATTGCATGGCTAGTGGGGAGGAAAACGGCAACTTTTTGTCCCACAATCATCTTTCCAAAGAGGTTTGTCCCGTAGGTGAGCCTGGATGTCCCCCTGTCCCATGCTGATCCCCTGGGATGCCACCCTGGGTGGTGCTGCCCTCCTGGCTGGCCCTGGGACCCTTTTGCTGTGTCCCCTTGGTGACTGCCTGCTTCTTGTGCCTGCAGGTTCAGGCTACGGTGGTTGGCTTCCTGGCCTCCATCGCAGCTGTGATATTCGGATGGATCCCTGATGGCCACTTCAGCATTGACCACGCTGTCCTGCTTTGTGCCAGCAGCGTGGCGACTGCTTTCATTGCTTCCCTTGTTCTGGGTAAGAGAGGCCCTGCGCACCCTCTGCGTTACCTCCTCCGAAATTGGCTCTCCTCGGCTTCATCCCGTTTTCTCCTTCTTTTTGCCTACAGGCATGATCATGATCGGGGTCATCATCGGATCCAGGAAGATGGGGATCAATCCTGACAACGTGGCCACCCCGATCGCTGCCAGCCTGGGGGACCTCATCACGCTGGCTCTGCTCTCGGGAATCAGCTGGGGCCTGTACAAAGAGCTGGGTGAGGAGCAGCAAAAGGCTCTTGTCTCCCCCGGGGCCTTCCATGTGCTGCAGCTTCTCCCTCACCCTGGTCCTTCACCCTGACTGCTCTCGGGGTGTATAGGATGCCTGGCCTGCAGCTACCTCACTTAGCAAGTCCTAGTTGGGCCCGGTGAGGGGAGGAAATGGACCTTCTTACTGCCTTGGGGCTGCAGACAGCCTTGGCAGTGATTTGCAAACGTTCTTAACAGGTAAAACAGTAAAGGAGAATCATAGAATCACAGAATGCTGAAGGTTGGAAGGGACCTCTCGAGGTCATCTAGTCCAACCCCTGCACACGCAGGGTCACCTAGAGCACGTGGCACAGGGCTGCGTCCAAGCGGGTTTGAAGATCTCCAGAGAAGGAGACTCCACAACCTCTCTGGGCAGCCTGTTCCAGTGCTCTGACACCCTCACTGTTAAGAAATTTTTCCTTAAGTTCCTGTGGAACTTTTGGTGCTTCGGTTTGTGGCCGTTTCCTCTTGTTCTGTCGGTGACCACCACTGAAAAGAGGCCAGCACCATCCTCCTCACTGCCTCCCTTGAGGTACCTATAGACACTGCTCAGATCCCCTCTCAGGGGACAGGCTGCCCCTTCCACGTGCTGGGTGGGGGAGGCAGCTTTGCTTTCAGTCCTCCTCATCACAGCGATGAGCGGGGGGCTCCTCAGCTGCCCTGCTGCCTCCCGCTGCTTCCCCACACTCGGGCTGTGCAGGACCAGCCCCAGCCAGGGTGAGGCCGACCTGGGACATCTTGCCCAGGGGCAGGAAGCGGGAATGAGCAGCTGGTAACTGCGGAGGGCGCTTCCCTCGGAGCTGTGGGTGCCTCCGAGTGTCTCATGAGGAGGAAACCCCACAGCCCTGAGGCTGACGATGCCCTGGGCTGGTTTGCCCGTTCTGCTGGAGCTCCCTTTGGCTCCAGGGATGAGGGCCGCTCTGCTGAGCTCGGCCGTGGTGGCACCTTGTCCCCTTGACGCGCAGCCTCTCCTCGTGTCCCCTCAGAGAGCAGAGCCTACGTGAACCCGTTGGTGTGCGCCTTCTTCATAGCCCTGCTGCCCCTCTGGATCGTGGTGGCCAGGAGGAACGCGGCCACGCGGGAGGTGCTCTACTCCGGCTGGGAGCCCGTCATCATCGCCATGGCCATCAGCAGGTAGGAGCAGCCCTCCTGCCCCTTCCAGCTCCTCATCCCCTTTAGGAGTTCTCCTCGCAAGAGACCTGCCTCTGAACGGCAGGGTTGCCTCTGGAAGCTGTTGCACTAAAGTACATGTGGAGGGATTTAGTCTTTGGGCTTTTTGGCAGCAATGGGAATAGCTCCTGCTGCAATCCCTTCTGCTATCCCATAATGGGCACTCCAGGATTGTGCCCCAGCTGTGAGAGCTGAGCTCACGTGTGATGGCCACACGTGTAGGGACATGTTGACGGGGTAGGACTCGCCCCTGGGGACGCTCAGCAGCAGTGAGCGCCTTCGTGGGTGGTGCAGTGCCTTGGCTGAGCAAATAGTCATTAATTAGTTATTTCACTGACCTCTTCCATCTTCCCCCTGCAGTGTTGGCGGGTTAATTTTGGACAGAACCGTTTCAGATCCAAACTTTGCTGGGATAGCCGTGTTCACACCCGTTATTAACGGTGAGTTCCTTTGCTGCAGCTTTTGGAGGTTCTTGGAGGCAGTGAGCCTGTCCCGTGGACCTCCTTTCAGGCGGGATTAGGAGCCCAGTTCTCCTAATCTCTGGAACATCTCCTAATCTGTGGGACATGGTGCTTGGATGGGAGCTTTACAGCAACGTGGCTCCCCCTGGTGCCAGCCTTGATGGAGGTTGTTACCAAGAAGATGAGACTTTCCAAATCCCTTTCTGCCTAATGGACCAGTAACCCCCTTTCTGCATGGGCAGCCTTTCAATAAAGGGAGTTAATTCCAGTTTCCTGATGCATCATGCAAAAACAGAAGTAGCTTCAGCCTCCGGTGTCTGTTGTGGTGTTAGACTCAGGTGGGGCTTTGTGGTGGTTGTTTATTTCCAGACATTTTTTTCCAATCAAAACTGCAGAAGTAGAATTGCATCTAAGGGCCCTAAAGGGATACTCTAGTGTTCTGTGTTGACCTTTGACATGCACCAAAAGTAGAATCTGAGTCAGAAATACTATCCCACGTTATTCCAGCATCCGCCTAGTCCAGGTGTGTTGGTCTTTGAAGGCGCCTTTCGTTTTGGGGCGTCTCTGAGCCGTTTCTCTCGCTGTTCCCTCCTTCTGTGCAGGCGTTGGTGGCAACCTGGTGGCGGTGCAGGCCAGCCGCATCTCCACGTACCTGCACATGAGCGGGATGCCCGGAGACAGCCCCGAAACGGCCCCTCGCAAGTGCCCCAGCCCCTGCAGCACTTTCTTCAGCTCAGGTGCGTGCGGAGACGAGAGATATTTTGTTCTGTTGGTGCCAACGGCTGGCAGGGCCTGTGCGGGTGATGGTCTGGGAGGGCTGGCAAGGGAAATGGGGCCTGGAATCTGCTTGGAGGCAGCTCTCGTGTCTCGGATGCGGCTGGTTCTCTGGGCTGGGCTGCCCTCTAGAGACCATCAGGCCTTTAAGCAAGGCTGCTGTGCCAGAGAGAGAACCCGCTGGAGCAGGAAA
This sequence comes from Tinamus guttatus, assembly GCF_059628265.1. NCBI lineage: Eukaryota > Metazoa > Chordata > Aves > Tinamiformes > Tinamidae > Tinamus > Tinamus guttatus. The sequence goes on along the minus strand of NW_028288793.1, from coordinate 810,842 downwards.
GCACAGAGCAGAAGTGCCCTGCTAGGTCTAATTCTGAACATCCTGCACTGCCAAATCTTTTCCAGGTCTATGTGGGACACTGAAACCTTCCTTCAGGCTGCTTGAATATTGCATTTTTGCTGTAGAGCTGCAGGAAACTTTTTCCCTAATGAAGGCTTCTGTTATTTAGTGGTTGTGCTTAGTGGTCAGTTTAGCAGCTGACCCCCGCGACAAGGTGCAGCTGGAGCTCCCAACTTGATTTCCTTTGTGGAAGCGGGAATGAGCAACTCAACCCGTGTCGGAGGTTCTTGGGAGCTCTGTGTTGGCGCTGTCCGTGCGGCCGTCCCGGGCATCCCTGGCAGCCGGGCTGTGTCCCGGGATGCTGCCCTGTCACCGGTGCCCAGGGAGCAGCCTGCAGGCCTGCTCTGCACGCAGATTCCTTCAAACTATTAATCCCACCATGTATTTTTTCCGAACAGATGTGAACTCGCGCTCTGCTCGTGTGCTCTTTCTCCTGGTGGTGCCCGGCCACCTGGTTTTCCTTTACACCATCAGCTCCATGCGAGGGGGGCACACGACGCTCACCCCGATCTTCATCCTCTTCTACATGACGGCGGCGCTGCTGCAGGTGAGGACCAGGGGCCCTGCCGGGGGCTGCAGCCCCCTCGGGCTGCACTAAGGGGGACACAAACGTGTCCCCTGCAGCAGGGCGCTGTCCCCTGCTTAGGCGTGTGTGCTGCGGAAGGACCTGCCGAGCGCATTTGCCAAAGGAACAGCTATTAGACTAAATAAATCCTCCTTTACGACCCCTGCTCACACGGCCTCCTCGCAGGGGCTGTGTGGACGCGCAGCAGTGACTGTCCCAGGCCACGCCACGAGCCCTGTGGCCACTCGTGCCAGGCAGGAGGGAGAAGCTCCGTGCAGGGGGTTTCCTCGGGCCCGGCCGCGCTTCCCCCTGCGCCGCAGCCTGGGGAAGCTGCGGCGGTTCCAGCAGCCCTGGGGCAGCCTCTGCAGCGGGAGGAAGCGAGTCGGAGCACCCGGCAGAGCCCCGGGAGGCTGAATTTAGCTCGTGAACTGGTGCTGGGCGCTCGCAGGAGGCTTCCGCTCAAGGCCGTTTGCACAGGGGGTAGGCGGGAGTCTGCGGAAGCCACGGGGGGAGTTTGGGGTCTATGGGAGCACTCGAACCTGCCCGCTGGCCCTCGTGCCGTCCTTGCCTTGCATTGAGGATGCAGCCCACGTTAAATGCCTGTAGCACCCAGCGGGGTTGCCCCGAGCGGGCAGCAGTGCCAGGGCTGGGGTTCAGGTCTGCTCGGCTCGAATTGCAGCGCGAGGGCCGGGCCGCTCTGGGTTCGCCCCTGGTGACTGTCCCCTTTGTGCCGCCCAGGTCCTCATCCTGCTCTACATCGCTGACTGGATGGTGCACTGGATGTGGGGCAGGGACCTCGACCCCGACAACTTCTCCATCCCCTACCTGACAGCACTGGGGGACCTGATCGGAACAGGTCTCCTTGCTCTGAGCTTCCACATCCTCTGGCTCATTGGTGACCGGGATTCCGACGTGGGAGATTAGCCCTCCTCACTGCCCTTCTCCTTCTCACAGCTCTTCTCCTTCAGTGTTTTTTTGTTCCTTTTTCTTTTGGTTTGTTCATTTTTCTTTCCCCCTTGCTCTCCTTTGCTTCCTCCCCATGGTCTCTCGTGAGACTTCACCTTTGATACTGGATTCTCATTATTTTCAATGGGAATTTTTATGTGGTTTATATTTCAAGCCAAGTTTGTACAGAATATAAATCTAGTTTTAGGAAGGACAAAAAACAAGTGTAAAGAGACAATCACCAAGTGCAATTTCATAGCAGTTGTGTCCAAACCAAGGCTACAGTGAAGACACTGATCTGAAGGGGAGCCCAGGCTGCCCCCAGCACCAGAGCTCAAGGGCTGCTTTTTTGCTTCATAAGTGTTTTAAATCTTGGAGGGAAGGTTCAGGTTTGTGTTACTGAACAGGCACCTTGGAGCAAAGTCCAACCTCGTGGATGAGGACATGGGATTTCTCCCGTCCTCTCTGACCCCCTCCTCTTTGTGTTCACTCCGAATCCCCGTCCTGTGCCAGTGTCCAAAGCGGGTGGCCCTTCAAGGGCAGGACTGGCCTGAGCCGTTGCTGAGGGGTGACAAAACCTCCTTCGTGCTGCAATTGGCCCGGCACCATCTTCATGGCAACCTGTCCAGGGTGAGGAGGAAAAATACATCCTGTTTTCTGTGTTAAGGTGTTTTCCACAGTTGCCACGTGCTGCTGAAGGGCCCATTGCTGATGGGAAGAGGCCTTGAGGATGCCAGCTGAGCCCGAGGCACCTCGGAGCCGGGAAGGTCGGGCTGTTGGGTTGGGAAAGGACCCGGCTGGATGGGAGTGTGGAGGCCGGCTGGGAAGCGGGAGCAGCACAGCTGGACTGGGATGCGGTTTGGTGCAAGAGGGTCTGGTTGGTGGGGAGAGCTCGGCTCCAGCACATTGAAACGATGCACTCGGATAGCCCCATTCCACAGGCCTCCACGTGGGGCAGGGAAATGCACGGACCATTTTCCGTGTGTGCCCAAACCTGGGGGAGCTGCCGGTATCCCCCAAGCCCTGGGGTGTCTGCAGGGTCCGTTAACAGCGCCCTAGATCCTGGCGTGCGGCCTCCGAGGGCAGCGGTTCTGGCCCTGTCCTGTTCCTTGTCCTCCTGCAGATCCCAAGCACCACCCTCAAGTCTGCGGTTTCCTGCAGGCTGCTGCTTCTCTTCGTTTTCTCCTTCGTCTGTAGCTTGTTCCTCCTAGCACAACACGGCTGTCCTTTGTCGGCCTCGTTTCCTCATTTACGTTAACTCCTGCGTTTCTTGCCCCTTTCATTTACGTCAACTCCTGCACCTCTTGCCCGGGCCGCCCTGGAGCCGGTGCTGGTTGTGCGGGCTCCTGCGCTCAGCGCGGTGCTGGGGCTGCTCCTCCGCTCCAAGGCTGGGAGCCGAGTCTGTTATTCCGGGCAGTGCAAGAGCTTGCTGAGCTCTGCAGCCCTGTGCGAGTGCAGCCCTTCCCTTTTTAGGGCAGGAGAGTTTGGTTAGGAATTTTGCCTTCCCTGCACCCCCACAAAAAGCTGAACTGAACGTACCCTTCCGTGATCCCAGTCACGGACATTTAGATCCAAGTCGAGAACAATTAGGACTGGGTTTGGGGATGGTCCAAATGCAGAGATCCGGTTCTAGGGTTAATCCTTACACGTTGGCAAGGAAGCTCAGGATTAATGGAAACCAGTTCTGAAAAGCAGATAATCCGAAGCAAGCTGCAGTCAGCCTTTTGCTCAAGAGCACATTGCCGAGGGACCACTGCTTAGCAAGCTGCCGCAGAGACCTGGCATGCTTCAACACACGTATATTGAGTATTCCTGGTTTTAATGCCTTGCCCGGTTGCAGGATTTGGGAGGCAGAGATCTGATTCTTACCCCGTCCGGAGGCCGGGGCCACAACAAGAGCAGGCGACGCGTTTTCCCGGGGCTTTCCGCTTCCCACCTTTCCGACGGAGCGCGAGGGTCTCTTTCCTCCCTGCCTTCGCAGCGGGTCCTTTCGTGACATGAGCTCTGAACTTCATCCTCTTCCCCCCAGCGACCTGACCTCTCACAAACCTGATTTGGCCAAAAATAAAATCTTAAAACAAACCAGCACCGTGTCCACGGCCCCAGATCCTACTGAAGAGCCAGCCTGGAGACTTCTGGAGTCTTCACTCCTGCTCACCTGGATAGATTTGGGATTTCCTTCCATTAACACTTAAGCTCATATGTGAGAAGGACTCCTGGTCTTTAGGTGTCACAGAACTATGGAGAACCACGAGGAAGCAGTTGTGCCAGAGGGACAATCTCCTGCTGTGGTGTGAGTGGGAGCGGACAAATAGATCAGGGAAAAATCTCATTTAAATTTTCAGAATGTCGAAGGATGGAAACTTTTCCCCCTAGCTGCACTCAAATGCATGCCTTTACATCTGACTGCAAATGAAAAGAAATACTGGTTTACTCTTTTTATTAAAGGAAAAAGACTGTGTTAATTATTTATAGTTCCTATAACTGAATTGACGGATGTCAACTTAACTGATAAATTATATTTGGTTAAATAAAGATGACATTTATTTATGTGCATTGTGGTGTCTTCTCTCCGTAAGGCCCTCGCGAGTGACGTTGTTGGTCACAGCAACGTCCCGTCGCACCCCCTATCTGTCGCTGCACAAATATTTCACTGCACGTCCGGGACTCCCCGAAGTGCTGCCGCTGCCTCAATGACTGCTTAGAAACGTGCAGTGACGCCGCGATTAATATATATGAATAAGGATAGGATTAATAGGTATAAATAATTAATAGCGGGGAGGCGCCGCAGCACAGAGGCCGCAGGGCTCTTTCCCGCTCCCACTTTTTAGGTTTTTTCCAGCTCTTGCTGTAACTGGAGCCAGAGCAGCGCGGGCGGCGGCGGGTCCCGCTGCGGGGCTGGAGGCGCCGAGCGCGGCCCGGGCCGGGATGCGGGACCGGGATGCGGGACCGGGATGCGGGGCGGGCTCCGGGGCGGGCGGACTACGCGTCCCGGCAGCCCCGCGGCGCCGCCCCACGTGAGGGGGCCGGGCCGGAGCGGGCAGGGCCGAGCCGAGCCGAGCCGAGCCGGGCCGGGCCGGGCCGGGCCGGGCCGGGCGGCAGCGCCATGGGGCACCGCGACCGCATGTTCAAGGTGCTGGTGGTGGGTGACGCCACGGTGGGGAAGACGTCGCTGGTGCAGCGCTACGCGCACGACAGCTTCAACCGCCACTACAAGTCCACGGTGGGAGGTGAGCGGGGCCGGGAGCGGGGCCGGGAGCGGGGCCAGCCCGGCCCGCGGCGCTGCCCGCTCCGAACCGGGCCGCTCGCTGCGGCGGGGCCGCTGCCCGGCTCCCCGCGGGGATGGGGGCGTTGGAACGCGGGTAGCGCCCGCCTTTCCTGGCCCAGCTCCGGATCATCCCGAACTGGGACCGTCCTGGGCTTTGCTGCTCCGCGGGGTGGGTTAACCCCGTGCAAGGAGCCTCCGGGCTGCGGCTCGGGAAGGGGGAGCGAAACGGAGCGTCCCCAGGTGGGGTGGGATGCTGAGAGCGCCCCGCGCTTCTCCTAACGTTTGTGGGGTGTTTTGGGCGCCTGCGTTGGACACAGAGCGGAGGATCCTTCTGGATGTGACGCGTGGAGAAGAGGGGGGCCCCTCTGGCCCTGTCTGCACCAGGTTTGGGTGGCCGGGGGTCCGCACGCGTTGTCACCGCTGTCACCCCCGGGCCTGCTCCCCTGGGGAAGTGCTGAGGACAAGGCCGGGGTATGTGTGTCCCTGACGGCTGTCTCTTCCTTTGGGGGATTTTCCAGTGGATTTTGCTCTGAAGGTCGTGCAGTGGTCGGAATCGGAGACGGTGCGACTGCAGCTCTGGGACATCGCAGGTATGTTCAGGTATCCCCTGCCGCAGCGGGATTTGCAGCTCTCTCAATTGCTTGGCCATTCTCCTCCCTCACCATCTCCCCCTTAGGTATCTGGTGTGAAAATGAACCCTGAAAAATCTGTGGAATCAAGGGGCAAGACTTTGTGATGTTCTGCCTAGTTTGCAGTGGTAGTTTAAGTATTTAATCAAAAGCTCATGTGCAAATAGCACAGCAGCACGAAGGATAAGTTCCATGGAACTCTTCTTTATCCTCTGAAAGCCAGAGCAGACTGAGTGGGGAGACAGGTTGATTCATGACTGGGTAGGTAACTTCTCAGCTCCAAGTCCTCTGTGAAAATACTGATCTCCGGCCCAATTCCTGTGTCTAAACCTGGAGTTCTTCCATTGAGTCCAACCGAGTCTCTCGGAGGTTGCTCTCTGGCTGCTCAGTGACGTGTGTGAGCGGAGCTGGTGCTTTCCTAGGGAACACGCGTCCACATCGGAGCAGCACCCATGGGAAGGGGACACTGCTCCTGCCCTGGTGCTGTTGGGCCCGGGTCAGGACCGGGGCACCTTCTGGGGGACACTGATATGCACCCAAGGGGAGTGAGCAGCATCTGCTGCTTGGAGGGGCGCAGGAAACCTCGGCTCCTGAACCGTCCCAGCACCAGGAGACACGGGCAGAGCGGGGCAGCGGCGTCTCTGGGCACCTCTGGGTTGAGGAAAACTCGGCTGCGGCTTCTGCTGAGCCGGGTGCGCCTGGAATCTCGAAAAAGAAAACAGGAAGGAGAAGTTTGCAGCAAGAGGATTGCAGCAAGAAACTGATTTCAGTTTCAGACCCGAAGAGACACTTAAGATTTGGAAAGCAGAGCGGCCGTGTTTGTCACCGCACTCGTGCCGTGCCCTAAGCTGCAGGGCGCGAGACGGTCCTGCCTCGTTGTTCGTCCCACCTGGAAGGGACGCAGACAGTGGGGGTCACTCAGTGCTCGGTTCTCCATCCCTTCGGAATGTGCAGCCTGTTGAGCAGCCGTGGAACAAGGTCGGAGCTCACACCGACGTCTGGGCCCTGTCAGAAATGCTCGTTTTCTGGGTACAGTTTTGGTACTACGGGCAGGCCATAGGGTTTAAATGCTAATAACAGCATCTGCGAGGCTGAATAGTGTTTGTTCAATCTCAGACTCATTCTGCGAGGCTGCATTTGTGCTGCTGTGTCTGCTCCGGGCAGCGAGAACCCTCCTAGTCGCTGCTGTGAGCAGGGGCTGGCTCTGCGGGAGACCAAACCAGGTTGGGGACAGGACACTTAATTTAAATTGTTGTATTGAGAGTGATGCAGGTGTTTCTGGGACATCCGAGTGCCTGGGTCAGTGTTAAGGACTGTGATTTTTCCCTCTGCCGCCGCGTTGCTGCAGTGCACAAGGCAGGATGCATCTTCGTGCCTCTGCTTCCCCTTGAACTAAGTGCAGAGCGTTGGTTTCTTCAAGCTCTCCTCCTCTTCCTCCAGGGCAGGAGCGCTTCACGTCCATGACCCGGCTCTACTACCGGGAGGCCTCAGCCTGCGTCGTCATGTTCGATGTCACCAACGGGAGCACGTTCAGCAACAGCCAGAAGTGGAAGCAGGACCTGGACAGCAAGCTGGCACTGCCCGACGGGAGGCCGGTGCCCTGCCTGCTGCTGGCCAATAAAGTGAGCACCTCCCACAGCCGCAAAGGGAGGAAGAATAGAAAGAGAAACCTCGTTTTTCTCTTGTTTTTTTAGCCCTTCCCTTGCAGCAGACCTGGAGGGTTGGGAATGGCACGGCAGGGAATCCTCTGCAGCCCAGAGCTGCCAGGGGGTGGCTGCATTTCGCTTGGATGCCGTGTCCAGTTTCGCTGTGCGGATTGCTTGCTGCCCTTAGTGATTTATTTTCCTTTCATTAAAACCTACCTTTTTATGTTCTGCATGTGCCAACAGTGGCTCGGCAGCCCGTTCCAGCTTCAGTTTGAGACTTGCCTGGTTCGAGAGAGCCTGAAGTTGGAAATGAACCGAAAACGTGATGGGTGGGTGGGCAAATGGCTTTTCTGCTTCTCGGGGTAGGATGCTTCCCCCTGTGGCGGTTTAAAGTAATGTTCTCACCTGCATAAGGAGATCTGTGTGTACCGATAAGCTAATCGCACAAATACGAGCTCCTCTTGCACAGGTTTTCTCGTTGCCTTTTCACGTTCCCGCTGCCCGCGGTGGTTGTGTCGGGGCTGGAAGGGAACGTTTCCCTGCTGCTCGCGGGCTGGCCCGTTTTGGGTGAGTGACGCTGCTTTTTTGTGCTGTTCTGGATGAACCTCAATTCCAGGCGTGCTTGACAGGGGTGTGTCAGCACCTCCGATTAGATAAATATATCGCTGCTTGCAACATCCCATTCCGAACCTTGCCCCGAGGGCTCTCTATCCGACCGCGATCTCGGAGATGCCGAGCCCACTCGAACACAAGCAGCAAAGGGGTGAGGGGAAGAATTCTCCTCCCAGCCTAAAAAATAAAAGGACTGCCTTGTTTTACAGTGTGACCTTTCCCCGTGGGCAGTGACAAGAGAAGAAGTGGATCGGTTCAGCAAAGAAAACGGCTTTTCTGGTTGGGTGGAAACATCCGTCAAGGAAAACAAGAATATTAACGAGTCTATGAGGTAGGTTCAGGGACCTTTGATACAGCTAAAGGGTTAATTCCCCCTTTCAGACAGCAGGTCTTGAAGGTGATGGGAAATGATGTCAGTTAGAAATAAATAGCAGTAACAACATGCAAGTAAAACTCCTAAAGGGAACCTAAATTCCGAAAGGTCAGAAGTTCTTCTCCTTGGTGAAGGGGATTTTGGAAACAGAAATTCTCTAAACAAAACCATGGATGTTTTTTCATGTGTTGGCCTCTACTAGGAGGATGGGGCTGGAGTCTTTCTAGAACAAATCGTTGTGTTTCTTTTGCATGGCTTCAAAACTGTGTAGCAGTGAGCTGCTTGCTTAAATGAGAAAAAACAAATAATGTATATTTGTTTTCTAGAGTCCTGATTGAAAAGATGATGTCCTCATCTGCCAGAGATGGAAGTTCTTCTGCTCCCGGGAGTGGGGATTACATTAACTTAAAAGAGTCATCCTCACCGGGCTGGGCTTGCTGCTAGATGCACTTATGCACCATCTGCCCTGGTTCGAGCAGCAATGTCATTTTATTGTTTTTAAAGCAGCTCTTGGTGGTGATTTTACCCGTGCTGAACTGGCTGCTCCTCAGTGCACACTGGTGCTCAGCAGAGCTTTGCTGCGGCGACCAGGGCGCGAGGAGCAGGAAGAGGAGATGAGGGAGAAAAGGATTCCTCTGGAAGCGCTGCCGCTCTGAGGTAGTGCGGCCTGTGCTCATTAATTGGATTAATGATTTTTAGTTTGGAGCACTTCATTGTCTCACGTGTGCCTGCCTGCTTGGGCAGGGGGAAGGATGGGGCAGGTGTATTGAACTAGTGCTGCATCTTTCATTCCCCACCCGTGCGGACGGTGAGCGCGGCCGCCACGCCGTGCTGCAGCGACCTCCCTTCGATGCATGCGAAGCTCGCGGGGCCTTTCCGTGCCCTCACATTCACAGCGTGGGGTTAGAGCAGCTCTTCTCCTCACTCTCCAGACCCACTCACCTCTGCTTACGTGTCCCGGAGAGACCAAAACACCTCGTTGTTGCTGCCAGCTGTCCTTAAGGTGCACAGTCAGGTGCAGGTTAGCACAGGGCCCCGTGTCCCTGGGCCTGTAAAATACCCCTGCAAAAGTAAAAGCACACTAGGTAATTATCTTAGCATTAATAAGAACTCGCTCTGTGAGGCTGTGGGTATATAGTGTGGCATGTCTTTTATGTAAGCATGCTCTGCTATGGAATTAACTTGCCCGTATTTTGGGTTAAGATTTATGCAAGTGCTCTTCAGTAATGTTTTTACTTTCTCTGGTAGATGAAATAAGGAGTGTGTTTAGGAGTGGAAATGTTGAAGGACTTTTCCTAAGAGCTAATATGAAAACGGGACTATAAATTTGTCAAAATTCATCCCGAATTAGGACTGCCCTTTGGCAAAGTTTCCTCTATCCTTTTTATTCCATATACTCCCTGGAGTGAGAGGCCCCAATTACCTTTGCTAAGTACTAAAGACCCTCTGAATGTTTGTTCTCAGGAGCTGAAAAGGATTGATACATGAACTGTAAGTTCTATGGTATTTTGTTCTGTTATTTTTATTAATAGTTAAGGTCTTTGGGAAGGATTCTGTTATGCAAATATTGCTGAATTTGGTTTTATAGGCACTTAAATATGCTTCTCCATGAACTTGGGTTCACTGTAAAAACACGTGGAATGGAATTGTGGAGGTAGGACCTGAGAGCTTGGAAGCAGCACTTGTTAGCAACAAAGTGGAACCGTCCTGCGGAATCCATACGTTATTTATTGCTTTCTGTATGTGCACCTCAAAAAGTTTGTGCAAAGAGCTACAGTTTTAAAGCTGGCTTTACCGTGAAGGAACCGAGGCAAATAGCAGCAGGTTTCTGCCCAGGACCAGCTATTCAAGTCAGTAAGAGTTTGGACCAAACACAGATTTTTCTAATAACTGTTTCAACCGACTAGCCACTAAGCCATACGTGGAAAAGCATCGTGATACTGTTTGTATGCCAGTTTGCTATGCACCAGTGTCTCTCTTGTTTTTGGATCTCTTAATTTTGTATAAGTGCCTCTGATATGAGCAGAAAGCCTAAATAAGGTACTTGAAATGTGTCTGTATTATAAATAATTTCTTTTCTCGCCCGTGGTTTCCGGCACTGCTACATACCTTGGGGTTTTCTTCCGCACAACTTACTGCCTGGTAATGTTCTAAGAGACACGGCAGACAAGTGTCAAAAACTAAGGCTGCACAGCAGAAAGAGTCGTTGCTTGAGGTCTCTCTAAAAACCCGTCCAGACAGGAAAAGGATTTGACTGTGCAAATGTGTTTTTCTGAGTGCTCTCTGGCACATAAGGTACTTGGAGAAAAAAATGCAGGTTTTCTGGCAAGCTCGTTCTGTAAAACAAATTGCAAGGTCCCATGAAACGTGTTTGTTAGGTGGCAGTTAGAGAACGGTTGCCTGTGAAATTGTGTCCAACTTGCGTTGGTTATTTTAGCTTTTAAAACAGCTGCAGGGGAAACTCCAGCCTGAGCGAAGCAAAGTTTCTAACGAGTATTTTAATCCAACTTAGGCCTTATTTGTGCAGACCCGTAAAATTTTGCTTTGTTTTTCTGATCTTTCAGAAGTAGATCAGAGAAGCCTTATGTTCATTCTGATGAATTGTGCCTAACTGGTGGCTTTGGTACCAATCTGAAGACACCTGATTTTTCAAAGTGAAAGAAAAAAAATGAAGAGACTTGATTTTTTTTTTCCTTCATGCAGTGCCTAGTTTGACTTTGTACTCTTTGCATGATGCTGGGCCAATGGTACCTATTTCACTGTCTTCCACCTCTTGTTATTTAGTGCTATAATTCTTTAATTTATATAATAGCCATTCTTGTTTACTGCAATAGAATGTAAAATCATGAGGGCAGACTGTAGTTCAGAAATACCCACTCAACGATATGAAAATTGAGCTTTTTTTAACCACTTGCAGTTATGCACAAGTATTTTAGAGACAGGCTCCCAATTACTGTGAAAGTTGCAGTATTATCATGTTTATATAAAGAGAAGGAACCGATGGGAGGGTTTCTCCATATCAATCAGTAACTAATGCGGTATTGCAAAAGATTGAAATAAAAGTTTGACTTTGCTTGTTTAGTAGTTGTTGTTTTCTTGCCTCCTAATGGGTTTGCAAGTCCAAAACAAAAGCAATTGCTCTCAACAATAGTATAGGTACAAAGCACACGGTGGGAGCAGCCCTGTGTTGCCAGCAAAATTCATTAGATTGTTTTCAGTGAAACACTTTGCTATCTTTTTTATCGGAGTTCATGTTGACCTAAGAGCTGGAGATGAGTACGCAGAACTTGCCAATCTGTTGAGTCAGTCCTACTAACTTGTAATCCAATATATCCAGCTAAGAGGAGCAAGAAAAAAAAACCCTCCTTGATGTGGTTATTTGTTAATAATGTCTTCCTCCTTATGGCTCATTAGTTCACATTGTGTATTTATGGGCTGGCTATGAAGGCAGGCAGCTGTTCTGAATAACCCTCTTTCTTTCCTGATGAGCTTGGTTTTCATGAGTACTGACTTCAGGACATCTGAATTGATCAGAAAAAGATGGTAATTCCAAGGGAGAAAAGATTAAGGGTATTAAATAAACTCGAATTACCCCTATCGTTAAGTAGAAGCTGTCCATATTTGTATTGTCAAAGCAGTCTTCTCAGATGACCCTGCACATAATAAAACGCTTTATTAAGTACTACTTTTAATAAAACTGAAGAACTGGTTTCTGAAAAGATCCAAGTGTGAAGCAAAAGGAACTTGCTCTTGCAGAAACTACACTTTTTATTTTTCCATGATAAAAACCGTTCCTTTTCTAAGTGAAGTAACTAATTAGAGGTTCCTAGGGGATTTAAAGTCAAACGACCTGACAACCTTTCTTGGAATTCCTTCCATTTAACAAAATTCACACCTGTGCCTTACATCTGCTGCCTCGTACAGGGCAGTAATTGTGGCTGTGGGGAAATCAGGGCTGATAATGAGATTCCCACCAGCTGGACTTCATTTGGTGGATTTCAGCGTATGAAAAACACTTCACACCGAGCCCAAGACTCACGGGTGCAACAAAGAAGTAACGTTGGGGAACGGCAGCGCGTGGCCGCCGTGGGCCCCCATCACTGCGGCGGGGAAACGGCGCCGGGAGGAAGGGAGCGGCGGGGCGCGTGTACCGGCCCCATTAGCCCCCCGGGGCGGCGCGGCCCTCGAGGGAGCCGCACTTCCATGACAAAGGAGCGGCGAGCGGCGCCCCGCCGGGCTCTAACCGCCCTTCCTAAGCGGCGGCCGCCGCCGTTTTACCTCAGGGGCCGAGGCGGCGGCGCGACCGTTGGCCCAACGGTCCCAACGGCCGCGCCCCGCCCCCTGCTCCCCCCGCACCGCCCTGAGGCGGCGCGACCGCCGCGCGGGCACGCGGGAACCCGCAGGCGGCCCCGGGACGGGGGTCCCGGTGCTCCGGGGGTCTCAATGCCCCCGGGGCCTCCCCGCCTTTTCCCTCCAAAGCCGCGCTGGGGCCTCGCGCGGCGAATCTGCGGGGCAGCGCCCGCCGCACCCCTCCCTCCTCGTCCCCCGCCGCAGGGCTCCGCGCTGCGGGGAAAATAGCGGGGCGGGTTCCCGCTGCGGCGGGTTCCCCCGGCGGCGCGGGGGGCTCGGCGGGGCCGGCGGGCGCAGCGCGGGCTCGTGGCGAATCTGCTTCTCCGCCGGCGGCTCCCGCTGCGGCTCACAGCAGCTTGGCTGTGCGGGGCGTCCTCTCCTTCCCCCCTCCTCCTCCCCGCGGGAGGGGGTGGGCAGGCTCTGCCCGCCGTGATGGTTCGAACGGGCCAATGGGGCGCGGCGCGCTGCCCCCCGCGGCCAATGAGCGGCGGAGGAGGTGGCGCCAGCGGGATAGGCTGCGCCGCCCCCGCGCGCATCCTCTCGCCCGTGCGAACGCGACCATTTTGCGGGGGGGAAGCAGCGAGCGGCGGCGACGACTGAGGCGGCAGCGAGCGGTGACCGGGCCGGGGGGTGGCGGCGGCGGCACGCGCGGCCCTCGCAGCGGAGCGCGAGGCTCCTCCGGCGCGGGGCGGCGGCGGCCACCACCGAGGCGGCTCCGGAGGCGCGGCCTGAGGCGCTGGGCCCAGCGCTCCCGCTCGCTGCCCGGGGGAGGGGACGGCGCCAGGCGGCCGCTTTGCTGCTTCCCCTCCGCCTCCCTCCTCGCCCTCCTGCTTCGGGCGGCCTCCGCGGCGCCGGGCCCGCAGCCGCCGGGCCACCATGTCCAGGCCTGTCAGG